>NC_090266.1:453674048-454001548 GCF_040414725.1 Anabrus simplex
AGTGTGTGTTTTGTAATAATTTGAGGACAGGATCCTCAGCTATCGTCCCAGCACTCTGTGATAATTGAAACAAGTCGCTAGACAATGTACGCTTGTACTGTAGCAGGATTGCACCTTCTCGTCTTCTGATGGAATATCAAATGAAATCTGCTATTTGAGTAGCTGTGAAACATCATGTGCACTATGAGTATAACATCCTCCGTGAAAACAATTGTAAAGTACACAGCCATCATTTCATCCATTAAACTCTGTGTGAGACGTGCCCATTCCGTCATAAAATGAAAAATGTTTGAATGGACCTAAGAGTTGAAATCAAATCTTTGAACTGGATTCTTAATATTCTGTGAAGCGAACAGTTCTCTCCATCCTTATTCCATATTCACATTTTCGTAGGCATAACTAACTTTTAAGACTCACTGTGACGATTTCTAAATGCTGCCCATGGCCTATTTACCGGATGAAATCCCCTAATTAACACTAAAATATACACTTCATATGAGGCTTGGATTTCCATACCAATGTACTGTCGTTTCTGAGCTATTCTCATATATCTGAAATTTCATTCAAATATTCTAATAACAGCAAACTTGATGAGATATTTCGAATGAATATAAAAGTGAGTGAAACGTGTAAAATTATGGTTGAGCTAATTTCGAAATACTCTTGCCTCCCTCTCCGTCCCTTGTTGTATCCCACCCTCCTCTTTATTCGTGCCATTACAGACACTTCCAGAAAGCTGGACCATTCTGTTCTTGCAGCACGCAATGAAGTGATATATTGTATAAAATTTATCCACAATGAATGTGCGCGTTTCTCATTTTTCCCCAACTCACTTCTGTTTTCTTTGAAATTGTGCGCTCACTGGAAGAGATACCGGCAGGAAACCAATACACGGCTGCAACTTGTACTAACATACTGGTGGAATGATATTCTGCATTCAAATAAAAATCTGACATAAACCAGTCATATATATTGATTTCCGTGGAATGGATACCATACTGAATTATGCAGGCGAATACTGAGGAGAAAACTGTGGTTTTATTTTCGTTTTTAGTTTATGGTGTGCTGTGTTAAATAATACTCGTATACAATATTTACCCTGAGTAAAGTATCCTTCATAAAGAGAACGGGAAACAGAATAATATTTCTCGATAAATTATATTATGTCTTTTCTTTTTTTTGGGATGCCATGATGCATCCCATCGAATGAGGCAGCCTATTTTTTGAAAGATCGTTAACTCTCTAATTTACATCTATTTAGAGTTA
This sequence comes from Anabrus simplex, assembly GCF_040414725.1. Lineage (NCBI taxonomy): Eukaryota > Metazoa > Arthropoda > Insecta > Orthoptera > Tettigoniidae > Anabrus > Anabrus simplex. Next base: position 453,675,315 of record NC_090266.1, read on the forward strand.
CAGAGTTAGGTTTACCTTATTCGATTGCTTGTAGTATGGTTTTATCTGCATGTACTTCGTTAATGATTCTAATTACTTTTATGCCCTTAAATTCTGCTAAAATCACAAAAACCGGGCGAGTTGGCCGTGCATTTAGGAGCGCGCAGCTGTGAGCTTATACCTGGGAGATAGTGGGTTCGAATCCCACTATCGGCAGCCCTGAAGATGGTTTTCCGTGGTTTCCCATTTTCACACCAGGCAAATGCTGGGACTATATCTTAATTAAGGCCACGGCCGCTTCCTTCCCATTCCTAGGCCTTTCCTGTCCCATCGTCGCCATAAGACCTATCTGTGTCGGTGCGACGTAAAGCGAAATAGCAAAAAAATCACTAAATGTTTTAAAATGCCTCTTGCTACCTTACTCCACATGTCACTCCGTCAAATCATTCTCGTTTACTGGCTTCCGATTTGTAATTGGTTTTGAAAATCTGCTCTATGAACTACGCGGCTCAATCATTCGTGCTAGATTTATCGTAATCTTGTTGAGTTCACCTATCTCTCTCGTTCATACTTAAGATGTGATTCTCCAGATTCATATTAATTTTCGGGCACTTTCATTGACGTCGTCTACGCTAGATCTCCTAATTTTATCTTTCTGGATTTTAGTCGTCTGAGAAATGTGCAAATATACCGTTACAGTGTTTTCTAACATATGTCTAACTTAAAACATAAACTCTCAGTGTCCAAAGTAATATTACATTAATTTGAACAGTTAAAACCACAGATTTCTTAATCTTGTATTAGTTTTGGTTTATCAATCTGTTGGGTAGTCTTCAGACTTTGTTTCTCTAGATATTAATACCTTATTGCTATCTATGTCTTATTACGCTACTACCCTGCCTACTTCCTACTACTCTTCTTTCATATTACGATATGCTCATGCCAATTCGTATCGTTTTTGCAATATTATGCCTTGAAACATTGTTACTTCTGAATTCCTGTCATACGGTATCATCCTACTCCCTTTTTGTCGTATTCTTTCAGTAATGTATATTATCTTGATACCTGATTTAATTCTTTATTGTAGTCTGACTCGTTCGCTGAATGGTCAGTGTACTGGCCTTCGGTTCAGAGGGTCCCGGGTTCGATTCGCGGCCGGGTCGGGGATTTTAACCTTAATTGGTTAATTCCAATGGCCCGGGGGCTGGGTGTTTGTGATCTCCCCAACATCCCTGCAACTCACACACCACACATAACACTATCGTCCACCACAATAACACGCAGTTACCTATGTTCCGGGGTATCTGTAGAACGCAGAGGTGAAAGACGGTGCCGGGGTGAATGGTTCTAACTACAATGTCAAGAATTGAATTAAAACTTTAACAAAGGTTATATTTTTCATTATAAAAAACAAACTTAACAAATTTTCACAAGGGAAAAATAACAATCAGGGACAATGCCAAACTAGAAACCAGATTAGGAAAAATCCAAGATTCAGAACCTTAACACTTTGGGCTTTAAGCCCCTAGTTTTATAATATTACAAATGGAAGAAGAATTACTTGGTTAAGGGCAGAAATCCCCTAATTCACGCAGCACTTGCTCCCCAAAATACAATTTCTAGCCTTCCAGAGGCACTCTTTACAATTACAAAACTTGAGAAAGAGCTAACCGGCTCTACGTTTCTTTCAGCTTCCTCGAGGCAACCTCAAAAATCTTACACTCTCTGGCCTTCCATGGCCCAACTTACAATTTGAAACCGGGGTATCTCGTACCCAACCTATAGGGCCTATGTGGAAAAGAACAGGTTAATTAAATGGCCCGACACACAACCTGAATGGAGGCTTACACTGCGCTCCATGATAGTGAGAACTTAAAATCCTAGGGGGCTCTAGGCCGACGAAACAGGGCCTATTCCCAAACTACTGAGGTGACTCGTATAGAATTTACTTTAATACATTACAGGCAGAAAACCGTTACTAAACGTAGTCACCTCAAAGCAAAATGAAGGGGAGCTCGAGAGGGTACATCACTCTCTATCCCCTATTTACTGTTAAATATTTTATGAATTTTTTTATATCAGCCGGAAGAAAGCTACATTAAAAAAGTTGTTACATACTAAAGAGTCTGACCTTTCGCTGGGGTTAAACTGCGGAGGTAGCAAGAAAGAATAAAGTTATGTGGCCATTACCTTATAGATGTTCTAGCTGCTGGCGAAAGAGGCCGCCCGCCTCCTGATTAACTCACACACTCCGAATGGTGACGATCAATTGGCCAAGAAACGTGAAAAGACGCAGTTTATGTACCCAGAGGGGAGATTCGAGATCATTCAACACTACACTAGCCACACCCTCTCAATTGTATTGGTAGATTTCAAAAGTAACATTCAGAATCGAACAAGAAGCCTGTGATAGGTGGAAAATTAATTACAGAAATTAGGGATTGGCTAGATACAAAACTGGCGGAAAGAAAAAGGAAATATTGCCAACCCAAAAATAAATGATCATAATTCAGTTACAAAAACCTAGAAATACAAAAATTCTTTAAATTATAACTTCTAACACCTCGCACCAGGGTACATGATCATAGTTTTTAGCAGTGTTATCTGTGGAAGAATGTCCAAACTTCTTGATGAATGGCAAACAAAACAAGGATAAATTCACTCAGTTTAGGCAACTGCACAATAACAAAATTACATCGTATTTCTGTGGTGACATCTTCTGAGTAAAGTTCTAAGTTGGTGTGGTTTCAGTTTCACTGTTTTACCAATACAGGCGTTCGTTTAGGCGCTGAATTTGAATTCGCGACGTTGGGGTGTACCTCCTGGTACAACCTATACATGGCAGATGCCGCCCACCCCCATCGGAGTGTCTACCTTAGAAGGGCTGCAATCGTCTAGTCATAGCCACACGAAATAATTATTATTCTTTATTGTATCAGCTTCTCTTACATTTTGAGGAGTGCCAACTACAATTTCCTCCTACAGAGGAGCGTATATACCTTTCTTAACCGTAACAACCGTCAGTCGAAATGTAAGGTTATACTGAAGTGTCCAAACAAAAATTCGCCTAATCCTAAAACAATTGACAGATTAAGTTTCATTGTCATTTGGTAGCTATTTTGAGATCGGTAAATATTCTCAATAAGAAGTTGCAAAAACAAGTCAATTAATTGATTTACAGCAGTCAAAAATCTTGCGTCAAATGGATAAATCACCTGACCCTCAGCGCTCATAAGGTAAATCCGGCTTACCCTTGTCGTGACCTACCTGTCCTGAGAGACGTTCTCGTAGGTTGGTCACCAGGCCGTTGGATGTTGAAGTATTACCTGACCTGCCGAGTGGATTGTAGGGAGGTAATTTGTAGGTATGACTCGTCCCGCAACTCCCGAAATAAAAGATGAAGTTATTTCTCTGTCCTTTATTACTGAGGACAACTAAAACTACTATGTACAGTATATTTACAAGTCTGAATGTAATGATCTGTAGAGAGAGCGAGCTTGTTCCACGCGCCTACTGTTCTACTACGCGTCTATTTTAATCTTGCCCTACGGCACTTGGGCAATGCTCGAACAGAATCTCGTTCTGACAAGTACAAACTGCTGGCTGGAAGAAGGCCCCGCGCCATCTTGGCCAGGGGTTATATCTCCGCTCCTGAACTCAAAGTTCTATCCCTACCTCCTACCAAGGGGTTGGGTCTTACAGGCATTACCAAACTGTTCATCCAGTCAGTAGCGCCCTCAAGTGGCTATTCTCAATAGTTGTCACAGTAAGTGCTGCTACCTAGGCACTACTGTCTTCTGTCTTACTTTGTCCTCATCTTTCCTTGTTTCCTAAGTGCATCTGTACTGATCCTGAATGGCCTTGCGCTCGGCTTTGTTCCTTTGTCGGTTTATCAGGCGGACCGCCTGGCTCGCTGGCATACTAGCTCTGTTTGTCGATACACAGTAAATACCTTGTTGTGATCAACAAGTCCCCGTTCTTAGTCAACACTTGTGTAAGCGCACTTCGCAAACTCTCTCCACTACATGTAGCTTCTTGAAAGTTACTTTTGCCTTCTAAAATATTATATCTAACTATAATTATTATTCCATCACTACAAGGTGTCTCATGTCGATGACTATTATTATTCTAACACTAATTAATCTCCTCTGACACCTTGAGCTCTAGACTCGGCTGCGAATCCCGGCTGCCTTCCACCTGGCAGTCCGCCGGTTCGAGTCCGTGGGAGGTCGGTACACGACATCTCCCCCTTAGGGAAGAAATGGATGCAACCATACGTTGCGTCCATTTCTGTCCTACACTATTTATACTCTGATGTTGCCGGTACGTACGGATCGGCGACCCTGTGGTGAAGGGGAAGGTTGTTCTCTACTCTGATTATCACTTGCGTCTATTTCTATTGCTTCTATAGATCTCACAGGCGTACTAGGGCGTCCCCCAGCAGGCCTGGAGTGTAATTCTTTGATCTCCTCAGTCATCTCCGGGCGTCCCCGGATCCGCCTGGGACGTTGGAATATAGTTAAATCCTCATCTGAAGTCTTACCCGTATCTCCCTTCGTGATTACCGTTTGTTTTATACATATATTAGGGCAATGAGCCCGTGCATCATCGAACCATCTCTTTGCTGGAAACCCTAGTTTCGGACAGCAACAATTACAACAATAACAAATTAAAATTAAACTTATGATACCAACAACTATTCACACAATATATCTGTACACATTAATATGCTGATAGACCATTTGTCTTTGCAGTTCTTCTTCTTTTTGTCTCACCATATCTTCCACTTCTTGTGTCTTATGGGTAGCCCATTGTAAATCGTTAATGTGATTTAGCAAATTATTTAATGACAACTTATTCATTTCGGGTATCTGTTCTAACTTGATTTCACTACCTATTTGTTCACAACAGTCATAATCAAGTGTGACTTCTGGTACAAAGTCTTTACTTTGTGTAGTGTTCACTTCACTTACACTTTGTATTTTATTATGTGGCCCATACACTATGCAACCTGCACTTAAAACAAGAATACCAGTGCCTGTTAACCTGATATCACTGGTGGTATCCTTAGACATACATGTTACCTTAACTTCTTCTGGGGATACATATATATATATATATATATATATATCTGTCAGCTCTGATAGGTATCCACATGAGCTGTTGAACGGGAAGTACTCTTTTATCACAATTATCTGGAATTTGACTAAGTCCAATAATTAACTGGATCGCGCAACTCTTTTGAGTGTACACTGTATTAATAGGGAATTTAACATGACATAGTCTCCAACTGGGTGTTACTACCTTACATTGATTTACCTGATCTTTGTCTAATTGAACATAAGTTTGTTTCTCCTTGTCCATAAGGATATAGTCCTTGGTCTCTTGAATATGAACAAAATGGTGTGGATTACTCTTCATATATGTGGGAAATGGAATCATGCGATACATTGTATAAGTTACCCTATCTGTAAGGGGTGTCTTGATGACGTACACTAGATAATTTTTGTTAGCGAACACTTCCACTGTGGCTACCTTGTAAATCAAGTAGCCGTAAGCTGATTTTAAATCAAATGGCAAGGAAAATCCTTTAGGGAAATCTCCCTGAGCTTTCTTATAACTTTTGATAATATCATCTGGTGAAATTATTTGCACCTGAATGACTCCTACCTGAGCATTCATTATACCTGATAATACAACACTGTAATGCTCATACAGTTGTATGAGAAGGCCTTCAATCTCAATTAAATGCCTATTCACTGAGTTTTCTAATTCTACTTGCTTAAGTGCTTCTGTAATCTGAAGCGTGCTATTGGCAAGATAAGATCTAATTTCTGCAATGTTTTGAGTTAATCTCTGCTCATTGGCTGTGACATCGTAAATGGTGCTGTTCATAGATTGCAATGTTGATTTTACTACTATCATCTGGTCTTTTGCAATTTTCATAATTGAAAGCTGTTCCTGCTCTAACTCACTAATTTTTGACTCATATTTATCGGCATCCTCTTGACTTAATGTTCCAAATAACGCCTTTGCTATGGAACCTACTGCGTTAATTAGGCCTCGTTTTCGCCTAGTGTTATCCGTTTCCCCTATTGGTTTGGTAATCCTCGTAATTAATTCCCTCGATTCCTTAATTCTATCTAATTGTGCACTTAGCATTTTAACATCCTGTTGACATGTTAGGTTAGTACTTCTTTCTAACTGTGTACATATTAATTGAGTCCAGTGTATGTGTCTCTTGACATTTGAAAATACATCACTTAATTTATTCAGGTTTACATAGGTAACTAGTGTCCATTCCGTATGGTATAACTGTATCTCACCCTGATTGTCGAAGTATGCCCCTGGAGTACTCTCATATGGTGTCACCTTGACATCCAGTACCTCTCCGGCTATTCTGTAGTGATGTGACGTCACGACTATCACTGCTACTACGATTGACAACAATCCTAGCATTCCCGCCATATCTGCTGTCTACCTGCAAGGTAAAGACAGGATATGTGTTACCCTTCTATCTATGGATACATTCGCTTCCCAGTTTTCGCTTCACTCATCTACAAGTACAATTTCAAACGATTCTTATGTACCTTAACCCTTTTTCTTTTCTTGTTCATCTGTAGAGTGCAGTTCACCCCTGAAACATCTACTATCTCGTAAGGACCTTCAAATGGTGGGCTTAGCTTTCTGGATTTTCCTCTTCGCAATGCGTCATTGCGCAAGAGAACCTTATCACCTACCTGAAAGGTGACCTCATTTTGCTTTTTGTCGTAGTGTTCTTTCTCTAATTCTTTTCGCTCTATTAAGGTCTTTCTGGCGGCCTCGTGATTTCGCCTAAGCTGTGCCGTCAGTTCTTCCACCACGTTCTGGTGTTCATTGTAATTCACTTCAGGTGGCTTTTGCAGCACACCTGGAATATTTGCCTTCCTTCCAAAAATTAATTCGTAGGGTGTGAACCCTGTACTTGTGCTCTTTGTGGTATTATACACAAAGCTAGCTGTAGGCAAATACTTGTCCCAGTCATTCTGCTCCCCTGAGCAGACATAATGCCTTAGGTACTCCGTGAGCACCTTATGGGATCTTTCTATGCTAACGTTCTATTGTGGCCTGAAGGCCGTAGTGTGTGTTTTCCGAATGCGCAGCGTTTTACACAGCGTCTTAAACACATCACTCATGAAATTACTACCCTGGTCAGTTAGAATCTGCTCTGGTATCCCGTAGATACTTATTACATTATTGATTAGCGTCCGGGCCACGGTTTCTGCCTCCTGATTAGGCATGGCACTCGCTACTAGGTACTTTGACAGCTGATCTTGGCATGTCAGTATGTACCTGTTTCCTGCCTCTGTCAACGAAAGAGGTCCAACTACGTCTAGGGATATTTTCTCAAAGACTGTGTTCGGGGTATCCGTAATTCTCATGGGAGCCCTGACGTCTGGTCTGGTCCCTTTATTCTTTTGGCAGGAGGGACATGTGCGTACATAGTGCTCAATGTCCCCTTTCATGCCCTTCCACTGAATTCGTTCACGTACCCTGGCGTACGTGCGCGCTATTCCTTGGTGGCCTCCCACCAAAGAATCATGACATTCTTTCAAAATGGCTAACTTTTCAGCTTCGCCTAATTCGATCTCTTCCTCAGATAAGCTACCTTCGGGCGAAATCTCCTCTGCGTTAGCGTCCTCGGAAACTTCGCTACCGTCCGCTTCAATTCCCTCTGCCGTAGCATCCTCGGGTTTTGAAGACAGTACCTCCTCTCTATTCTCGTCTGAGGCCTGAATTTCTACTGTTGTCTCTGAGTGAGACCTATGCTGAGCCGAGTTAACCACTCGCGCTTGGCACTTGGGTTCAGTGGAATTTCTACTCAGGGCAACTGCATTGCAGTTCTGTTTGCCCTGCTTATATACGACGTCGAAATCGTATTCCGCTAGCTTCAGCCTGAACTTTAGCAGGCGTGAAGACGGATCTTGCACGTTGAAGACCCACTTCAACGGCTTATGGTCGGTCACAACCGTGAATTTTCTACCAAACAAATATGGTCTAAAATACTTCACTGCCCACACTATTGCCAACAATTCTTTCTCAGTTACGCTATAATTCATTTCTGCTTTGTTAAGCGTTCTACTTGCATAGGCAATTGGAAGGTCTTTTCCGATAGGTCCTTGTGACAATACTGCCCCAACCGCTTCGTTGCTCGCATCAGTGGTAACAGCGAATGGTTTTTCAAAGTCCGGATACTGCAGTATAGGTTCTTCAATTAGCTTTTGCTTTAGTGTCTGGAACGCTTTTTCCTGATCGTCTCCCCATACAAAGGGAACGTCCTTCTTCACTAACTGATACAGCGGTTTCGCGATTTTGCTGTAGTTTGGTATGAACTTCCTATAGTACCCACTCAGTCCGCAGAATTGCTTGATCTGGCGGCTAGTGGTCGGCCTCGGAAAGTCCTTAACGGCCTGTACTTTAAGTGGGTCTGGTAAGACACCTTCGTCAGTAATTACATGTCCTAGGAATGCTACTTCAGTTCTTAGGAATTCACACTTATCTGGCTGGAGTTTCAGAGTGTTCTCTCTCAGCCTTTGAAATACGTCCCTTAGCTTCGCGTTGTGTTCCTGGATTGAACTCCCGTACACAATGACGTCATCCAGGTAACACAGACATTTTATACCCGTTAGCCCTGTGAGCACGTTGTTCATCAGCCTCGTAAACGTGGCTGGCGCGGCCATCAAACCCATGGGCATTTTCCTAAATTCGTACTTGCGTCCTAGAGCAGAGAATGCTGTCTTTGGCCTGTCTTCAGGCTTCAACAACACCTGGTGATAGCCACTCGCGAGATGTAAGGTCGAAAAATATCTCGCCTTGCCAAGGGCGTCTAACAGTTCTGAAATTAATGGCAGGGGATAACTGGTTCCTATCGTTATCTCGTTCAATTTTCGAAAGTCGATCACGACCCTCCATTTTTGTTTCCCTGAGGCGTCTAATTTCTTCGGAATTAAATGTAATGGCGCATTGCAGGCTGATGTGCTAGGTGTGATAATTTCATCATTCAGCATCTTATCTATCTGAGCTTGTATTTCCCCCTTCTGTGCTTCGGGAAGTCTATATGGTCGTACATTAATTGGAGGTTGATCTTGGGGTGTAGGGATCTCATGCTGTAGTACATCAGTGTGAGTTAGTTTGTCTCCCTCAAGATGGAAGATATCATTGTACTCAGCACAGATGGCATATATCCCTTCCTTATCTACCTGCGTGAGGTGATCAACTCGCAAACAGTCTATCACCCGCTGTGATCGGGGCTTCTGGGTGGCCGGTTCTCCGTTTGCCACTCTACTGTTCTGCTCTACCTTTCGCACTTGTGCTAGGCAGGTTTTATCTACCTCCTGTATGTGCACTCGTGGACTGTGTAAAGTCACCGCCTTTTCAGTGGTATTCATCATGCTAACCACTGCTTCATGGTGCTCTGATTTGGTTAGGCACCCTGCGAGGTACACCCCTGGTATCACCTCTTCCTTCTCAATAATTCCTAAGGGTAGATTCCGATCTACTTCTATAACAACGACCTTCTGGGTCCTTGGTTCGAGACGGATCACCTTCGTCTCTCGCGCCCCCATAGGGTATTGTCGCCCTCTTATGGTGACATGACCCTCCTTATAGTCAATCACACTATCTGTCAGGATGTCTCGCCCAACTATACCATCCTGTGTCAATTGGAAATCACTCCCTACCACATGAAATGTGTGACTTGTGTTTCCAATGGCAAAACGTACAGTACCTTGTGTGTAAATTATTCCCTTACTTACACCTGCTAATTCAATTGATTTGCTCCCATCAATCAGGCATTCCTTCTGTACCGATTGCCTCTTTACTAGGCTGACATCGGACCCAGTATCTATCAAAAATCTCAACGGTCTTCCTTGGTTCGCAACCTGGATCAGCACCGTGCCTTCTACGTCAGAATTCTTGGGACCTTCTGGTTTGCGGGCCTCCGTAACTGTCCCCTTGCTACGGGCCCGTTCTAGTTTGCCGCCTGAGCCACGGAGGCTTTCGTGGCTTGCGTACTGCCGCCCTTCTTTTTGAACCAACAGTCTTGGGTTCGATGTGACCACCTATCACAATGTTCGCATTGGACTCGGTATCCTACGGCCTTGCCCCCTATGCGATCACTCTGAGTTTGGCCTTTCATGGACCTGTTGCCCGTGGACTTGCCTTGGGCTTTTCGACAATTCCTCTGAATGTGGCCCTGTTGGCCACACGTATAGCACATACGGTTATCCGTACGCATCACTGGAGTGTGTGCACCTTGAGTGCGTGCCCCTTGTGTGCGTGCACCTTGAGTGTGTGCACCTTGTCGACAATTCACCTGTATGTGACCTTTTCGGCCGCAACGATAACAAGTTCTGTTTTCACCTGTCACTGTGTTTGGTTGTGTGCGTACTATGCGCACTGTTTCTCGTACCTCTGTTTCCTTGTCCCTCTGTTTCTTTCTACAGTCACATTCAATGTGCCCTGTCTTCCCACAATAGCGACATTTTAATTTACTGAATGTGCCCCCTGTAGTTGTATTGGAACTAGCGGTCTGTGTGGTGTGAGCCCCTTGCGTTCCTGTGTTCCTACAGTTCCTTGCTATGTGGCCTTCCTTGCTACAACTGTAGCAGACCACCCTAACACTAGCATGTGTTGGCTTAGTATGCCACTTTGGTACTGCACTGCGCTCCTGTTCTGGTCTGCGCTTGCTAAACCCTGAGCTATGTTTGTGTTGTAGGCCCTCTCGTGCCTTCTTTGACAATATTACGGTTTCTTCCTGTTGAGCAAGTGCAACTGCCCTCTCAAAAGTGATGCCTTTTTCTGACTGCACCCTAGCTTGTATTCTAGGGTTGGCTAACCCTTGTATGAAACTGGCAACACATATTTTTCTCGTTATTTTCAACTGCGCGTCACGATCCTCCTCTAATTCATTCTCAAGTATTGCCTCTCTAAAAGAAGCTGACAATGTTTCTACTTTGTGTGCCCAAAGTGCGACTGATTCTCGCGGGTCCTGCGCTGTTTGGAACATTTGACAAATGTACAAATATAACGTGCCTTGCTGGCCATAATATTCTATCAATGCCCGCTTGGCTTTCTCCCAATTATGTATATCACGTCTGTACAACAATTTATCTCGGGCTCTGCCCGTAACCTTAGTTAAAATGTACTTGAAAAACAACTCTTGATCCTCATCCTTAATCATACGAACAGCAGCATCTACGTTAGCTATGAACTCATGCAATCTATCTGGTTGACTGCCATCAAACTCTCGTCCAATGAGGCGATGTCCTTCTACTACTGTCACAAAAGGCCCATTCATACTTACTGATTCCACCTCGTCCTCGAGCATCTCAGTGCCTCGGTCTGCTGGTACTGAACTATTCTGTCGTGCCATTTAAAATACATATTCAGCTTACCTTAATCTGCAATGCTGCTTCACTGCTGGGCTGGATGAGTAGTCGGCTGTAGTGCTGCGTCTCCACCGGATGGCGTTGTCTGCTACTGGACTGCTACCCCTCTGCTGGGCTGGCTTAGTAGGCTGCGGTAGTGATGCTCCTCTTCTGCGATGCGCGGCACACGAACGAAACTACGCGGTAGCGCGGTTCGGACAATCTTCTGCGAAGTCGCGATTTTCTCACACGGAAATCTTCTGCGAAGTCGCGGTTCTCTTACGGACAATCTTCTACGAAGTCGCGGTTCTCTCACGTTATTTCGGTGAGTTGACACTGTTCGAGGATCGAACTCGGGACCCTGCACTACCTGACACCAAATTTTTATACGTGCCTGTCGTGACCTACCTGTTCTGAGAGACGTTCTCGTAGGTTGGTCACCAGGCCGTTGGATGTTGAAGTATTACCTGACCTGCCGAGCGGATTGTAGGGAGGTAATTTGTAGGTATGACTCGTCCCGAAACTCCCGAAATAAAAGATGAAGTTATTTCTCTGTCCTTTATTACTGAGGACAACTAAAACTACTATGTGCAGTATATTTACAAGTCTGAATGTAATGATCTGTAGAGAGAGCGAGCTTGTTCCACGCGCCTACTGTTCTACTACGCGTCTATCTTAATCTTGCCCTACGGCACTTGGGCAATGCTCGAACAGAATCTCGTTCTGACAAGTACGAACAGCTGGCTGGAAGAAGGCCCCGCGCCATCTTGGCCAGGGGTTATATCTCCGCTCCTGAACTCAAAGTTCTATCCCTACCTCCTACCAAGGGGTTGGGTCTTACAGGCATTACCAAACTGTTCATCCAGTCAGTAGCGCCCTCAAGTGGCTATTCTCAATAGTTGTCACAGTAAGTGCTGCTACCTAGGCACTACTGTCTTCTGTCTTACTTTGTCCTCATCTTTCCTTGTTTCCTAAGTGCATCGGTACTGACCCTGAATAGCCTTGCGCTCGGCTTTGTTCCTTTGTCGGTTTATCAGGCGGACCGCCTGGCTCGCTGGCATACTAGCTCTGTTTGTCGATACACAGTAAATACCTTGTTGTGATCAACAAGTCCCCGTTCTTAGTCAACACTTGTGTAAGCGCACTTCGCAAACTCTCTCCACTACATGTAGCTTCTTGAAAGTTACTTTTGCCTTCTAAAATATTATATCTAACTATAATTATTATTCCATCACTACAAGGTGTCTCATGTCGATGACTATCATTATTCTAACACTAATTAATCTCCTCTGACACCTTGAGCTCTAGACTCGGCTGCGAATCCCGGCTGCCTTCCACCTGGCAGTCCGCCGGTTCGAGTCCGTGGGAGGTCGGTACACGACACCCTCTTTGTGCATCATTTTGATATTCTGAAATAAATAGTGTTCCCCCTTTCTATATTTACATTTCATGACCTCTTTCTTAGACAAGTCTTATTTTTAAATTTCAGAAACTACCAATGTCTGAGCAAAAACGTCTAGATTTCTAGACTCTTAGCGTATGGAATCTTTTTTGTGGTGACGAATCCGTGAGTTGCTACCAAAAACCTTAAATACAAACAGAGCGCAAAGAAATAACATTTCAAGGACTAGATCGTAGTATGGACTTCTGTTGTAATAGTCCTGTGACCTGCATGATAGGAAGAAAAATGTAACTGGAAATGTGAAAGAGTTTGCAATTATGGAAAGTCATGATTTTACGAGCGAGTTGGCCGTGCTTGCATTCGGGAGATAGTGGTTTCAAACCCCACTGATTGCAGCCCTGAAGATGTTTATTCCATGGTTCACAACGTTCACACCCGACAAATTCTGTGGCAGTGCTTTAATTAAGGCCACGTCTGCTTCCTTCCCACTCCTAGCCTTTTCCCCTTTTCCTGTCCCATCGTTGCCGTAAGACCTATCTCTGTCGGAGCGACGTGAAGCAAATGATAAAAAGCCATTATTTTTATATCAACATAATATTAATTGTTCTTGGTGTAATACAAATTTACTTTGTGTACTCTAAAACGCGTTTGTAGTTATGGACTATCATAGATTTCACTTTGCTCACTTTACAGTTAGGCCTAGCCTGTTTTTCCCCACAATCTCTTGTACTTGTGACATAATTAATTTTTTAAACCTACAAATAGTTTTTGAATTGGTATCATCATAATATATTCTATAAAATTCCATTCAACTGAAAAAATATTCAGCATTCATCAGCCATAAACATTAAAGAATCTACAGAGTTACCAATTTTAAAATGGGACTCCTCAAAAATAATTGATCTTAGGATAGCCGGCATTTCCTTTTGATTATTCATATTCTATTCCTACCAGTGCTGCAGAATTTTAAGGAGTTCGGTGAACTAATATCTCAATTTCTGACAACAAGTTTAGAAATATTAATTATATTCTCACTTCAGGGGCTCTATTACCAATATACAGAAGTCGCACATCTAGACACACCTTTGATAGCAAAGATCCAATCCACGATCATAAGCATAGAAAAATCTCATCTCTAGCAACATAATGATCTGGTTGGGGTGGGTAGGGGGAGGTTTTTTTATTCATTTGTAATAGAGATAATAATTAAACTTTGTTTCATGAATTTTTGTTGCTATTTAGCTTTCTACGTCACACATTCTCGTCAGTGACCGTAAATGTTTAACTCGGATGGACAATGATGTTTTTCGTATAAGATACCGGTAAAGGCCCTATTTCCTCCTAGATAAATAATCAGAATATAGCATAATGCGATAATTTCATTCGATCAACATTTGTGTACCTATTTCATAGGGAAAAACATAGCTATTACTAGACCAAATTGTCCCTCTTCTTTAAATACATGATAGTACCAGATACATCATATAGTCGAACGGAGTGGCCAGGCCAAACTCTGCACTCGGAAGATAAGTGTGTTTGAACCCGACACGTCGGCTGTCCTAAGAATGGTTTTCTGTGGTTTCCCAGGCAAATACCTGGAGAGTTCCTATTCATAGGACCGGGCGAATTGGCCGTGCGGTCAGGGGCGCGCGGCTGTGAACTTGCATCCGGGAGATAGTGGGTTCGAATCCCACTGTCGGCAGCCCTGAATATGGTTTTCCGTGGTTTCCTATTTTAACACCAGGCAAATGCTGGGACTGTACCTTAATTAAGGCCATGGCCGTTTCCTTCCAACTCTTAGGCCTTTCCTATCCTATCGTCGCTATCCCATCGTCGCCATAAGACCGATATGTGTCGGTACGACGTAAAGCCACTAGCCTATTCATAGGTCACAGCAGATTCCTTCCACCTCCTTAGCCAATGTCATTAATTTAATCTTCATTGGCTCCTAAATTGAGGGTGGCGTGAAAAACCTGCCATGCAAATTCGTCTCACCTCATCTCAAGAAATGGGACCAAGCGGAAGACATGCATACACAGGATATATCAGGTTAATTAAAATTCGTCACTTTATGATAAGTAAGGTATATCTTATAGTATACAGCTTTTGCCTGAACGAAACTGCAGTTCACCGTTCCTCCTCTTTATTGCGCACTCCAATATTGCAAAACATGAGCCTCGTCATTGAATAATCGCCGCAATTACGAGTATATTTTTCTAATAATTGTATATTCAGTGTTGGCTCCTGGAAATGCAATTTCATATCATAATATTTGACTGATTACTGAATAAATTTTGGGCAATGTTGTATCCCCTTCTATTCAAACACATAATACAAGAAGTAATTAATATATTAATTACTGTTACAATGTATTTATATATGTGGACAGAAGTGAAAGAGATGTGACTTTAAAATTTGTGTGGTTCTAAATTTAAAAGAAAAGTACTTAAACACCAACAAATGAGGGAAAACACTGCGTTGAAGGGTGAACACCTTGAATTAACTTCAGTGATCTTTTGGGCATGTTTTCACTCTCCCAGTCTAAGCAGGCCTAGCTGCTTAAGCAGAAGTTATATGCGTGCGGTATCAAAATATGTCCTATTTTACTCTTCATTAGTATAACGTAGTTGCTATTATTTTTAAATTTGTTTATTTATTTTACATTATAATTGATGTATTTTATTAATTTAACGCCGAGCCGTGTAGGTCAGATGGTAGAGCGCTGGCCTTCTGAGTCTCAAGTTCGCAGGTTCGATCCTGGTTCAGTCTGGTGGTATTTGAAAGTGCTCAAATACGCCAGCCTCGAATCGGTCCGATTTACCAGCAACGTAAAATAACTTCTGCGGGACAAAATTGTGGCACCTCGGCGTCTCCATAAACCGTAAAATTAGTTAGTGGGACGTAAAAGTATTTTTATTATCACTGTTATTATTCATTTAAATCTTGTACGACTTCTATGGGGGTGGGGCTGCATAGAGAGGTGGTGAAGATATGCTCGGGGCATGGTTGTCCGTGGTTTCTCATTTCCACACCAGGCGAATGCTGGGTCTGTACCTTAATGAAAGCCACGGCCGCTTCCTTCCAACTCCTAGGCCTTTCCTATCCCGTCGTCGCCGTAAGACGTATCTGTGTTGGTGCGACGTAAAGCCACTAGCAAAAAAAAAAAGAAGTCTAACGGCGTTAAATCCGGTGATCTGGTGGGCCAAGAAATAAGGCCTCCCCGTCCTAACCATTTCCCTAGCAGTTCCTTAGCTGGTTACGAACGGGCAAAGTCGAATGTGGTGGAGCTCCATCCTGTTGCAACCATAACGTCAAACGATCGTGCACGGGCACATCCTCCAGCAGCAGTGGGAGTTTCTGACGCAGAAAGTGGAGGTGGCGTGAGCCCGTCCAATGTCCCTCAAAGAAATAAGGTCCAATCCGATCTCCCAAAGTCCCACACCAAACATCCACTCCCCATCGTACTTGATGGGCCGCCTCTCGCACCCAGTGAGGATTGTCCGGACCCCGAATCGTACATGTTGTGGCGATTGACGTTCACATTATAGTGGAAGCGCGATTCGTCGGAGAACAAGATATGCGATACGAATGCTGCATCATTGTCTACCCTGCCTAATAGCCACCGACAGAACTCCATTCGAGCTTCGAAATTCCGCCCATGGAGCTCTTGGTGTAGCTCAAGATGGTATGGGTGAAATTTATGTTCATGCAGTAATCGCCAGACTGACGGCTGGCAGGTGTTCATCTGTCGTGCAACCGCCTTTGTACTGAAGTGTGGATTATTACAAGCTGCCTTCAGAACGGCCTCTTCTGTTTCACCCGAAGTAACGGGCCTATCGCGTACTGGTGGCAGGTTGGAAATCACGCCTGTTGTCCTTAGGCGTCTTTCAACACGGCGGAATGTCGTAGAAGCCGCGTGTCGCCTCTCGGGATACCATTCCTGGTACAGACGTAGTGCCTCGTACGCGTTTTGTCTTGCTTGCCCATCAGTAAGGAGCACGTCAACGTATTCCTCTGTGGAAAACATGCCGAATGACAGTAGAGATTACAGTACATTCAGGCCCTAACCAGCGGAGTATACGCAGGGCACCAGGTGAGTAACAGCGTCATTCTACTGTTTGAATGTGGCAAGCTTGTGTCTGTCTTTACGTATGCAAGCGTCATACCTATGCAAAAGTATTTGAACGATGCAGGATTCCAACCACCGCTGGCACATTCCGTTGATTGCTAGGCGAACTTTTGGAAACCTACTGGTAGTTCGACGAGATCAGAGTACATACGCCATCCGGTTCGGTGTTTAAGACATTGATTGTTGAACTGTTAGCACCTACCTAGTTTTATGCATTGATTCCCCTCCTGTCCGCCTCTGTGGTGTAGTGGTTAGTGTGATTAAATGCCACCCCCGGAGGCCCGGGTTCGATTCCCGGCTCTGCCACGAAATTTGAAAAGAGGTACGAAGGCTGGAACGAGGTCCACTCAGCCTCGGGAGGTCAACTGAGTAGAGGTGGGCTCGATTTCCACCTCAGCCATCCTGGAAGTGGTTTTCCGTGGTTTCCCACTTTTCCTCTAGGCAAAGTCGAATGTGGTGGAGGTCCATCCTGTTGCAACCACAACATCAAACTTAAGACTACGGCCGCTTCCTTGCCTCTTCCTTTTCTATCCCTTCCAATCTTCCCCACCGCCATGGCCTCTGTTCAGCATAGCAGGTGAGGCCGCTTGGGCGAGGCGAGGTACTGGTCATCTTCCCCAGTTGTATCCACCGACCCAATGTCTCACGCTCCAGGACACTGCCCTTGAGGCGGTAGAGGTGGGATCCCTCGCTTAGTCCGAGGGAAATACCAACCCTGGAGGGTAAGCAGATTAAAAAGAAGATGATTCCCCTCTTTGTTACACCCGGTCACAAGCCACGACACATTAACATAACTGTATGGTAAAAGGACGTTGCTACATGTTTTCAAGGCGTGATGTTTTGCGAACGAATGATATAATATTTCGCTAGGGTTCAGAATCGGGTGCAAAATGTGCTCACTGAACATTAGCACCATACAGTACGCCTGCAGGGGAATAGCACCCCTATAAGCAAGTGCACTTTAGTTGGGCTGCAGCAAACGATATTGGAAGGGGCTGCTGAATCACACTGTATAATTAATTATCCAGTGTTTATAAAGTCTGTACATAGTGCTGTAAATATATAGAAAGTGAATGTTTTCAATTTTTTCGATGTTGTAACAATGGCTAAGTAGTTCAGTTAAATGTTTGGTTCTGAACAGAATGTTATGTCTCGTATTTTGTTCGATTTTTCTTTTTTTGCTATTTGTTTTACGTCGCACCGACACTGATAGGTCATATGGTGACGATGAAATAGGAAATGCCTAGAAATGGGAAGGAAGCGGCCGTGGTCTGAATGAAGGTACAGCCCCAGCATTTGCCTGTTGTGAAAAGGGGAAACCACAGACAACCATCTTCAGGGCTGCCGACAATGGGGTTCGAACCCACTATCTCCCGGATGCGAAATCACAGCTGCGCGCCCCTAACCGCACGGCCAACTCGCCCGGTTTGTTCGATTTAAAAAGAAACGAATTCCGTGATATTATTAACAGTGCTTGTTGTGTGTTCGCTCTTCCGGGTATGTAGAGGGAGAGTGAGTAGAGAAGGTCGAATGGGTATTAATACTTAGACTCCCATCTTACTGGAAATTGATAGGCCATGCGTAATTCTTAATGTTGTTAGTTTGTCTTGGGGTCATATTTTGTTTCAAATAATTAATCATGAGAATGTGTGTATCACCTGCATTATAACTTGTTCTATTGTGGTATCTAAATTGTCTTATGTAATTGTAATTATTCGCGCATAAGAAACCTTAGACAATGAAGTATGCCACTCCATTATTTGAGTGATTACAAAAGGAAGAAAAAGAACACCAAAGTTTGAATGTTGCTTTAGCCCAGGCTCGAACTACGTTGGTTTCTCAGTTTTATCACCCCCTCTTTTTTATTTCTTGGTTTTACATCCCACCGATTCAGGCAAGTCTTATGGTAACGATTGGGTAGGAAGGGGCTAGGACTTGGAAGGAAGCAATCATGATCTTACAGCTCCAGAATTTGCCTCGAGCGGAAATGGGAAACCGCAGAAGAAGCATCTTGAGAACTTCCTACAGGGGGGCCGAACCCACCATCTCCACAATGCAAGCACACGGCTGCATGACCCATGCCGCGTGGCCAACTTGCTCAGCTGTTTATTTTTCAAACATGAAAATTCTTGGAATTCTATCTTTGGAACTACGTGGTATTTGCTCTTCGAGAAAATATTACATATTTTCTTGACGTGATTTTTCTGCTGGCTACACCTGCTGTGGAGTAGAAAAACAAAAGAAACAGAAGGATTAGAATATGTGCTCACCCTGTAATTCAGGAGCGTCAAACGTGAGTTCGTAGGCAAATGTCTTCGAAATTCTGAAACTCCTATGTTTCTTAAATAATTATTCCGGACATCATCAATTAGCGCATCTATTTCCAAAATTCACATTACTTTCGTCATTGAAGCGAGGGTGTAAGTGACTAATGTGAACACACTGATTTCCGAATGCAAGACTCCGTAACGAGTCACGAATGGGGGAAAGCCGGTAAGCGGCACATGTTGCGTCTAGGCCACGTGAACCGAACAGAAAGCCTAGTCTGAAAAACTCGAAGAGGCTCTCGTTTTAATACCCAGGCCTGCCTTTCCCGACCCCTCCGCATTGCAAGGAAACTTCAAAGATTAAGAGGTGACCGGGCTTTAAATTAAACAGAATTACACAGGAGCACGTGATTTATAATTTTCATTTCAAAGATCCCTAGTTCAAACCATAGAATTACTGTACTTACCCAGGGAAAGTGAAAGTAAATTGACTTGAATACTGTATCATTAGTCGAAATAGAAAACCAAACCAAATTCCATGGCATTACAGCCCCTGATAGTTCTCGGTCGATCAGGTGACCGCTGCTCAGCCCGAAGGCCTGCCAGATTACGACGTGACGTGCGGTCAGCGCGACACATCCTCTCGGCCGTTGATCTTGGCTTTCTGTACCTAGGCCGCTATTACAACGTTAGAAATCTCCTCAATTGTTCTCATGTATGCAGAGTGGACCTCGAACCAGCCCTCATATCCCGATAAAAATCCCTGACCTGGCCTGAAATCGAACTCTGATCCTTCAGGTTAGAAGTAAGCAAGTTTTCTGTAAACCACCGAGCCAGTTTAGTCGAGATAACCTTTTCTAAATTAGGACACTCAGTGTTATAATTTAAATTTCATAAAATTATTTATACACATGGCTCACATTTTTAATTAAGCCAGGCGAGGTGTCTGTAATGAACCAAGATTTTAGAGCAAATGTTTCCCTTAGTTGAACTAATTTAACGTAAAACACTGCAGCCGGACACAGCGAGAGACAACCACGGTGAGACTGCGTGAGTGTGGTGAGGAAAGGTTACAGCAGCGCACGTAGGCAACACGATACACTGTAAACTTGCCCTGGGGAAAATAGCACGCACCAAGGAAATATATGTACCACATAGCGAGTCTGGTTTCTTGGGCGAATAATGCTAGAAGCTCATTTCAGATGTGCACTGTACACACAAAAAGACTTATCTTAGGAAGAGTTCCTTTACTACTTTCCCAAGAAAGGCCCCATTGCATGCAACTCTTCCTTGGACAACATAATTGTTTGTAGGTAATGATTGAAATAGCCTTGCATTATTATGAGTATGTCCGGCTCCATTGCTAAATGGTTAGCGTGCTGGCCTTTGGTCACAGGGGTCCCGAGTTCCATTCCCGGCAGGATCGGGAATTTTAACCATAATTGGTTAATTCCCCTGGGACGGAGAATCATCATTTCATCCTCATCACAACGCGTAGGTCGCCTAGGGTGTCAAATCAAAATACTTGCTCCAGGACTCTCCGGAGGCCACACGCCATTATATATTATGAGTATTTGGTGAAGCTTCAAAGGAGTGAGCTTCTATAGTAACTTATAACATCATGAACTGGTGCCGCTATGATAATTTGTTGTTCATTCCGTTCAGGAATAAAAATACTATTGTAGTTTGCAAATCAATTCCACAAGTCAATGTAGAATAGTTGGTTTGGCTTTCGCCTTAAGAAATACGGGATCTAATCCCGTAAGAGTCTGTTGGTATTTAAGTGTGCTTAATCCGAGGGACAATTCGTACTTAAAATAGGGTATTATCCCAGCATTTCCTTGGAAAGTGTGGAATACTTCGGACTTGATACACACATAGCATTAATGATTTCTCAACGTTAAACATATCAGAAACTATTTTCTATAAATATATCAGCTCGTCACACCAGAAAATGAACTGAACAAATATGTTCAAAATATTTTTTCCTAGAACTTCTGTTGTATGCACTTTTAGGGACAAATTACCGACTACAGAAACTTGTGCAAATACACTAAGCAGCCTTCTGCAATCTCCCTCCTTCTACTTCTGAATAGTGTAGTAATTAGCAAGCTAGTTATCTTTCCAGTATTCCTTCCATTCAAATACCAACATGTCAATCACTCTGGTAGATTTGGCACATACACAAACGTGGAGCCGAAGACAGAACAACCTTATCCGAGATGAAATTGAAGTATTCACCGAATATTCGAAATGTACCGACAGGGAGGTAAGTTAATTGTATAAAGAAATACTGTGTGAAGCGCTTACAGTATTTACGACACAGACTCTTTGTTGAAACTTGTGAACACATTATCATGGGAAGAGTGAAGTCTCTGAAGTACTTGTTTCGAAGATGCTTGTCAGTACTTGGGATAGGACTTTTTATTTTATTTTGGAATGCAACTCATTTATAGGATGACTTCCCAAATAATATATCACTTTAGAATATCATTCTACATGCAAGTACATTGTGCTCAACAGCTTGATTGCATCGCGGCCGTTTAGGGAGGGGAAGGAATCTGCTGATGACTATTTACGCTTCAGAGAGAGCTCATTGTTTGACAGGAAACTATATCACAGCGAACACCCAACTTGGCAGCATATTTCCGTTTGCCATCGTCATCCTCAAACTCAGCATATTTCGTTGCTGGTCCTCCCGGTTCCAAGGAACTATTTGCTTGACGACCGCCAGCTAGTTCAAAGAGCAAGGGAAGCTCCAGGCACATGTGAACACAGAACTACGTAGCACATAATTTGTAGAAATCATACTCCGATGATTATTATGTCTTGTAATTTTTAATCGCTTAGGGAATGTGAAAAGAAAGATCATTTCTGAAAATGCAAACCTATTGTAAGGGGAAGAATTTCCTTGCATAGTAGAAGCACTTGCATATTTCAGATTTCTGACCTACTGGAGTGGTCGGGAATGTTACTGAAGAAATTATTTGCCTATAACACTCGCCTTCTCTGCTCGAGGCTGAGGATTCTAATCCTGATACCGTCGGATAACATTAAATGACATTAAATATTTCAGTAGGAATAAACTCTGCATCTGTTGTACTGGCACGTTAAGGATCCCACTTTTCTGATCAAAACTCCAATGAAGTTAGCAGTTGGACTGATGACTGTGTGCTGTTAGGTTCTTATTAGGAGACTAACGCTGGCTTAGGTGACTTGATCTAGCTCTTTGAAGCGTGTATGACTTTGCATTTAGATATTAATAACAGGGTTTTGTTCTTCGGCACAAACAATTTTCCTTCTGACCGTAACGAAACACAATTCAACAATGTTTATTTTGGGGACAAGAATTGATCGTCCTCTAAAGGCTGCCAGTTATGCATTACAATGTCCGACAAAAGACACCTGATGGTCTCAATTTCAACAAATTGGTCGTCATTCAATATGATTTTTCTTAAATGAAATATTTCTTTGTCAAAACTATCCGCAGAAGCAATTTCTAACGAATGTTTATTTTGTCAGACTATTTCCGTTTGATCTATGGTCATAATATCGAAAGATGCACTCTGACAGTTCTTAGAGGGAAGTCCGTTTACTGCTTACCTGGATGGGGAGAGGGAAATAGGGAGTACAGCTGCCATGGAAACGTTGGCGTGCCCACTGTGGTTGCCATGGACATAAACCTGCTGGTCGGGTGGAGTGGCTTGAAGTTGCCGAACCTCTCACTTCTGAGCGGTCTGAATGAACGAACAAGTGAGTCGGAGGCGAGGGGAAGGAGAACGGAATGCAATGGCACGTGCAATGCTCCTCCCTACAGCCCTATCTGTCACAATGCTCATTTAAATATTACGGTATAGTAGATTCTATGACTGAGCTCAATAGCTGCAGTCGCTTAAGTGCGGCCAGTATCCTGTATTCGGTAGACAGTGGGTTCGAACCCCACTGTCAGCAGCCTTGAATATGGATTTCCGTGGTTTCCTATTTTGACACCAGGCAAATGCTGGGGATGTACCTTAATTAAGGCCACGGCCACTTCCTTCCCAATCTTCGTCATTTCCTGTCCCATCGTCGCCGTAAGCCCTATCTATGTCGGTGCGATGTAAAGCAAAATTGTAAATATAAGAAAGTAGATTATATGATAATATCAATACCTTGCGTTCATGTTTTCGTGGCTACCCATCAGATATGACACTTTTCGACTCAACAGAGGAAGTAGGCGCCGAACACGTGGTCAAGGGTTAGCGAGCCTGCCTTTTACACGGAAGCAAGGGGTTCAATTCCCAAACAGGTCAGGGATTTTACCTGGATTTGAGGGCTGGTTCAAGTTCCACTCATCCTACAATTCACAAGCTATCTGACGGTGTGTTAGTGGCCATGGTCTAGACACTCAAGACAAAAGTCTGACGGTGTTCGGTGCACTGACCACGCATCACCTTTTAATCTGAAGGCTTTTGGGGCGAGTAGCTGTCGCTTGGTAGGCCAAGGCCCATCTGGGCTCTAGTAGCATGCGTTTTGGTTTGGTTTGTATATATGAAATATGAATCTTTTACCACAGTCAGTGAATGAGAACAGTAATTATTGGTTGGAAATTATTTTTAAATGCATGTTGATGAGCGTTTGCAAGTCATAATAATGGCTATAGAATGTTAAGCAGTGCACCATGATGCTGAATGTTTGTATAGATTTTTGTTAATATGGGCCGATTAATGATGCATTAAGTGTTGTTTGAATCCTTTATCAATAATAAAGTCAGTGAATAGACGTGGAGAAGTGGCAGAGGTTAATACAAATTAAATCAAAAGAGAGAACTACCAGAGTATGAGACACTACGGAGAATTGAAGTGGAAATTCGTTAAAATGGCGTACATTATACTGAATGGGATTGCGTAAGAAAAACCACATGCTGAATATAGGGCCTATCAATGTGTAAACAATATGAATGTTTGTCCCATCGTCCTGTTATAAATATTCAACAAAATAGACGAATCAAAAATTTCATAATGTTTGCAGTTAACGCAAGAATGCTACCATTGATATGATGTTCTAATAATAATAATTATAATATTAATAATAATAATAATACAGTTATGGGCTTTACGTCGTACTATCTATTTTTCTGTTTTCGGGGACGCTGAAGTGCTGGAATTTAGTCCCACCGGAGTTCTTTTATGTGCCATTAAATCTACTGACACGAGTCTGTTTTACTTCATCACCGTCAAATACCACGGGACTGAGTCAGGATCGAACCCGCCAACTTGGACTCTACCGTCTGAGCCATTCAGCCCCGCGCAGTTATTTATAACTTTCATCGGTTGCTCATGGAAGGAGGATTGGACTGTGATTTTAGAGGGAAATATTTAAAGAATGCTAGCCATAGCTTTAGAAAAAATAAGCGAGGGCCCTGTTATTTTAAAATTAATTTGTTTTTTCGTTGTAAAATGAGTGTGTTAATGTTTACAGTTCATTAGTCACCTTACAAACTTCCGTGGCTCAGGCGGCAGCGCGCCGGTCTCTCAACCCTGGGTTCCGCGGTTCAAATCCCGGTCACTGCATGTGAGATTTGTGCCGGACAAAGCGGAGGCGGGACAGGTTTTCTCCAGTACTCCGGTTTTCCCTGTCATATTTTATTCCACCAACACTCTCCAATATCATTTTATTTCATCTGTAATTCATTAATCATTGCCCCAGAGAAGTGCGACAGGCTATGGCAGCCGGCACAGTTCCTATCCTCGCCGCTAGATGGGGGCTTCATTCATTCCATTTCTGACCCGGTCGAATGACTAGAAACAGGCTGTGGATTTTCATTTCATTATTCACCTTTAACAACTAAGCATTCTCCCGAGCCGGGCTGAGTGGCTCAGACGGTTAAGGCGCTGGCCTTCTAACCCCAACTTGGCAGGTTCGATCGTGGCTCAATCCGGTGGTATTTGAAGGTGCTCAAATACGACAGCCCCGTGTCGGTAGATTTACTGGCACGTAAAAGAACTCCTGCGGGACTAAATTCCGGCACCTCGGCGTCTCCGAAGACCTTAAAAAAGTAGTTAGATGGACGTAAAATAAATAAGATTATTACTATACATTCTCCCGATAAAAATATATTACAAATAACAGGAATTTTAGCTTTAATGAATATTCCGTTTCACCGTTCAGCATATTAGCATTTCTGACAAGCAGGGGAGTACAAACTCGCCTGTTTGGCTCCCCCTTAGTCTGCGGCGGCAAATCGTAAATTATTGCTTGAATCCCCGGGTGCAATGTTGTAGAAGCAACGCTCATGTACTAGCCGGGCATTAATCTAAGTGCAGGTAATGTTGGCTTAATCTAATTAAGCTCCACCCACATATCCATTACCGTTGTCATCACACAGCCAGTCCGGGTAGACCCTCCAAGGGGTGGTGGGGGAACCAGGACTTGCCCTGTAGGCAAGCTGGACTTCGGAAGTGGGGAGAAGTGATGCTTGAGCACACTGTGAGAGTGAAAAGTGATATCTCAGGGAATGCACTTTATATAGTCAACGCTAAAGCCACTAGAGCCACAAAAGGTAGACGATGATGGCGGAGTGGGTGTAGTAAAACACTCAGAGTCTATCAGCTTCCCTTGGCTGTGTGCCTGGTTTTCTCACGATGCTGAAGCTTGGTGAAAGGGGGAACATTTCTTATCGTCAGTTACTTTTCTGACACAGAAAATTCTAGATAGTTTAGATGGTTAGACATTGCGATATCTGGACTGCACAGTGTGGAAGCAGGGCGTTTTTCCATCTTTCTTGTCAATTTCATTCAAGTTTCACTTCAAAATCGTCAATTCATCGTCACCCCAAAGGTATGCGGCAGGTCTCGTAAGGTGGTTAGTTCCTATCCGTATCGCATTGTGTCCCTCACATGGTAGAAGCACTGGCCTTTCGAGCCCAAGTTGGCAGATTCGGTCCCGGATCTGTCCGGTGGTATTTGAAGGTGCTCAAATACGCCAGCACGCCTTGTGTCGGTAAATTTACTGGCACGTAAATGAACTCTTGCGGGAAAATATGCCGGCACCTCGGCGTCTCCGAAAACCGAAAAAGTAGTTAGTGCGACGTAAAGCAAATAACATTACTTATTATTATTATTATTATTATTATTATTATTATTATTATTATTATTATTATTAATATTATTATTATTATTTTCTACCGCTTTTTTCCGACACCTGTGGGGTCGCGGGTGCGAACTGTGTCGCACATATGGATTTGACCCTTTTTACGGCCGGATGCCCTTCCTGACGCCAACCTTATACGGAGGGATATAATCACTATTGCGTGTTTCTGCGGTGGTTGGTAGTGGAGTGTGTTGTCTGAATATGAAGGGGAAAGTGTTGGGACAAACACAAACACCCAGTCCCCGGGCCAGAAGAATTAATCAGGGCCCATTAAAATTCCCGACCCGGCGGGAATTGAACCTGGGACCCACTGAACCGAAGGCCTCAACACTGACTATTCAGCCAAAGAATAGGACTATTATTATTAATGATACTAGTATTACAAGTGTTGTCCATATAAAATATTTATATGGGGCCTGTTGTGAAGTACAACACTATTTCGTTCTGCTTCTGTGGAACGTTATGTCAACTAGCAGTATGGTATTTCACAATAATGACGTATAAATTGGTAAGGAGAAGAAGTAGAAGAAGGGTAGGTGTCGACGAGCCTGAGCAGGCATTTTGATTTGATGTTATTTAGGCTGCCTACGAGCAAATTACGACGTTCCGGTTTACTCTGTTAGAATGCGGAGAATCCAGAAATCCATTAGATGACATATTGCTGAGTTTTAGTTAATTTTATCCAGTATACGCCGAATGCGTTAACAAAGAACGCATACATGAACAACATCGTACGACGTGGACTTTACTCCAACATTCCTAAATTGGACTATCTCTGTCAGGTTTGAACGCGCTTTCTTAGGGTTCGAGACTGACACACTTCCACTGGTCCACAGAATGGTCTATAGATAATCTGGTAAGAATAGATAAAGTGGAAAGAGTAATCTGGCATGAGTGTACACAATATAATTGCCAATGACTAGGGGAGGGACTTTCCCTCACCGTTATGAAAATGGAAGGACGGTACTACTCGTAGTACAGGATTCCCCTCCATAAGCTGCAGCTGAGTGTTCTAATCTTGTATTAGAGTCTTACACAATGGCCATGAGTGTTATTTATAGCTTCTTACCCCATTTCTCTGGCATGCTGTTAGGGATCTAACATTTCCAAATGCGAGAAGCATCTGGTCAGCTTACTCTGTAAATGTGATTATCCTCATCACACTTCCGTTCCAGCAAATAAATGTACTTTAGTAGATTCCAGAAACATCGACTTGTCCTGATTAAGGGGCACAATCTATAAAAAGTAAGAGTTTTGTCTGTACATTGCTCAGAATTTGAAAAGAATGGTATTTCTGTATCGGTCATGTCCACAGCAACAAGAAAATGCATTTTTTACTTTTCCGTAATTTCCGTCTGTCTATCTGTCTGTCTGTCTGTCTGTCTGTCTGTCTGTCTGTCTGTCTGTCTGTCTGTCTGTCTGTCTGTCTGTCTGTCTGTACACGCATCACGAGAAAACGGCTGAAGAGAATTTAATGGAAATCGGAATGTAAAGTCGGGTGATGAACCGCTATAATCTAGGCTATAACTTATTTTAATCACGCTGAGTGAAATGGTAGCTTAGGGGAAGGCCTGAAATTTAGTTCTCAAATATTTATGTTACTAGTGGTCGTGTCTTAATGAAAATCGCTAGATAAAGATGGGAAATAAGTCGCTACAATGTAGGCTATACCCGCTGAGAAGAAGGGTAGTTTAGGGGAAGGCCTAAAATTTAATTGTCAGATATTTATTTTTATTAGTGGTCATATCTTCACCAAAATTGTTATGCAAAGTCGGGGAATAGGTCGCTATAATCTAGGCCAGGGCCTCTCAGGGTGCATGCGCGTGGTGCATGCACTGTGCACGGTGCAAAAGACGACTTGGCTTGGTTGACCAGAGTGCAGACCCCACACTCCTCGATTTGGAGCAATAGCGCTGTCTCTCTCTTTCCTCACGCCTGTCTCGCTCGCTCCGCCTGTCTCCCTCTGCCCCACTTGCGCCGTAGCGCTCCAAATCCGGGCTGAGTTGAGCCGAGTATAGCCGAGTAGAGCCGAGCATAGCCGAGTAGCCCAGAGACGAAGCGTTGATCCGAGCCATACCGAGCGGCACCGAGCGGCACCGATGCACAGTGCACGGAGCTCTTGCGCCTCGCTCTGCACGCGTGAGATTTTGGGCGTTTGAGAGGCCCTGATCTAGGCCATCAATAATGTTATTCACACTGAGTGAAATGGTATTTCTGTATCTGTCAAGTCCACAGTAACAAGGAAATGCATTTTTTACTTTTCCGTATTTTCTGTCTGTCTGTCTGTCTGTCTGTCTGTCTGTCTGTCTGTATGATTGTACACGCATCAATAGAAAACGGCTGAAGAGAATTTAATGAAAATCGGTATGTAATGTCGGGTGATGAACCACTACAAGCTCGGCTATAAATTATTTTATTCACGCTGAGTGAAATGGTAGTTTAGGGGAAGGCCTGAAATGTAATTCTCAAATAAGTTATTTATGTTATTAGTGGTCGTATCGATAAATCTATATATACAAAATAAGGGTTTTGTCTGTACATTACTCAGAATATGAAAAGAATGGTATTTCTGTATCGGTCATGTCCACAGTAACAACGAAATGCATTTTTTACTTTTCCGTAATTTCTGTCTGTCTGTCTGTCTGTCTGTCTGTCTGTATGTATGTATGTATGTATGTATGTATGTATGCATGTATGTATGTATGTATGTATGTACACGCATCACGATAAAACGGCTAAAGAGAACTTAATGAAAATCGGTATGTAATGTCGGATGATGAACCACTGCAATCTAGGCTACAAATTATTTTATTCACGCTGAGTGAAATGGTAGTTTAGGTGAAGGTCTGAAATGTAATTCTCAAATAAGTTATTTATGTTATTAATGGTCGTATCGATAAATACTACATAACTAACATAACTTTAGTTATGTCGTAAGTTAGTAGTAGTTATGTAAGAAGTTATTAAATTTCCCATCACTTATGCCTTATACATTGTTACCGTACCGCATATAATCGGAGATATTCATGAATTTGGATTTTTGTTCCTAAGTCCATATCAGCGCCGAGTCACGAGAAAAAGGGTAAACAGAATTTAGTGAAAATCGGTATGTAAAGTCTGAGAATAAGGAGCTACAGTCTACGATATAAATAATTTTGTAAGACACCCTAATATCACAGAGTCGAAAGAAAAGTAATGAGAAGGCCTGCAATATAGAAAGCTCATAAACTTCATCAACAATAACATTACATTGACCATTCTTTGTTGTGATGTGCTTTTTGTCTTCTGTTTCCTCTCATCCCCGATAGATAGGATTACTGCAGCGTTCCGAGGTTTTTTCTTAATTTGCTTGACGTCGCACCGACACAGGTAGGTCTTACGGCGACGATGGGATCGGAAATGAATAGTGGTGTGAAGGGAGCGGCCGTGGCTTTAATTAAGGTACAGTCCCGGCATTTGCCTGTTGTGAAAATGGGAAACCACGGAAAACCATCGTCAGGGCTGCCGAGAGTGGGGCTCGAACCCACGATCTCCCGATTACTGGATACTGGCCGCACTGAAGCGACTGCAGTATCTGGTACGTAACACACTGGTTCATCATAGTATTCGAGCTATACAATCCCTACTCTGAGCCACTGATTGGAATGAGTAGTGTGCATATTTAACGGAATAATGACAGAGGAGTGTTCACGGCAGTCTGCGACCTGGTTATTCCAGCTCTGGAACTTTGGACTCTTAGATCGGCACCGTAGTACTGTTCGTTGAAAGTGAGAAAGCGTGCGGTTTTTCATTTGATCGAGTATTTTATATGATAACATTGCTTTCAATCGCTACATTCCTACTGACGTTTTTGTAATGACCTATATTGAATTCAGTTAGGAAAACCACCAAGTCAGTCTTTCTGAGAATCCCGTAGTGAAGCACGGGTACATATGCTAGTCTGTATAATAGAGTTAGAGCGAATTTCTGTTCCCGAATGAAAAATAGCAACAACCAAGCAATTCAAGCAGGAAAGCAAGCAAGCAACGAAGCGAGCTCCAAACTTGTGGACGATATATGTTGATATCGTGATAATAGATACCTAGAATTATCAATGATCCAAACCACATTAAAATACTTACATTTTTCTTTCCTGGCCGTTTCCCACTGATCTTGGTCAGCACTAATGTGGACTATGTCCAGTTTTACGGCCGGATGTCCCTCATGACAATATTCCCACGTGGAGGGATGCATTCAACATTCATGTTCCTGCGGGACGTGGTAGTGTGATGTGTTGTGAGCAAGTAAAGATGAATATTAAGACGAACGTAGACACTAAGTCTTCGGGCCAGCGGAAATAACCAAACGTGGCTAAAAACGCCTGCCCATCCAAGAATCGAACTCAGGGCCCTCTGTACCGGGGGTAACTACGCTGACCATTCAACCAAAGAGCCAGACAGACAAAATACGTCTTTATCATCTATATTTCAGCATTCTCTCCCCAGGACTGACAGTAAGTGAGTAACTTCTTAGGTAACGAAATATTGGAAGCTAACGAGGGGATGTACGCCATTATGGGTTAGAAATTGCATTTATCAGTTTATTCATTATTTATAGAATATACTTTACTCTTTAATCTGGTGATTTTTATAAAAAAATTCTGGTATTTTAAAATAAATGTCCATCTACTGAAGGCCACTAGCTACGTGCCATTCTGGCATACATTTGAAGGGCACACAGAAAAAGTGGAGAATGCCGTTTTACAGAAGAAGAAGACGTAAAAATATGCAGTGCGATCAATATGTACGCAAAGGGTAGAAGTAAAGGAAGTTGTCCAACAGAGAAAAAGGAGTGGTCACGGAGATATGAAGGAATTTAGAAAAGATGCATAGTCCGTCGGAAAAGACTGAGCGAGTTATATTTTATGTTCATCCCAATTAATATTTACCAAACTTAATTTTAATTATTACTAAAATATAATTCAGTTCCCATGTGGATTAAAACCCTATGGATACTCACAATACCGGGCGAGTTGGCCGTGCGCATAGAGGCGCGCGGCTGTGGGCTTGCATCCGGGAGATCGTGGGTTCGAGCCTCACTGTCGGCAGCCCTGAAGATGGTTTTCCGTGGTTTCCCATTTTCACACCATGCAAATGCTGGGGCTGTACCTTAATTAAGGCCACGGCCGATTCCTTCCAACTCCTAGGCCTTTCCCATCCCATCGTCGCCATACGACCTATCTGTGTCGGTGCGACGTAAAGCAGCTAGCAAAAAAAAAAAGTACTCACAATAAACATTATATCTATAGGTTCAGCTGTTTCTGAGGGCAGATGCCGTACGAGAACCTCCCGCAATACTTTCGTTGAAAGACTATACAAGTTTTAGAACAGATGTCAACCTTGTATCAGACGAAAAGCTTGGAGCCCGCTCGATGGACTGTGTTGTTGACATGCTTCAAGCAGCACGAATGACTGTGATGATTTCAGGTGTAAAATTCGAATGAATTGCTTGGAATGCGCAAACAGATACCATCCCATCACTCGACAGCGGAAAGAGTGGAAAAGTCCTAGAGAAATTCACTAAGTATCTATATATATAAAATAAGAGTTTTGTCTGTACATTGCTCAGAATTTGAAAAGAATGCTATTTTTGTATCGGTCATGTTCACAATAACAAGAAAATGCATTTTTTACATTTCCGTAATTTCTGTCTGTCTGTCTGTCTGTCTGTATGTATGTACACGCATCACGAGAAAACGGTTGGAGAGAATTTAATGAAAATCGGAATGTAAAGTCGGGTGATGAACCGCTACAATCTAGGCTATAAATTATTTTAATCACGCTGAGTGAAATGGTAGTTTAGGGGAAGCCTGAAATTTAATTCTCAAATATTTATGTTATTAGTGGTCGTGTCTTAATGAAAATCGGTAGACAAACATGTGAAATAAGTCGCTACAATATAGGCTATACACGCTGAGAAACATTGTAGTTTAGGGGTAGGCCTAAAATTTAATTGTCAAATATTTATTGTATTAGTGGTCGTATCTTCACGAAAATTGGTGTGCGAAGTCGGGGAATAGGTCGCTATAATCTAGGCTATCAATAATGTTATTCACATTGAGTGAAATGGTAGTTTAGGGGAAGGCCTGAAATGTAAACTATATATAAAATAAGAGTTTGTACATTGCTAAGAATTTGAAAAGAATGGCGTTTCTGTATCGTTCATGTTCACAGTAACAAGAAAATGCATTTTTTACTTTTCCGTAATTTCTGTCTGTCTGTCTGTCTGTCTGTATGTATGTACACGCATCACGAGAAAACGGTTGGAGAGAATTTAATGAAAATCGGAATGTAAAGTCGGGTGATGAACCGCTACAATCTAGGCTATAAATTATTTTAATCACGCTGAGTGAAATGGTAGTTTAGGGGAAGCCTGAAATTTAATTCTCAAATATTTATGTTATTAGTGGTCGTGTCTTAATGAAAATCGGTAGACAAACATGTGAAATAAGTCGCTACAATATAGGCTATACACGCTGAGAAACATTGTAGTTTAGGGGTAGGCCTAAAATTTAATTGTCAAATATTTATTGTATTAGTGGTCGTATCTTCACGAAAATTGGTGTGCGAAGTCGGGGAATAGGTCGCTATAATCTAGGCTATCAATAATGTTATTCACATTGAGTGAAATGGTAGTTTAGGGGAAGGCCTGAAATGTAAACTATATATAAAATAAGAGTTTGTACATTGCTAAGAATTTGAAAAGAATGGCGTTTCTGTATCGTTCATGTTCACAGTAACAAGAAAATGCATTTTTTACTTTTCCGTAATTTCTGTCTGTCTGTCTGTCTGTCTGTCTGTCTGTCTGTCTGTCTGTCTGTCTGTCTGTCTGTCTGTACACGCATCAGGAGAAAACGGCTGAAGAGAATTTAATGAAAATCGGAATGTACAGTCGGGTGTTGAACCGCTACTATCTAGGCTATAAATTATTTTAATCGCGCTGAGCGAAATAGTAGTTTAGGGAAGGCCTGAAATTTAATTCTCAAATATTTATGTTATTAGTGGTCGTGTCTTAATGAAAATCGGTAGACAAAGATGGGAAATAAGTCGCCACAATATAGGCTATACACGATGAGAATAATGGTAGTTTAGGGGAAGGCCTAAAATTTAATTGTCAAATATTTATTGTATTAGTGGTCTTATCTTCACGAAAATTAGTATGCAAAGTCGGGGAATAGGTCGCTATAATCTAGGCTATCAATAATGTTATTCACACTGAGTGAAATTGTAGTTTAGGGGAAGGCCTGAAATGTAATCCATATACAGAGTGAAGCGAAATTCGCGCACTCGGGCGTCGCAGTGCGACTCCCTACATGCCAGCAATAAAAAATGTCTTTCACAAAAGTTCGTCCTGCGAGTATATCAGGCAGAGAAAGGACGTTGAATAGTGGCATTCTGGCAACACTGTAACCACATGTACGGTAAGTACCTCTGTCAGCATCGTATATCCGTGCTGAGCAGTTGGTGCATTGGATAGGGTTTTGGGTTGGCATGCAGGTGGTAGAGGGTTCGATCCTGGGTTAAGGCGCAATTTTTTGTTTACTAATTTCCATCGGATATTACATACTGTAATACAGTAAGACACCGTACCTTAGGTCTCATGTATCCTACATTTACAACATTTTGTAACGCTGAACACAACAAATACCTTGCTAGGCCTACTGGTAACGAAAGCCCTTACGAAATACAATGGACTTGAACGAGGCAAGAATAACAGTTGCTACTAATCTATGAGATCGTTGGAGGACGGTAGAAAGAAAACAGGTTTCGCATTTAGTATATGAATTTGTGCGAATAAATTCACGCCCACGACGTGGAAAGGACGTCTTTCAAAGCTGACAAAGGGAAACGATTGTTCGTCCATTTGTAGGATCGTAGTATGTAAGTGCAAAGGGTTTCTAGAGGACCCGCTGCAATGGCTGTTGACGATTAAGTTGCCAGATACCATACCACCTGGACTACATTTATGAAATAAAAAAAATACGCTTCAACCCAGGATCGACCCCTCGACCTCCTGAATGCTAACCCAAAACTGTAACCACTGCACCAACTGTACAGCACAAAGAATGCGTGCTGACAGAGGTAGTTACCCTACATGTGGTTACAGTGTTGCCAGATTGCCACTCTTCAACGCCCTTTTTCTGCCGAATATACTCGAAGGAACGGGGTCAACTCAGCCTCGGGAGGTCAAATGAGTAGAGGTGGGATCGATTCCCATCTCAGCCATCCTGGAAGTGGTTTTCCGTGGTTTCCCACTTCTCCTCCAGGCGAATGCCGGGATGGTACCTAACATAAGGCCACGGCCGCTTCCTTTCCTCTTCCTTGCCTATCCCTTCCAATCTTCCCATCCCTCCACAGGGCCCCTGTTCAGCATAGCAGGTGAGGCCGCCTGGGCGAGGTACTGGTCATACTCCCCAGTTGTATCCCCCGACCAAGAGTCTGAAGCTCCAGGACACTGCCCTTGAGGCGGTAGAGGTGGGATCCCTCGCTAAGTCCGAGGGAAAAACCGAACCTGGAGGGTAAGCAGATGATGATGATGATGATGATGATATACTCGAAGGACGAACTTTTGTGAGAGACATTTTTTTATTGCTGGCATGTGAGCAGTCGCGATGCGACGCCTGAGTGCGCGAATTTCGCTTCACCCTGTATATAAAATAAGAGTTTTGTCTGTACATTGCTTATAATTTGAAGATAATGGTATTTCTGTATCGGTCATGTTCACAGTAGCAAGAAAATGCATTTTTTACTTTTCCGTAATTTCTGTCTGTCTGTCTGTCTGTCTGTCTGTCTGTACACGCATCACGAGAAAACAGCTGAAGAGAATTTAATGAAAATCAGAATGTAAAGTCGGGTGATTAACCGCTACAATCTAGGCTATAAATTATTTTGATCACGCTGAGTGAAATGATAGTTCAGGGGAAGGCCTGAAATTTAATTCTCAAATATTTATGTTATTAGTGGTCGTGCCTTAATGAAAATCAGTAGACAAACATTGGAAATAAGTCGCTACAATATAGGCTATGCACGCTGAGAAAAATGGTAGTTTAGGGGAAGGCCTAAAATTTAATTGTCAAACATTTATTGTATTAGTGGTCGTATCATCTCGAAAATTGGTATGCAAAGTCTGGGAATAGGTCACTATAATCTAGGCTATCAATAATGTAATTCACACTGAGTGAAATGGTAGTTTAGGGGAAGGCCTGAAATGTAATCTATATATAAAATAAGTGTTTTGCCTGTACATTGCTCAGAATTTGAAATGAATGGTATTTCTGTATCTGTCATGTCTACAGTAACAAGGAAATGCATTTTTTTTTACTTTCCCGTAATTTCTGTCTGTCCGTCTATATGTATGTATGTACACGCATCAAGAGGAAACGGCTGAAGAGAATTTAATGAAAATCGTCATGTAATGTCGGGTGATGATCCACTACAATCTAGGCTATAAATTATTTTATTCACGCTGAGTGAAATGGTAGTTTAGGGGAAGGCCTGAAATGTAATCCTGAAATAAGTTATTTATGTCATTAGTGGTCGTATGGATAAATCTATATATATCAATCTCACAGCTGCGCGCCCCTAACCACACGGCCAACTCGCTTGGTCGTACCGACTGAAACAGCCTGCCTGTATATTGGCGGGAAGTAGCATGCCATTCCTCTGGTTCACACATTTTCTGATATATCTGGTTCGTAACACATTCGTTCATCACAGTATTCGAGCTATTCAATCCCTACTCGGAGGCACTGATTGGAATGAGTAGTGTGCATGTTTAACGGAATAATGGCAGAGGAGTGTTCACGGCAGTCTGCGACCTGGTTGTTCCAGCTCTGGAACTTCGGACTCTTAGATCGGCACCGTAGTACTGTTCGTTGAAAGTGAGAAAGTTTGGGGTGTTACATTTGATCGAGTATTTTATATGATAACATTGCTTTCAATCGCTACATCCCTACTGACGTTTTTGTAATGACCTATGTTGGATTAAGTTAGGAAAACCACCAAGTCAGTCTTTCTGAGAATCCCGTAGCGAAGCACGGGTACATCAGCTAGTAGGAAATAAAATTTGCCCTCGTATTCACTCAACCTTGACGTCTCGTTGCTGTACCAGAGTCAGTCAAAACGCACTGCGCTCTGAATACAAGAATATGTCCTTAACAGTATAGCAAACCAGTTATCTTGACCTGAAAAATAATATTAATACTGCCAGAATGAGTAGCTCAGAAGGTACAGCACTAGCTTTCCGGTTCGCTCCTGGCTCATTCCTTCTTTTATAAAATATAATTTGTTTTACGTCGCACAGACACAGACAGGTCTTATGGTGACGAAGGGATAGGAAAGGCCTAGGAGTGGGAAGGAAGCGGCCATGGCCTTAATTATGGTACATTCCCAGCATTTGCCTGGTGGGAAAATGGGAAACCACGGAAAACCATCTTCAGAGCTGCCAACAGTGGGGCTCGAATCTACTATCTCCCGGATGCAAGCTCATAGCCACGCGCCCCTAACCACACGGCCAGCATGCCCGGTAAAAGGCTCATTTCAGTGGTGAAGGTGGTCAAATACACCCGCCTCCTGTCGGTGGATTTACTGGCACAAGAATTCGTGCGGAACGTAATTCTGGCACCTTGGCATCTCCGAAAACCATAAAAGTAGTTAGTGCGACGTAAAACTATATTTATTATTATTATTATTATTATTATTATTATTATTTCTTGGAAACTGCAGTGGCATTTGAGTTTCATCGTAAGGGGGATACGCTCCCGATTATCATCACACGTAGTTCCCACTTGTTGTGAGTCTTTTCCCTCCTTCGTGAACCAGGCCGGCTCCATGGCTAAATGGTTTGCGTACTGGCCTTTGGTCACAGGGTTCCCGGGTTCGATTCTCGGCAGGGTCGGGAATTTTAACCTTAATTGGTTAATTTCGCTGGCACGGGGGCTGGGTATATGTGTCGACTTCATCACCATTTCATCCTCATCACGACGCGCAGGTCGCCTACGGGAGTCAATTAAAAGGCCTGCATCTGGCGATCCAAACTTGTCCTTGGACACTCCCGGCACTAAAAGCCATACGCCATTTCATTTTTCCGTGAACCAGGCTCCTTTGGTTTTCTTTCCCATAAAGTTCTTGCTTGTCATTCGCATTGGACTCATTCCTGCTGCGTGGCCATAAAATATAATCCTCCTTTTTAGTATCACGCCAGTTCATTTTTCCACCTGGGTGTAGAATTCACGATTGTGCCGTCGTCTATATTCGCTGTTTTATTATTATTACTATTATTATTATTATTATTATTATTATTATTATTATTATTATTGTTGTTGTTGTTGTTGTTGTTGTTGTTGTACCGGGCGGTACACCTCCACGACGCAAATTCAAATATTGCGCCAGTCGAAACTCCACTACAGGAGAACGCCTGAACTTTAACAAACTATATTAATTCAATTGTTTCTCGAAAGATGTCACCACAGTAAATTTGGTAATTTTGAAGTATCTGAACGGTGTCTATTTCGACTTGTGTTTGTTTCCTTCGGATCAAGAAATTTGGACGTTCTCTAACAGATGTCTCTACAAAAACTATAATAACGCACTCTGGTGTTAAGGAATGAACTGTCCTGAAGAAATTTAACATTCATAAGTTTTGTTTTTGCTAAATTTTGTTCTATGGTTTGAGAGTTGGAAATGCTAATCCTTTCTTTCAGCCAGTTTTGACATTAGCCAATCCCGAATTTCTTAAATTTATTTTCGGCCAATCGGGGCTTTCTTCCCCAACCTGCTCTGTAACTATGTTCTGTAACCAATAAACTGCTGTGGGTGTGTCTTATCATTCATGAAACGTCTCGAATTTTCCGCGACGGTATATAAACTGCGGATTTTCTGGTCTCCTGGCCACTTCAGTAACATCTCTCCTAGTGTGATTATGTAGCAGGGGGCGGGAAGCGCCTCTTTCTTCGGGCAGCAGTTCATCCATAAGGTAATGACCATTTAATAACTTCATTTCTCGCTAGCTCAGCAGTTTAACCCTCGGGGCAGGTTCGAAACTTTTCTCATGTAACCTATCTTTAAAATGTAATAGACACTTGGTAAAACTTCGTCTCTTTAACTATAAATTGGGATAGAGAGTGCTAAACCCTCTCGAGCTCCCACTCCTATTGTTTTGAGGTAACTTTGTTTTCACAACCGTTTCTTCCTTTCTTAATGTAATAAAGTCTTCTTATACAAGTCACCTCTTTAGTATGGGATTAGCCCTTGTGTATGCGGCCTAGTGCCAAGTAGGTTTTAAAAGTGTGTTAGGAGTGCAAGTTACGCCTCCAGTCAAGTTGGTCTTTTGGGCCATGTAATTAACCTGCTTCTTTACTGAATAGGCCCAGTAGGTTGAGTATTTATTACCCCTGTTCTTGGTATGCCTTGAGGGCAGTTTGAAGTATAGTTTATTGTGGCCTTTGATGGACTTGAACCTTGAGAGCGGGTTTGCTCTTTCTTAAATTTGGTTTCTGTGTGCCTCAAGGAGGCTTAATATGTTAATCAGGAGCCAGTGCCCCTTGGCATGATTGGGGTTTTCTGCCCCTTCGTTTGAACTTGGTATATGGATAAAGTTGGGCTTATAGCTCAAGGTTCGTGAGTGTCGGGCTCGAAGCCCAAATTTTGTAATGAACTAAAATTGTACTTTCTTAATTTGTTGATCTGCTACTTGGTACCTGCTTTATTCTGTTATTTATTTATCTTGAAAAGAAAATATAACCTTTGTTAAAGTTTTAAATTAACTTTAATTTCGTAAGTTGAGACCTATTCCACCCAGCACCTTCTTTCACCTCTGCTGTTCCACAGATACCTCGGAACAATTATTATTATTATTATTATTATTATTATTATTATTATTATTATTATTATTATTATTTATGGTAGTTGCTTTACGTCGCACCGACACAGATAGATCTTATGGCGACGATAGGACAGGGAAGGTGTAGGAGTGGGAAGGAAGCGGCCGTGGCCTTAATTAAGGTACAGCCCCAGCATTTGCCTGGTCTGAAAATGGGAAAACACGGAAAACCATCTTCAGTGTTGCCGACAGTGGGGTTTGAACCTACTATCTCCCGAATACTGGATACTGGCCGCACTTAAGCGACTGCAGCTATCGAGCTCATTATTATTATTATTATTATTATTATTATTATTATTATTATTATTATTATTATTATTATTATTATTATTATTATTATTATCAAGGCATGGAATCTGAAAGTATAAAAATTATTGTATCATTCATCAAGTGCCAGAGAGTTTGATCTACAAGTCTTTCCAGGCTTCTCAACTATCTGTTCGTTCCTGCAGTTACTACTTTGTTCTCTTTTTCATTCGAATTCCTATTCATTAGTCTAGCCAACAGCATAGCGATACTGAAACAATGGATCCCGTGAAATCCCAGCATTCGGCGTGGTTAGCTCTGGATGGATAGCCAAATGTTGTTGGCTAGAGGAGGTGAGGAAATGAACTGGACGCCCTACCAGAAGTAAATTCCAGCTCGGGATAGTTTATCATTGGCCCTAGGCCGGGCACTGACTTGGCAGCTAAAGTCCAGATTAGGATAGAGCACTTTGTTTGATCCGATATTTCGTTCGTTAGTCTACATGTGAAATACATCCGAAATATTTTCGAATTAACTACAATTTTCGAAAAATTGTTATTGAGGATAGTTTTCCTTAAACACTTTCTTTCCTAAGAACAAGAATCCGAAAGTTTTACCACGGGAGTCCGTTCTAATGCCCCTGTTGTCTGAACGTGTGTTCGGCCTATTGACTCATTAGAGGTAATGTCCACCTGTTGGGGAGAAATATCCTTATCATGTTTCATTCATCCACGTATAATAAAAATAGTTTCAATTTGGCAAACGAATAATGAGTTACACAAATCCCTAAAGAGCACTGCACTTCAATATAATTTAATCTTGCTTTATGGCTGTACATGTACAAGTTAAATGAATGAAACGTCACTACATATTGTACCAGTACGTGTTGTTCGTACGAATTTAATACTGTATCGAGTAGATGTTATAATTTCAATGTTACCATTAATGAACAAATTGCATTACTTTATACAATAACCAGCTGTCGTGAACGCGCCGTTGAAGGGGTCAGTTTTTCTAACTACAACAGGAATGATCTCTAGAAGCGTGGCAGCAGAAGGGACAAACCACTCCTCAACAAACGACAATAAACTTTTTTTAAAGATCGTCGGTGGGTGGAGTGTAGGTCTTGGCCCGCAAGTGGCCACGGTTGCTCCGTGGTCCAACAGCTCTGCAATCTCACCGGCCACCTGAGCACGGCTCTTCCGTGGTTTTACGCCTCTGTATTCGGGAGGCGGGAAAAGGCTGAACCTCGCGGCTGGTCTCCACCGTTGGCTGTCCTGAGAATGGTTCTCCGTGGTTTTTCATTCTCCTGCACTAAGGCGAATGCCGGGACAGTTCCTAGTACTGTACCACGGCCGCCAACTCCCATTCCTTCCCCGAGCATCTCCTTCACTGTAACAAATCTCCTGGCCTGAGAGACGGCGTTACCGTAGTAGTAGTTTAAAAGTTTTAGGGGCATGGGTCATCGTAAGTCATCACATTGACCTATAATACCGGTTCGTATCTAACTCGTTATCACGCTTTGTCAAAGAGTCCCGGGTTCGATTCGCGTCTTGGTTTGGGGGATTTTAAAATCCATTATCGGATACCTCTGGATGGGGGACTGGATGCTGGTGTCGCCTTCAACATAAGAGTTTGTCCTAGGTAGGACTCCATTCTCACAGAAGTGCAGCTCGTAAGAGGTCCACATAATTAATTAAATCACATTTCATTTTCGTCAGGCTCTAATTTATTAGGGCATTCGAGTTCTTTGCTTTCACTCCCACCTTTATGATTACTTTTTCTCTTTCCTACGGGCACTGGCCTTTTGAATCAAAAGTGGCAGGTTTGATTCTGGATCAATCCGATGGTATTTAAAGGTCCTCAAATGCGTCAGCCTCGTGTAGGTAGATTTACTGGTACGTAAGAGAACTCCTGCGGGACGTAATTCCCGCACTTCGACGTCTTCGAAGACTGTCAAAAGAGTTAATGGAACGTGGAAACAATAACATTATTATTATTATTATTATTATTATTATTATTATTATTATTATTATTATTATTATTATTGTTACGATGATTTGTGGACCGGCAGAGGTGAAAGAAGGTGCTGGGATGAATAGGTCTCAACTTACGAAATTAAAGTTAATTTAAAATTTAACAAAGGTTATATTTTCTTTTCAAGATCAAGAAATAACAAGTATAACAGGTACTCAGTAGCATATCAACCAATTAAGAATGTACAATTTCAATTTATTAATGGATTTGGGCTTCGAGCCCCCAAACACGCAATCCTTTCACCCCCTTTTCACCCCGTTAGCGACGGAATATACAAAAATCCTCCCTTAGCGAGCACCTACATTGTACTATAAATGTATCTTCAAAATTTCGTTTCATTATGTCCAGTAGTTTTGGCTCGGCGATGGTGAATCAGTCAGTCAGTGAGTCAGTCAGTCAGTCAGGACATGTTATTTTATAGATATAGATTTGATGGGCGCCAGCTACAACTCATTGCAGCAATAGTAGAATGATTCTCTTGAATATCTCTAGGGTGTGGGGTAATAATCTTACTTTTGACAACATACAGTATAGGTTCTGGGAAAAGGTGATTGTCGTTTTGTTTCCCCATTAAATGTCCGGCTCCATGGCTAAATGGTTAGCGTGCTGACCTTTGGTCACAGGGGTCCCGGGTTCGATTCCCGGCAAGGTCGGGAATTTTAACCATCAGTGGTTAATTTCACTGGCACGGGGACTGGGTATATGTGTCGTCTTCATCACCATTTCATCCTCATCACGACGCGCAGGTCGCCTACGGGTGTCAAGTCAAAAAGACCTGCAGCTGGCGAGCCGAACATGTCCTCGGACACTCCCGGCACTAAAAGCCATACGCCATTTCATTTAATTTTTCCCCCATTAAATTTGAGGTTATGTAATTCTACCATTGAAAAAAAAGGATAAATTAATTTGATAGAACAAAATATATTCTTTAAATTATTTCGATAGAAATAGTAAGACTGGCTGCAATAGAACAGATGAGAATATAAAAGTATGACATTACAACTGAAAGAAACTAGTCATTGAATTTTTAAATCCTCTTGACCGTACATTTAAAAATTGTACAATAAATTTATTCCTCACCAGTTCACTTGACTGTACCTACAACACTATGAGTGTAATTACGACGTATTCCTCTTAGTTGGTATCTGCTGTAGGTGTATCAATCCTAATTTGGGTGATGTATCCTTTTTGTTTCACTTACGAGATATATCATGGCTTGAAATTAGATTCACACTCCGAGCATTTAATCCGTATAGTGACTGGCGACTAAGTATCCGTGTGACTGCTGCTTCTCCATCCAGATGACTGACTACTATGATCTTAGTACAACACTCCTTGGCAAGTGTCCCGATCCATATGTCTTCATGGCAAGTCTCTCCTTCTATATGACTTCATGGCAAGTCTCTCCGTCCATATGACTGACCTAACAACTGTGGCCTCACTCTCCCAATGACTCCAACTAACTGACAGACTGAGGCCTCTCCATCCATTTGACTGAAGCTATAAGACGCTGGTCCAAGTATATATAGCCTTAGCTGACACACCTACGCAATCTCCAGAAATAACTATAATATTACTCCCACCCGGCTCTAAATGTTACATACTATGGTAAAATTGCCTGGGGCACTCTAGGAACTTCCCAAAAAATGAGCTCATCGCTAAATGCACACAATGACAGACCGATGATTCGGCAGTTACGCTAGCGGTATTGCACAAAGTTGCAATGTCAAAAGTTATTTCACACTATACATCCACATCTGATAT
This sequence comes from Anabrus simplex, assembly GCF_040414725.1. Taxonomy (NCBI): domain Eukaryota; kingdom Metazoa; phylum Arthropoda; class Insecta; order Orthoptera; family Tettigoniidae; genus Anabrus; species Anabrus simplex. Next base: position 453,718,596 of record NC_090266.1, read on the forward strand.
AGAGCAACTCTCACTGTACACGCCCTTAATGTTAATCTACACACACACATATATACTTAACAAATTCACTCCAATCACGCAAGCGATAATCATTACAGAATTGAATGGAACAATAATAATAGTTACAATAATAGTAATAATAATACAGACATAATAATAATAATAATAATAATAATAATAATAATAATAATAATAATAATAATAATAATAATAATAATACATATATCATCTTGTAACGGGATTTGAACCGTTACATTTGCTTAAAATCCTTGTAATTGCTATCGTATTTAACTAATTCATACCCACCGGCAAATATAATGTACTCTGCTTTTTTGTACCTTCTTCGTATGCCTTGGTTTTGTTTATACGGTAACATTCTAAATGGTTCGTGTTTATTTCTGGCATTCCTGGCTTCTGAATTTAGTAACATAATTGTACATACCAAGACTTAGTGAAAGTAGAAGGAAAAATAAATGATGATACGCAAGCATAACTGAACGTACCCCTGTTATTCCACATCTGTGCTGTATTTTCGATTCCATCACTGCTGTTTAATGTAATAGAACTGACACAGGTATTGGAAATAATTTACCATTGTACGGTATATTCATAAATGTCTGAATATGTAAAAGTTGTACTGAATGATGTAGCTGTCAATCATCATGGATCATGAATATCACGCAAGATAAAGAAAAGGTGTTTCACTTTTATGCTGTACCCTTGGAAACAGGCAATTTTGGTGCAAAGTTCGTCTTATGTCCTTTCATGAGGTAAAATTGTATAAGAATTTTTTCTTAATCCCTGTAGAAAAGTAAGATCTGAAAGAGTTAAAATACGATGGAATCTCGGAAATTTGTCCTACAGGGTTTTTAACGTCCATGAATCTAATGAGGCTCTTTCGTCACATTTAAGGACCCTTAAAATACACCTATCTTAACTTGAATGGAACTTACTATTTTGAGAACAAAAGGACGACGATTAAGTACCCGTGCCACTGAGGTTAGCAAATGGAACACTACTTAATTGAATTAAATATTATAATTACTCATATAAATAGCCCCATATTGTTATGACCACACTAACAGGTTGGGCGTTGATACGTATTATATTTCGTAAACTTATTTCGCCTTGTATTCTGAAGTGAAATAACGTTAATATGATGACCGTGAACATCGTTACCCTCATCTCTGTTGTTTTATTTGACATAAGAGCGATCACCACTTCATTATGAGCCCTTACTCCGTTATTCGCATTCACACCTTCGGTTTGATTACATTTACTCTTCTCCGCAGGACCAATTATTCTTTTATCTTTCTATCCGAATGCCCACGCAATTTTCTACACGTTTTATTCACTATTTATAGCGTAATTATTAGTGTGTACGTAAGCTACTTTATCTTAAGAGAGTCATGACTGAAATTTTGAACTTCTAAAATTTATCACTTTGCAAAACCAAATTTAAAACACAAGCACATATTAATAAGATATAGCCCCACGCATAGCTTCGAGTTGATTAGTTCACTGGTTCCAAAGTTATTGACATTTTTTTTGTAGGTTGCAGGGGCTATAATATGGCGGACTTGTCAAAAATATTCAGATATTTCAGAACAACTCCGAGTTTTGTAGTCAGATATAACTATTGGAGATATCTCCTGTTCCATGGCTAAACTGTTACCGATCTGGCCTTTGGTCACAGCGGTCCCGATTACGATTCTTGGGAGAATGAGGAATTTAAACCATCATTGGTTAACTTCGCTGGCACGGGGACCGGGTATATGTGCCGTCTTATCATTATTTCATCCTCATCAAGACTCGCAGGTCACCTACGGGAGTCAAATTAAAAGACCTGCACCTGGCGAGCCTAACGTGTCCTCGGACACCCCCGGCACTAAAAGTCATAGGCTATTTCATTTATTGGAGATAAATGAAATGTCGCATGGCTTTTAGTGCCGGGATATCCCAGAACGGGTTCGGCTCGCCAGGTGCAGGTCTTATATATTTGACTCCCGTAGGCGACCTGCGCGTCATGATGAGGACGAAATGATGTTGAAGACAATACATACACCCAGCCCCCGGGCCATTGGAATTAACCAATTAAGGTTAAAATCGCCGACCCGGCCTGGAATCGAACCCAGGACCCTCTGAACCGAAGGCCAGTGCGCTGACCGTTCAGCCAACGAGTCGGACATTTATTGGATATATATATATATATATTTCAATTTTCATTGTTCATTCAATAGGCAAGAATCTACTGTCGTGCTATTTCAGGAGCCTTTGCGTCCCACCCTCCAAATTAATTAACAGATGTTTCGCCGCGGGGTACTTTCCTACGACCCGGAAACATGCAAATATTGTCCCACTACTCAAATCAGGCAACAAATTTTATGTTTCATCTTACTGACCAATTTCTATTCTCCCCACATTATCCTTTATCTTTAAATAAACAATTATACACCAGCGTCTCCTTGAATTCATCTCGTCCTATATCTCAACCAATCAGCATGGTTTTCAACCAGGTGGCTGTTGTCTAACAAACCTGGCCACTCTGCATAATTTTGCATAACATGCCATTGCCACTAAATCACAGCTGGGTATCTGCTACGTAGATATTTCGAAAGCTTTCGATTCTATACACCACACTCTGGTACTCCATACACTCTCCGAACGATTTAATATACAAGGCAGTCTTCTGACCCTTCTTGCTGATTTCCTACATAATTGTTGGCAGAGAGTTGTAATATCAGGAACATCATCCTCATGGTTACCAGTCACCTCCGGTGTCCCACAAGGCAGTACTCTTGGCCCTTGCTGTTTTCCTTGTTTATGGACGATCTGCCGTCCAAACTCAACGGAAGTGCAAATACCCTACACTTTGCTGACGACTGCAAGATGTTTTGGGAGATCAGGAATGCAGTAGATGCAGCTCTTCTACAGTCCTCACTTAACGTCCTCTCGAATTGGTGCCGTACTTGGAAACTTATCCCCAATCAAGAAAAATGCAGCCACATGACCATAACACTGCGTAAATCTCGTCTACCGACATCATATTACATACTCAACAAGCCCATCGCCGTAGTTACACAACAGCGCGACTTATGTGTAATATTCGATGGAAAATTACAATTCAAGAACCGCGTAGAAACATATACAACCGAAGCTATGAAATTACTACTAGTGGACATAATCTACCGCTTCACAGAAATTTCTGATCCCACTGCTCTTCGCCATTTCTTCCTCACGATCATTCAACCTGTCCTGAACTATTGCTCTCTGATTTGGACAACAGCCTCTCCCTCCAACATTAACCTGTTAGACAGAGCAGTGTCCTTTTTTGTTGCAATTGTTAGGAACAGAAACCCCTAGCTCAGAAATCTGTCTATGCAGCAAGTATTAAGGGCAATAAATGTGTCACCGCTGCAAATCAGGTGACAGGTAGCTGACCTGAGATTCCTCCACGGGATCGTAAATGGGCATTACCGCTCGGAACATCTTGTCTCACTCTTCTCTCTCCGTGTTCCTTCCTTCCCGCTCCCCCCAGAATCCATGAGGCGAATGGGGCACCAGGCAAATGCTGGGGCTGTACTTTAATTAACGTCACGACCGCTTCCTTCCGATTACAGGACTTTCTCTACCCCACACTCAGCACTCAATACTTCAGCGATCTTTACTAATCCGCCTCCCAACTCTCTTTAACACTATCAATAGGAGACAAGAGGTAAATAGAGCATCAAATAACAGTATATTCGAGAGGAGTGTAAATAGTCTCTTAAGAATAAGTTGAAGTGAAGTGGTTGTATAGCCATCTTGACCCACGACGACTTGGTTATGAACATGGGCATTATCATGGTTTTCGATATGGACAGTTCTTATTAGTAGGCTGTGTACCTGATCTTGTTATCTTTTATGTTTGCTATATTTTATTATGAGAGTTTACATTTGTGAATTAGTCTGTTGACAGTACAAGGGAAATTTGCTCTGTGTAGCTGTACCTTGTGCTTCGTGAATAAATAAAAGTCCGAGGGCGATATTCAACTGATGATAAAATTCAGAACTACTTTGAATTCCTGTACATATTCAACAATTGTCTGAAAATTTCAGATGAATCCGATAAGAACTCTGTCGCTGGAAGCATTTTATGCATGGCAAACAGCAGATAAAGTTTAAAGGTAGATAAAAGCAATTGAAAGTTTTAAGAAGAATCCTTGCTTTGAAACTGCCCTGGACTGTTAATTACTCCAGCGGTATTGTTGAAATGGTAGTCCGAAAGATCTTTGAAGGTAATTCTGTCTGACAGCGTGAGAGAAGGGGTGGGGGATTTTTTAGGTTATAATTAAAAATTCTACTTTTGGTGAAAAATTTCAGTCATGACTCCTCTTAATCTATGTATAATTTTAATGTTGATAGATATGTAATTTGTATATTCAATGACCAGTTTCATTTGTGCAACCAACCAATGTAATTTTTGTTTTAATATGTTACAGTCCAGGTGACCGAAACTGAGGCTGTGGCTGGCGGGATGGCCAAAATGGCTTGCGACGTTACCCCGTCCAAGCCTGAGGACAAAGTGACTTTAGTCATTTGGTACAAGGAAGGAGCTACTTCACCTATTTACAGGTAAGTGAATTTACCATGTCACTGTCGAGGAAAGAGAATGAGTGTTCGGTGACTAGCAATTTTAATGCTGAAGAGGTTATAATAGGCCTCCATCTGCTAATCTCCAGTCTGATTGAGATTTGGTACGACGACTTCAGTAGGAATGTTTTATTTAGCCATATCAAAATTAGATGCCCAGTCATATATTCAGTACCTGTTTTGGTGTGTCAAAGTTTGCTGGCGAGGTGGACGGCCAGTTCCTGTGTCACTCTCGCTCGCTCTCTCTCTCGCACACGTACACACACACACACACACACACACACACACACACACACACACACACACACACACACACACACACACACACACACACACACACACACACATTACCTCCCTAAACTGCCACTCCATGAGGCGACTGGGACAGCAGGCAAATGCTGGGACTGTACTTTAATTAACGCCACGGCCGCTTCCTTCCGATTACTAGACTTTCTCTACCCCATTGTCGCCAAGAGACCAAACTGGTACGGTGCGACGTCAAAACACTTGTAAATGTATTCCTGTTGTCTTTTTATTTCTCTACAGGAAATGCTGATCTGTTTACTTTATGTCTGTCCATTACTTATTGTCTGATAGAACATGCTTTGATTCAATGAAATTTTGCACATTTTACAGAAAGCAAACTTGCAAACTAGTGGTTAATCCAAAAATAGAAAATCCACGTAACAGTGTGTGATTAAATTAAGTCGACACGATCATAGCATTCACATTTCTCATATTTTTAGCATGCTTAATCGGATATTAAGAATGTTATTCAAGTTCTTTAATGTTTTTTCAGTGGTGAAATTACAAACGCTTCGCCTCAGTGTAACATCGGGCTCATCACCTGGATTGGCACACATCTCCAAGAAGCTTGTGGCTAGTATATCGTTGCGAAGGCCACGGCCGCTTCCTTTCCCCTCCTAGCCCTTTCATGTCCCTTCATCGCCGTAAGACCTCTCTGTGTCGGTGCGACGTAAAGTAACTTGTAATAATAATAATAATAATAATAATAATAATAATAATAATAATAATAATAATAATAATAATAATAATAATAATAATAATAATAATAATAATAATAATAGATGGTTGAGATTATTCAGATAGTTGACCCCAACTTGGCATGTTCGATCCTGGCTCAGTCCAGTGGTATTTGAAGGTGCTCAAACACGTCAACCCCGTATCGGTAGATTTACTGGGACGTAAAATAACTCCTGCGGGACAAAATTCCGGCAACTCGGCGTCTCCGAAAACCTTAAATAGTAGTAAGTGGGACGTAAAAATATTAACATTATTAATGACCGAGTCCATTATACTTCTAGGCAACCTATCCTCTTCCATTCACTTCACACGACCCCACCACAGAAGCCGGTTTATGCGTACAGCTTCATCTGTCGAGTTCATTCCTACCTTAGCCTTTATCTCATTCCGAGTATCCTCCTGCCATTGTACCCGGCTGCGCGACGGAGGACTGATATCAAGGAGGCCTGCACTAAAAAAATCCTCTTAGACCACACCATAAGACAGCTCGTGTGAGATCGGGAACAATTCATAGCTCATGAGATCAGAGACAGTGGAAGCATATGTTTTTTCCTGATGGGGTCACAATAAGCTTGGACCTATATAACTGGAGTTTTAGAGTCTGGAGGAAATCTGCCGGGAGATGGAACGAGCCCCTCATCCTTGAGAGCCATCAGGGGCAAGGCAGTTCCCCCACATTTTTGGGTGGGGTCGTGTTCGGTCGACGTACGTCTCTAATTCCTATCCAGGATATAAAGAAAGAGCTTCCTTCTACTTGTAGTTAAACTGTTCGCTGCCACTGTGGTTGAAGACACCGGCATTTTCTGCAAACATGGACTCTGTTGAACTTGAATTGAGATATAATCCACCTGACAACATTCAGCAACTGACTGCAGCTGCTACCCATGAATGGGATAATCTGTCCCAAAACAAGGTGGATTCTTTGGTGCTGATCATGCCTCGTCGTGTGAAAGCATGCCTTAGGGCCCGAGTTGGCGGTATTGATTTGCCACAGAATGAACGGTAACTTGGGTGTTCAAAATCCCATCTTGAAGGATATTGACATTTTGAAAGTGTTCAGTGTGATAGTCTATGAAACCGGGAAGTAAAAATGTAATCAGGAGGAAAACCAAAGAAACGGAAAATTTGTAATGCAAAAAATGCCAGAATTGTAGTACCATATGACGGTTGAAATGTGTCGTGAAAATGTATTCTCATCACTTAAAAATGTGAATTCAGGACATTCTGAAGTGACATTTGGACTAAAATTTAACAAACTTTTAAATTTTGAACTGGCATTTAAAAATAACAATATTACCAAACATTCAGAAAATTAACCAACCACGTTTTTAACCATATTGGCATTGACATACATATTCTGACACTCCGTTGCCTGTATAGATTGTGAAGGAGAATATTGTTGGTTAATGGGGCCGAATTAGTATTCTCCACGGTGCTGAATTAGTTAACAGGCTGGGGCCGATTGGAAGCGGATCTTTCTTTGCTAGTGGTGTAACGTCACGCTAGCACATCGAAGGTTTTCGGCGACGTAAGGATGAAAGAGGGCTAGAATTGGGGGGTAGCGACCCTGACCTACATTAAGCTAAAGCCCCAGCATTCGTCTGGTGTGAAAATGGGAAACCACGAAAAACAGTATTCAGGGATGCCGAAGGTGGGATTCGAACCCACCATTTCCCAAATTCAAGCTCACAGCTATGTGACTCTAACCGCACGGCCAACTCGCTCGCTGCTGGTACCGAAAACCTGTGAAAACTTGCGATGAGGAGTTCGTACGAACAGGCACGTAAACGAACGAAAAATCCAAATCGCTGGGCTAAAGCTGGAATGCTTCCATTAGAACGGACATTGCTCACCAGTGAAGGAACGAATACATGAAAACAGGAAAATACCAATATTGGTTTGAATTTTCCGACGAAGAGCTGTTTGATCATGGATGTTGAAAAGGCAATACTTTCATGTAAGATAGAATGTATTTATGGGACTAACTAGAGTCTGATTATCATGTATGAAATGTGCAGACGAAGTTACGGAGTAAGGTGATGTGGGAAATGAATGAACCTGGTAAATTTAATTCCATATAATTTATTCACTACTAGCCGATGTACCCGTGCTTCGCTACGGAATTCTGCATTGTATGCATAATTCTAGGTTAGGTAGTGTACACGTTGTGAGCATGATTGTATTATATTTCATAGCTCTTAACGTTACCATAGAAACGCGACGGGGAAGTCACCAAACGTCTATTCTCATATGGAGACTGGGTTAGGGAATTTTCATTGTAATGAAGGCTTGCTTGCCTACCATCAGCCACAATCAGGTTGGGAAGTTTTCATTATAATGGCAGACATTCACTCTCCACCTCCCTTTTTCATCCTCAGAAAGACTTCCTTAGTGGTTTTCCCAACTAAAATGAACATAGGTCATTACAATGACACCAGTAGGAACGGCGCGATTAAAAGCAGTGTTTCTTATGAAATACTCGATCAAATGAAAAACCACTCATTTTCTCACTTTTAACGAACAGTACTGCACTGCCGATCCAGCAGTTCCAAGTTCCAGAGCTGGAATGACCAAGCTGCAGACAACCGTGATCCGTGAACACTCTTTGTCCTTTTTCGGTGGCGGGGTGGTCGAATAGTTGAGAGTCCCAGGGCAAAAACTATATTCTTTTACTAAACTGTTTCCTAGGAGTACCTGATGAGTCGAAAAATCTCAATTCACTACACTGGCGGCGGAAAAATCTATCTGACTTGGAGGCAAATTTTTCCTCCAAGCCAGAGGAGAAACCCGCCTCTTCACTGCTAATTTGGAATAAAATGAATGTAGAATTTAATAAAAGTGAAGAAGAAGGAGCTTTTCTTTAAAAAACGGCTATTTTTAGGGTTGAATTTCGAGTTATTGAGTGAACTGTGGTGCTATAATTTGGAATAGGCCTAAATTGTAATTCTAGACAAGGTCATAATAATAATAATAATAATAATAATAATAATAATAATAATAATAATAATAATACTGCTACTAAGTGGGCCTCTGCCTTAAGTGTGGACACTGCTCATTCAAAACCGCACGTAGAGTAGGGATTAAATAGCTGGAATACTATGATGAACTAGTATGTTACGTACCATCAGTAGCAGGAAATGTATGAACCAGAGAAGTGCCATGCTAAAGAAGAAAATTTTCAAACCCCCCAGCTATTTCCCGCCAATATTCAGTCAGGCTGTTATACTCGGTAGGCAGCAGTAACCCCATCTATCGGAGTTGAGTGGCACCATAGAGACAAAGAACATCACAACAAACAATGGTCAATGTTATTGTTGATCAATGCCTTCGATATTGTAGGCTTTCGCATTTAGTTTTCTTCCGAATCTGAAATGCCACTCTTATCATAGTCGGTACGGTAAAACTGAATAAAACATAAATGATTGGAAATTGAATTCTCTACAACTCTTGTTATGCAGTACAGTACTTTTCGATAGGACCAATAACAAGGTATTTAAAAATAAATTTTAGGCGCCTTCCCTTCAAACTACAATTTCATCCAGGGTGAATAAACTGGTTTATAGCTTAGACTGTAGTTTCTTATTCCCCGACTCTATATACCGATTTTCATTAAATTATGTTAACCCGTTTCCCCGTAGCTCGGCGTTGATATGCACTTAGCAACAAAAATACAAATTCATGAATATCTGTGTTGTAGACGGTATTGTAAAAATGTATAAGACATAAATGATCGGAAATTTAATTCTATATAACTTTAGTTATGAGCAATGTACAGACAAAACTATTATTGTATATACACTGACTGACAGAGCAAATGCAACACCAAGAAGGAGTGGTCAGAACTTTATGCCAATTGCAGGGTAGACTGACGTCACTGAGATATGCTCATGATGTGAAATGCGCCGCTGTGCTGCGCACGTAGCGAACGATAAATGGGACACGGCGTTGGCGAATGGCCCACTTCGTACCGTGATTTCTCAGCCGACAGTCATTGTAGAACGTGTTGGCGTGTGCCACAGGACACGTGTATAGCTAAGAATGCCAGGCCGCCGTCAACGGAGGCATTTCCAGCAGACAGACGACTTTACGAGGGGTATGGTGATCGGGCTGAGAAGGGCAGGTTGGTCGCTTCGTCAAATCGCAGCCGATACCCATAGGGATGTGTCCACGGTGCAGCGCCTGTGGCGAAGATGGTTGGCGCAGGGACATGTGGCACGTGCGAGGGGTCCAGGCGCAGCCCGAGTGACGTCAGCACGCGAGGATCGGCGCATCCGCCGCCAAGCGGTGGCAGCCCCGCACGCCACGTCAACCGCCATTCTTCAGCATGTGCAAGACACCCTGGCTGTTCCAATATCGACCAGAACAATTTCCCGTCGATTGGTTGAAGGAGGCCTGCACTCCCGGCGTCCGCTCAGAAGACTACCATTGACTCCACAGCATAGACGTGCACGCCTGGCATGGTGCCGGGCTAGAGCGACTTGGATGAGGGAATGGCGGAACGTCGTGTTCTCCGATGAGTCACGCTTCTGTTCTGTCAGTGATAGTCACCGCAGCCGAGTGTGGCGTCGGCGTGGAGAAAGGACAAATCCGGCAGTAACTGTGGAGCGCCCTACCGCTAGACAACGCGGCATCATGGTTTGGGGCGCTATTGCGTATGATTCCACGTCACCTCTAGTGCGTATTCAAGGCACGTTAAATGCCCACCGCTACGTGCAGCATGTGCTGCGGCCGGTGGCACTCCCGTACCTTCAGGGGCTGCCCAATGCTCTGTTTCAGCAGGATAATGCCCGCCCACACACTGCTCGCATCTCCCAACAGGCTCTACGAGGTGTACAGATGCTTCCGTGGCCAGCGTACTCTCCGGATCTCTCACCAATCGAACACGTGTGGGATCTCATTGGACGCCGTTTGCAAACTCTGCCCCAGCCTCGTACGGACGACCAACTGTGGCAAATGGTTGACAGAGAATGGAGAACCATCCCTCAGGACACCATCCGCACTCTTATTGACTCTGTACCTCGACGTGTTTCTGCGTGCATCGCCGCTCGCGGTGGTCCTACATCCTACTGAGTCGATGCCGTGCGCATTGTGTAACCTGCATATCGGTTTGAAATAAACATCAATTATTCTTCCGTGCCGACTCTGTTTTTCCCCAACTTTCATCCCTTTCGAACCACTCCTCCTTGGTGTTGCATTTGCTCTGTCAGTCAGTGTATGTAGATGTATCACCACACTTGATTCATACGTCCAAATATCATTTACAAAACAAGTTCTATGTGTCATTTGCACCTAAAACTATAGCAGTAGTCCTACTTCTATTTCTCAGTCTGGTTACTTCATTTTTACATGTCACGTTGTTTACAATTTAATTTCAAACTTGCCTCTTATTTTACGTCATAAGCTGCACCTGTAACGTAAGTTACTTCTATTTTCCGCGTCTGATGACACCATCCCTGTGCCATTTACTCACAGGGCGAGTTAGCCGTGCGGTAAGGGGCGCGCAGCTATGTGCTTCCGTTCGGGAGATAGTGGGTTCGAACCACATTGTCGGCAGCCCTGACGTTGGTTCTCCGTGGTCTCCCATTTTCACATAAGGCAAATGCTGGAACTGTACCTTCCTTTCCCACTTCTAAGCTTTTCGTATCCCAGCGTCGCCATAAGACCTATCTATGTTAGTGCGACGTAAAACAAATTCAGCCCGGCTGAATGGCTCAGACTTTTGAGACGCTGGCCTTCGGACCCTAACTTGGCAGGTTCGATTCTGGCTCAGTTCGGTGGTATTTGAAACTGCTCAAGTACGCCAGCCTCATGTCGGCAGCTTTAACAGCATGTGAGAGAACTCTGCGGGACTAAATTCCGGCACCTCGGTGTCTTCAAAAAAAGTAAAAGAAGTTAGCGGGACGTAAAGCCAATAACATTATTTTTATTATTAAAACAAATTCAAAAAATCAAGCCATCTCCTCATATATAAACTAAATAACCCGGTCTCAATTTCATACCAGACGAATGCTGAAGCTGTACGTGAATTAAGGCCGCGGTAGTTTCATTCTCACTTCTAGCCCTTTCCTATCCCACTGTCGCCAAAACCGGTTAAGCACATTGTAAAAGGAGTCATTAATTCGATCGAATAATGAAGTCAAAGAACACATAGCATAAGCATGATTTCGGACGAAGGGAGTTCACACAGATTTGCCCGTGTTCGCAGTTCGCAGGAATGCGTTTCCAGTGGATGAATACCCTAATTAAACTCCGATTAATTTAAGTAACTTTTGTTAGAAGATTTCATTGAGATGAAGTTTTTAAACTAGCTTTATTCTTCTTCTTCTTTTCTTATCTGTCTGCCATCCAGGGTTGGTTTTTCCCTCGGACTCAGCGAGGGATCCCACCGCCTCAAGGGCAGTGTCCTGGAGCTTCAGACTTTGGGACGGGGATACAACTGGGGTGGAGGACCACTACCTCGCCCATGCGGCCTCACCTGCTATGCTGAACAAGGGCCTTATGGGGAATGGGAAGATTGGAAAGGATAGATGAGGAAGAGGGAAGGAAGCGGCCGTGACTTTATGTTAGGTACCAACCCGGTATTTGTCTGGAGGGGAATTGGGAAACCACGCAAAACCTCTTCGAGCATGGATGAGGAGAGAATCGAACCCCCTCTACTCAGTTGACCTCCCGAGGCTGAGTGGACCCTGTTCCAGCCCTCGTACCACTTTTCAAATTTCGTGGCAGAGCCGGGAATCGAACCCGGACCTTCGGGGGTGGCAGCTAATCACACTAACCACTACACCACAGAGGCGGACTTTTGGACTACCAAGATGTGAAAATGCCAAATCTGTCCTGGTAGCTTACATCTGTCGTGTATCACAAAACGAATATAAGTGGCATAGTAAAGAACCGACCTCTCAACGACAGGTACGCTCTTCCTTTGATAACATTTAACCGGGTTCTACTGACACTCAGTGCCCATTTCGTAATGCTGCAGTCATATTTTGACGAATCTGTAAGCTACAGATAAAATAGTTCGTTTTTAGGAATCAGTAAACATTCTGAAGATTAAGATCAGTTACTCGTATCGAATGGCACGAATTACGACTATGGACGGATTCATTCTTAGGCTATGAGTTCACTTCTTTTCAGGAGAGTGGCCCTGTCAGCGATGAGTCCCAAACAGCCCACTACACAAAATGTGAGTTGTAAGAGTAATCTTTCATGTAACAAAGGATCTACTGTGCGTGGAAAGACCGACCGGGTAACTGAACAAGAAACAAACCAGAAAACCGACAGTGAGAACTGTCAAGAGGCTCTCTTCCGTAGAATAGAACTTCATAAAAAGAGAGGCTATGGAGTGCTTCCTGTGACAGTCTGTTATTATTACCGCTCGCATTCCTAGAAAGTCCTGCTCCAAATATGAATTGCCCGTCAGCGTGGTTTGATGTTACCATCCTGTCATCGTTAACTAGGCTGGCCTTTGTAGCGTAACGGATACACTACTGGCTGCCGTCTTCGGAAGCTCGGGTTCGATCCCGGTACTGCCAGGGATTTATGAATTGCAGGAGGGCTGGTATGTGGTTAACATTGCACATGAAGCTCACCTCCGTTGGGGGAGGGGGGTCTTAAGAGAGCTGCACAACCTTGGGTCCTGGACACGACATAATTATTATTTTTATTATTATTATTCTTTCGTTTCGACCAGCTACGGACTAACCAATTTCAACTGCTTTTTGTCTTGAGCTTTAACACTTGCCCAGTAATACCGCATCATTATTCGGTGAATTTCCTCCCGTACTTCGGTCTATGTCTTGCCTGTTTTCATTTTAGGTTTTGTTAGAAAACTCTGTAGACCTTCACGTTTCTTCTTCAAAAGGGTAAATAAACTCCTGCAGGACAAAATTTCTTCACCTCAGCAACTCCGAAAACGGTAAAAAAGTAGCAATAGGACGTAAAAACCAATAACATTATTTATTATTTAAAGGGTCACGTTGTAAGAAGTCATCACGTAAGATCCCTATTTCTTGAAACTGTTTTTCTACCTCAGTGAACCAGAAGACCCCTTCAGTTTTCTTATTCAGAAAGTAGGTGAAGATTCGAGTAAACAATCCTTCTGATCTCATTCGTGTTAAGTGACCATAGAAAGACATACCTGTAATATATATGAATAAATAATAAAATAATAACTCATAATCATTGCCCCACGCTTGCGTGCCATTTGTAATATTCGTAAATAAATATAATAATTATAAATATCCATTGCAATGTGATTAAAATAATCAAATATGAATAAAATAAAATAAATTGTATTCTAATTCAAAATAACTGAATAACTTACTAAAATAACGTAAATGAAATAAATTAATATAAATAATTAATCGAAATATCTGTAGTATGGGCGCCAGAGTTCACCAGAATGGATCCCTCGAATTTTGATTAGAGCATGATAATTCTTACCCTCCCAGGGCGTGTACATAAAGCTGCGTACTGGTACATCTGCTTCAGGCCTTACCTGACCTTTTGAAAACGACTAAATTGATTGATAGATAGATAGATAGATAGATAGATAGATAGATAGATAAATGTATTTATTGGCGTAGTTAAAGCCATTGGGCCTTCACTTACACTAAACCAATTAGTATACATTAAAGTCATAAGTAATACTACCGTAATTAATACTAGAAGACACAATTTAAAAATCAGAATATAACTGTAATAAAATTCCACCACAGTGAGACATACATACAACAGCAATAACAATAGTAATAGTAATAATAGCTAGTAATGATATTGTAGTAGCACCATCACTGAAAGGACAGAAATGCACGGGTCAGTCGCATCCTGCTGTACCTCTTAACGCTCTTTTAAATTACATTTTAGTTGTTATTCCTCTGACGTCGTCCGGTAAACGATTTCATTCTCGTGCGGCAAACACCGAGAATGAGCTGTTATATGCGGCAGTTCGATGGTGAGCAGGTTGGATGTTTGAGCCCTTGTATGAACATTTGAGAAGTAATGGAAACGCGAAGAAAGGTAAGATGGGGAAGATGTAGTAAGAACTCGATGGAGGAGAGACAAAGTATGATGGTTACGACGAACATGGAGACGCGACCACTCTAATTTTAGAAAAGATGGTGACACGTGGTCATATTTCCTTAAAATGCATATATATCTCACACATAAATTTTGAGCGCGCTGTAGCCTTAGGGAAAATTGCGGCCTCACGTCATTGAAAACAGCATCGCAATAGTCAAAATATGGCATTACAAGAGCTTCAGTTAATTTATTTTTAAGCTTTATTGGAAATATATGTTTATATGTATATAAATAATGTAAAGCTGAGTAAACTTTTTGACAGATATGTAAGACATGTGGAGACCAATGACTTGGTCATTGCGTTCGTCCATGATAACACCGAGATTCTTCACTTGTGATACAAAAGGAATTGGAACATCCTGAAGGATTACTCTTAGAAACGGTCGTTTAGTTATACTCGTTATTTGACTTTGATGGCCAAGGAGAATTACTTGCGACTTTGTAGGGTTCAATTTCAGGCCGTGCGCAACAGACCAATCACTAACAGCCTGTAAGTCAATGTTTAGTAAGTCGATATTTTCCTGGAGGTCTCGTGCTGTAGAGTTTGTGTAGAGTTGAAGATCGCCAGCGTACATATGATAGTTGCAGTGTTTTAAATTCGATGATATGTCATTCACAAAGAGTGCAAAAAGAAGAGGACCAAGTACAGAGCTTGAGGGACTCCTCTGTTCACGTGGCGCCAAGAGGAAACGATTCCATTATTACCTTTAACACATTGTTGACGTCCGTGAAAATAAGAATGCATCCAAGCAATCGTACTCTGAGAAAAATGTTGAGCCGGCAGTTTTACAAGTAAAATGTCAATGTCTAAGCTGTCGAAAGCTTTAATGAAATCTAGTAGTACCAGAACTGTGAATCGTCCCCTGTCTATTGTTTGTTTAACATCCTCAGTCACTTTAAGGAAGGCTGTAGTTGTACTATGTCCTTGTCGGAAACCGGAATGGAGAGGATTAAGGAGATTGTGCTTTCGAAGGTACTCAGACATTTGTGTATGGACTACATATTCTTAGATTTTAGATAAAGCTGATAAAATACAGATTGGACGATAGTCTCCCTCGTTCGAAGGCGTTTGACTTTTCGGAAGAGGTTGCACAATAGCCTTCTTCCAGAGAGTTGGATATGTGGAGCATAGAAGAGAGAAATTGATTATATGAGTTAAGGCTGGTAATATATAACCAATAATTAGTTGGACCATGTCAGTCCCAATGTCATCAATTCCTTCTGCTTTCGTGCTTATTCTGAGGACTGCTTTTCTGACTTGGAAGGGCGTCACGTGACTGAAATAGAATTTCTCTCTGTCAGGGCTAGGGTGTGTACCGTAATAATTCATAAGTCCCTGTTTGTCGTCAGGGCGTACTGCGGAGCAATTAGCAGTAAAGTACTCGTTAAGAGTCTCGAGAGGTACTGTAATTTCTTCTCTGTTCTTGTTCTTCGTACGTCCAAGCTTAAGAATATATTTCCAAAATGTCGTCGATGTTCTACCTTCAGGCGTAATTAAACTGTAGGCCTAAGCGTGTCGCAGTTTAGCATTTCGTATTTGTTGTGTTGTCTATTTCGTTACTTCGTATATTCGTCAAAGTTTTTTACGGTAGGGTCATTTTTGTACTGTCTGTAAGCGCAGTCTCTTTGTTTCATTAGTTGCCTAATTTCGTCATTTAACCATGGGGAGGGTGCTTTCGATATTCTCGCTCGCCACTTTGCGGCATGCTTGTCAAATAGTTCCGTTACTTCGCTATTAAAGAAGTAAACTTTGTCGTCTAGATTGTTATAGTTCGTTATGTCATGCCAGGGTATTTTGCCTGCGTCCTCCACGAGTCTGTCTTTATTTATATATTTCAGTGGTCGATAGGTGATAAATTTCTGAGAGGGTTTCGGTGGCCGGAGGTAATACGAGATGTATATTGCGTCGTGGGCAGATATACCAGGTACAGAGGTTTGACCAACATTGAGAACTCTGTCTGAGTTGCTAGTAACTATAAGATCTAATAGTGTGTGCGAATGAGATGTATGGTGAGTCGTAGAGAGAGGTAAGATTTCCATATTATAGGCTTGAAACAATGTTTTGAGTCGCGTGGATTCGGAAGAAGTTGCGTCAGTTAAGTCCGTAGTGAAGTCTCCCATAATTATTGTGTAAGGGCAGTCTGGCAGTATTTTAGTTAAGCTTCAAAATCTTCTAACGAGTGAACACGTACATGTGTTTCACTCGGATTCGGTTGAAATTTGATAGGAATATTCGTGGGAGGCAGTAAAATGCTAAGGTGAAAACTGCGTGTCCCCAGCGCAAGTTTAAACGCCAAAATAGAACAAATAAATAGTCGTAAAATTAGAAGTGCCGCGGGAGTATCTGCGTGTGGCGGAGAGGGAGGGAGGAGCGAAGCAGCGGACGTGAGCAGCGTATAGTCGGGCTGCTTGCTCGAGTCGAATGAATGACCACTCACCCCCACCCTCCCGGCCACTCTTTTTTACTACACCGCACTTCGCACATACCTTGTATCTTCCCGATTAGAAACGTCAAAGCAGATCAAGAGGTGCACATTGATTAGTCGTCCGATGAGACAACGTTGTTACAATGACAGGTAAAATCTGACGTTCTTATAGTCATTTTTATGAATGGCGACTGTATATTTGCTTTAACCATGTATGGTAATAATTGATTTTTTACACCTAGATACAAAGAACCCCCACTACAGAAGTCATTCAATCCGTGGAATGTAGTAGTGTGCCTTCAGAATTGTTTTGCAGAGTGTGACAAAAAACACACCCCATTTTCTGAAGATGAAATGGTTTTGGATACCGATATGACAGTGGAACTGGATGTCATATTGGATATGTCAGATGATGAATTTGATTTCGAGGAAAACAATATTGAAACACCGTTATTTGACCTCGTCTCCAAAAATGTTGCTCCTAACCCTGCATCCACAACAACGGTTGAACGATGCCTAATCCCAATAACTTATAAGAAGAAGGTCGTCGAATATTGGCGAAACAAAGGTGGGAAACAGAGGAGCTTCGCATCAGTGAAACATAGGTTTTGTAAATTAAAGTTCCGGCAAGAGCTTTACAGGTGGGAGCAACCACTGGAAAACGGTGGCACAATGGGAGAAAAAAATAAATTTGTTACGAAGAAGACTTATCAAAAGTTCAAATAAAGTAGACAACGAAACAAAATTGTTTACGATATAAATATTCAAAAATGGGCCTTAGAGTACGCTCGTCTAGTTAACTACGATACGTTTCGAGCGTCTCATTCCTGGGTAATGAATTTTAAAAAGAAATTCAAAATTGGATCTAGAAAAATTTGCAAATTCGTATCTAAAAAGTACCAATTTGAACAAGAAGATACTAATTGTAACGCGACACTGTTTGTTGAAGAAGTGTCGCAATTAATAGAAAGTCACGGCCCAGAGTGCGTGTTTAATACTGATCAGTCTGGTTTTCATGAAGAGTTCCATTCTGGCAGGACCCATAATGAACGAGGAGAAAAAGTCGTATTAGCGGAAGCACAATCTATGAATTCACTAACTCATAGCTACACAATACAGCCAATAATTTCGGCAGATGGACAACTCCTGCCGAAGTTGCTAGTGGTGTTGAAAGAAAAAAATGGCAAATTTGGTCCTAATATAGAAAAAAATATTTACCGCACCAAATGTGTACACTTTGCCTTCAAAGTCTGGAAAACTGACCAAAGAACTTGTACAGAAATGGTTACGGGATGTTTATTGTGAGCTAGTACCAGAGAACAGTGTTTTAGTTCTCGATTCCTGGACCGGACAGAAAGAAGAAAATATTTTAAATGCTGAAATTGGGAGTAAGAAAATCATTAATGTTCAAACAATTCCGAAAGGAGCCACTGGACTTATCCAGCCGTTAGATGTTTTGGGCTTCCGCATTTGGAAGCAATTTATACGTATTTTGTACGATTTAATTTTGTTAAACTCGTTTGACATCAAGGTACATTTAAGGAACAACATTTTTAAAATGAAATCTTTGACGCACAACCAGTTCTCCTCTCCGCGTTTTCGTAGCATATGGTAGTACAGTTGGTACAAATGTGGCTATGTTAACAAGAAACCTTCACAGTTTGTTAATCCAGTCGATTATTGTTTCAAAGAAGAGCCTTCCTATAGTCAATATAATACTTGTGAAAGCGACAGCGCTGTAAGATGTGCATGGTGCACACAGTATCTCTGCCTTGTACACTTTTTTTGTAAACAATCACCATTGCACTAATTACAACGAGTAACAAGAACTCGGGCGTGAATTCTTCAAACCTTATTGGCATCGTTGTTCAAACATCGTCCTTTGTACACTTCTTTCATGTGCTGTTTTCATATTTACGTTTTGCACATCTAATCGGGAAGTTAAGGGGAACGCGCTAACGATACGCTGCCTGGCTGCTGGCGCAGCTCGACACAGCCCGGTTGGCTCACGTCCGCTGCTCCGCTCCTCCTACCTCTCCGCCAAACCGCGATACTCCCGCGGCACTTCTAATTTTACGACTATTGTTTGTTCTATTTTGGCGTTTAAACTTGCGCTGGGGACATGCAGTTTTCACCTTAGCATTCTACTGCGTCCCACGATTATTCCTACCAAATTTCAACCGAATCCGAGTAAAACAAATGTATGTGTTCCCTCGTAAGTAATTTTTGTTTAGTCTGAACAACGTCATTCACAATATTGCACTTCATCCTAAGGATCTCTGACTGGCGTTTCGATTAAACATTGCGAGGACCGTCTTCTGCCTGCCACTTTTATCAAACACTTCAACCAGCAACAGTACAGTAGTTATTCCAACCAGCCTTATATTAAGGAATTATGATGTTTGAATTATGTAAGGGGACGTTCTAACCGAGTGATATCGTCACTGACTTTCATCATCCAACCGCGAGGTGAATCCAGGCCAAACCATGTGGGACATTTGAAATGAAACTTCTCATCCTTGCGGTTCGGATTCACGTAATTCTGTAGGTCCCGGTGCTACGACTGCGGTATTAACAGTCACGTAAAACTATAAATTTGCGTGCTTGATTGCGTGCTTGTGGGAGTCTATGCGAATTCAGAACGACATAGAACCTATCTGTGGTGAATGACACAATTCGTTGCTGCATTTCTTCTGCAGTAACTGTTTAATCAATCAAGTAGGCCTAACGATTGCTTCACCGCTTTAATGATTTCCGGCAAGCTCAATCCAACTAAGGCATCGTAAGCTTGTCAGTAAATGATCCACGAATACAGTAATGAAGGCACAGGCCATTTCCATACACATTCTCTGGGTTGGTTTGATCGTTGGTATCGGGAGTGGATTGAGATTCTTGCTGTTTGGTGGATGGAACTGTTTGTGTGGTAGAACTTATGGTAGGGTGGGGTGGGTTGGTTTGGGTTGCATTAGGCTTCGTTCTCCTTCTGGTCGTGGTAGTTTGGCTGCTGGTATCCTTGGTTTTCTTGGATTTCTTGTTGGCACAGGATACGTATATTTCCATAAACATTCTCTGGATCTACGTGACGTCTAAATATAAATAACATTATTTATGAAATTATTCTTAATATTACTATTAATTCTTAATATTATTATTGATGTTTATACGTCCCACGAACTACATTTATAGTTTTAAAAGATGCCGATGTGCCGAAATTTTGTTCCGCAATTCTTCTTCGTGAGAGTAAATCTACAGAATTGAGTATATTCAAATACCATCGCACTGAGCTGGGATCAAACAAGGTAACTTAGGCACTCAGCATGGCGAGGTGACTTTTCTCATGAATCCATCACACTTCGAGTATTTCATTCTAATAATACCTGGGTGGAGGTGATTGGGTGAACTTCAGTGGCTTTTATTGAACATCTTCTACCAACGAACACTCTCAGTTTACAAGAGTCTTCGTGAGAACTTAGTCCAGATTAATAATGATCAGGACAGGTTTCGAGAGTGTCCTCCTCCGTTCCCTTCCCTTGCTTCCACGTTAGCACTAGTACTGCTGTCATCCAATTATAATGTTTCCTCTGCACATCCCACGACAGTTTTATGATTCTCCACAGCAGTTGTAAACTTCAACATTTCTACTCTTATCTCTTTTACTCCGGTTGTTAATAGGCGTGTGGTTTATTTACTACTCTCTTTGCAACCAGAATGTAAGCTCTGTTTCAATTCTGATGTTCCACGTAGTGATTCTGAAATCTTAAGACTTTACTAGATGGGCGTCTATTTACAATAAAGTACCTTCCTAATTATTTACTACATTTACCCATTGTTTAGTTGGAAAGTGCAATATTTCGCTATATTTTCTCACCATACTTTCCCTAGAACCGCCGTTACACATCTGATAAAATACACTGCCTGACAAAAAATTAAGCACCCAGATGGAGTGGTCCAATATTATCCCATTTCGGTATACATGCACACCATTGATGTGTGAGTAAATGAATATATTTACAAGGATCTGTAATATATAGAACGCCCACCCGAGTGCATTCGTGATGGCACTGTCCTGTTGTTGATAAGTTGTTACCAGTCAATTGCTGTGAGTCAGACAGTTAAGCAAGACGTGCAGAGAGGACTACGAACAGTAGGAAGCACCCGCGATGCCTCGCACACAGCCTATCCACCAACTGACAGCATTTGACAGAGGCCGCATTGTGGGACAGCATGTGGCTGGTTGGTCTATCGTGCAATTGCCAGGCATGTGGGTCATTCATATGTCACAGTGGCCCGATATTGGACTCAATGGGTATATGAGGGCACCCAATCACGTCGTGCAAGTTCGGGTCGAACAAGAAACACCACTCCGAGGGAGGTCCGTCGTATGGTGCGCCAAGCATTGCGAGATCCCGTAAGTTCGGCACCCGCCATCCGTGAACATGTACTGGAGACTCTACAATATCCTGTCAGTTCCCGCACAATGTCTCGACGACTTGCATCAGCCGGATTGGGCTCCTACCGCCCCAAGCGTCGGTTCCCATTGGCACCATAACACCAACGTCTTGTCCGGGAGGCATGGATAGAGGACGACCGGCATCCCATCATGTTCAGTGATAAGTCCCGCTTCTCCATAACCTCCGATGACCATCGTGTGCGGGTTTGCTGGCGTCGAGGTTAGAGGGCAGGTCCTGCCCATATTGAGGAAAGACACATAGGTGTAATCCCTGGTGAGGGTAGCCATAGAATATACGTTCAGGTCACCTCTAATAGTGCTTCGGCAGACTTTGGCGGTACAGCGATACGTCACAGATATTCTGCGTCCGCTTTTCCTACCCCTCATAGCACGGAACCTTGAGACAGTGCTCCAACAAGATAATGCACATCCACACACAGCACGTGTGTCTATAAACTGCCTAGAGCATGTTGAGGTACTCCCGTGGCCAGCAAGATCCACGGACCTCTCCATCATTGAACACGTGTGGGTTGACATTGGAAGGGGACTCCATCCCAGTACCAACCTGCGGGATCTGGAGGGACAGCTGCAAAAACTGTGGACGAACTTGCCTCCAAAGGCTGTTTGACAATATTTAGAACCACATAAGGCCATGCATTGTGGCCACGGGTGGTATGACACCCAACTGACCTGGTGCCAACATTCCACCTGTAATTGTCAACGGCCTTGTCTCTTTCACCCCATACTGTAATCAGTTCAATAAAGGCACATGGTCTTTCAGCATAATATGTAGGTTCATTCACTTTCAACCACTCCTGCTGGGGCTTACATTTTGTTTGTCAGGCAGTGTATTTCCAACATGTCCCCAAGTTTGCCAGTGGTCCAGTTTCAACCTAGGGTGTAGGGGTAGCGTGCCTGCCTCTTACTTGGAGGTCTCAGGTTCGATTCCTGGCCAGGTCATGGATTTTTACCTGCATCTGAGGGCTGGTTCTAGGTCCACTCAGCCTATGTGAATACAGTTGAGGAGCTATCTGACGGTGAGCGGCGGCCCCAGTCTAGAAATGATTTCAAAGAATTTAGAATTTTATCGAACATCTCCCTTCGTAAATTATTACAATCCCCAATTCCTCTTCATATAAACGAATATTTGCCCCAATCTGTCCACTCGAATTCCAACTTTATCTTAACTTACTTTTAAGAACTCCACTTCGTCGCCATAAGACCTATCTGTGGCGGTGTGACGGAAAGCCGCTAGCAGAAAAAACTACACTGAAGCTTATTCGTCTACGAATGTCATTTCACGGCATCTCGCCCCTCACCGTCAGATAGCTCCTCAATTATAATCACGTAGGCTGAGTGTACCTCGAACCAGCCCTTAGATTCAGGTAAAATCCATGACCTGGCCGGGAATCGAACCCGGGACCCTCTGGACCAAAGGTCAGCATGCTAACCATTTAGCCATGGTGCCGGACAGCAATCTTAGTGAGGATCCCATATACTGGAACCATACACTGATTGGAGTTTTACCAATGACATCCACACCCTCTTCCTAACATCCTTGCTAAGACCCATATATACCTCCACAACCAAATGAAGAGATCTCTAACCTTAATTTACAATCCCGTTAATCTGATTTCTGATTATCGCTGTTCAGATCTTTTCTTATATTAACAACTAGGTACCTACTTACAGCGACCCCCATGCAGAAAATTCGCTCCATCGTCACTGTAATTAAAACTGAGAGGAATCCTTCTCATAGTGAAATTACAGCTTCAATTTCCACCCTGTTTACCACCATATCATTGTCTGCTGCCATTCTCACAACATTGTCGATGTTTTGCAGTCGCTCACAGTCTTGCAATTTACAGTCAATCTTACTCTACAGTATACCGTAAAGCATCATTCGCAAACATCTTTCTGTGATTCCAGTTATTTACTCATATCATTTACAGCATGTCTAAAAATAAGTTACGGAAAATTTATGGGCATTATAAACCCGATAATATAGCAGAGGATCGGTTATCCATTTTACCTAAACCGGTTGGTTAACCGCCAGGGGTAACTGGTTCTTACAGTAAGTCCTGCGACGTAGAGTACTGTATTCGCAACAGGACATTAGCGGTGAATTGTTAATATTAGCATTCAAAATTCCAAAGGAAAATTCATGGGGTACACAGAAATCATCAGAACTCTAACTAGTGCACGGAGTACAGACATATTTCAGTCGCTTAAGTGCGGCCAGTATCCAGTAATCGGGAGATAGTGGGTTCGAGCCCAACTGTCGGCAGCCCTGAAGATGGTTTTCCGTGATTTCCCATTTTCACACCAGGCAAATGCCGGGGCTGTACCTTAATTAAGGCCACGGCCGTTTCCTTCCAATTCCTAGGCCTTTCCTATCCCATCGTCGCCGTAAGACCTATCTGTGTCGGTGCGACGTAAAGCAAATTGCAAAAAAAAAATAATAATAATAGTACAGACATGAGCGCGCGTCTGAGGACCGTACGGTATCGACTGTTTGCATGTGTTGTGCAGTTGCAATCAGTACAGCGGAGTGCATTACGTGACTCAACACATGTCGGGGAGGGGAGTGGGCAAGCGGGGCATCGGGAAGGAGAAATTTAAAGCATCATTTCCAGTAAGTTTCCTGCTCGTTCCTTGCGCTGGGTGAAACTCGCTGTAAAAATGAAATAAAAATATTAAGGGTCATAGTGCGTATGATACATAATCAGTTAACAAAAATCAATTTTCACTAAACATATTTCGCCAATGGCCTAAGAATTCTAAAGTCGTGCTCTAAAGTCCTGGCCGTTACGTCAGAAAATCTAAATAACGTGAAGAAGCTGTTTGGCATTGGTTGTGGTGTTCATTTCTGATTAACGCGTATCAAAACACAATGATGACGTACAGTACTACGTTGGAGTTAATTTTATTAGCCTATATTCTGGGTAGTCAATCCAAAACAAAAATATAAAGAGAGAAATTATTTCAAACAATTGTAAAATTATTAAAAAGAGAGTGGGTCGCACCGGGAATGTAAACACAATTAATTGGTAATGTAAAAATATGTGGCAAAAGAAAATAAGAGAAAATTTCCGTAGGCAAGATATTCTTCTTCCCCTACTTCTCCTTCCTTCAATATTACCTTGTAAGTTAAGGAGAAGGAGACTATAATTTTATCATTTCTTATGATATGGCCAAAGTTTCTTCCTCTTGATGTTGTGCATGATCCCTAGCTCTTTGTTCAGGGCTTTGAGTACTTCAGTGTCAACACATGGTATTCTGGGCAGGGGTGGTAGCACCACATCTCAAAGGATCGAAGTTTTTTGCTGGTGTTCTCTGTTAGGTTCAAGTCTCAGCACCAAAAAAATTGACAGAAAATACATAACACCGAAGTAAACGGAGACGTCGATTGATCTTGAAATCTCTGTTACAGAGAAGATTGCTCGTTCTCTTGAATGCAGCCCTTGCGTGGTCAATCCGGGACCTAATTTCAACAGCACCTGTCGCATCTGTGATGAAGTGCGCTGCGAGATACTTAAAGCGTTGGACTTTCTCCAGTGAAGTACCAGCTAATGTCAAGTTAACAGGTTGATTCGCATGTTTGCATATGATCATTTCTTTGGTCTTTATCGTGTTTAAACGTGGACCTGCTGCAGCACTGTCCTCGACCACATGGTTTAGTAATGTCTGCAGATCTTCAACATTTGTTGCAAGGAGAACAGTATCATCTGCACATCGCACATTATTTATTGTGACCCCATTAACAACGATACCCTACTGTTTACCTTGTAGTGCTTTAGAAAATAACCTCTCAGAGTAAATATTGAAGAGGAGTGGAGGTAGAACACAGCCTTGCTTCACTCTTTGCTTTACTTCAGTAGCACAGGTGGTTGTTCTGCCAACCTTAATTGATGCGGTATGATTTCAATACAGGTTGGCAATAATTCGGATATCTCTATCATCCATGCCGAAAGCATGTAGGATATGCAGTAGTGATTCATATTTCACATGGTCGAACGCATTTTCACAATCGCTGATGCAAGCATATAAATCCACAGATATATCTATGCATCTTTGCACCAAAACCTGCATCCACTGCAATGCCTCTCTAGTGCCAAATCCATTACGGAAATGAAATTGGGTGCTAACTATGTACGAATAAAATGTGGTGTATATTCTTGCATGTATTACTTCGAAGCATATCTTGTGAACATTGCTTATTAGGCTTATAATTCCGTTATGTCGATAAAATTTAGCCATTGTTTTCTCTGGAATAGGGATAAAAATTGATGTCAACCAGTCAGAAGGGATTCATCCATTGGTGTATACCAGATTGGAAAGCTCAGTCAGGATATCCAGTGATTGGTCTTCTTGAGAATTTTTAACGTTTTGTAACGGTTCAAATCCCGTTACAAGATGATATCTGTATTTTTATTATTGTATGATTTTATCTGTATTTTATTATTATTATTATTATTATTATTATTATTATTATTATTATTATTATTATTATTATTATTATTATTATTATTATTATGTCAGTATTATTATTATGTTATCTGTGATATTATACTATTATTGTAATTATCCGTTTTATTCAATTTTGCAATTGCCTGTTGCTTGCAAGATTGCACTTAGATGTATACATATAAACGTATGTGTAGTATAACACTCAATACCTGTACAGTGAGAATTGTTGTATATATCAGAGATTGGAAGTGACGTTGTTATATTGCGACACCAGTGGAGATTCTGCCAAGTCATCGCCACTCCATGGCTACGTCATCGTATTTAGTTAGATATGAGCGCACGGACTCGTCGCCGCGGGGCTATTTCACCACTGTGTGTAATATCTGTCGCGTAGGTGGGAGTATGTCATTGTTATTTCAGGAGATTACGTAGTTGTGTCAACCTACGTCTATATAAGGTGGATGCACATTGTAGCGTCAGTCATTACTTATACGGATGCAGTACAGTGAAGTAGTCTACTAGATCAAGAGGCCTTAAGTGGTCAGCCAACCAGTGTGAACGAGAGATGGTGAAGACTCAGTGAGCCATTATTGGTCATTGAGAGAGTGAGACCAAATGGTTGGTCCGTCACTTAGTGGAAGACGCGGACGCAAGGCTTACCAAGGAGTCAGAGAGGGCAACCCTGGACCTACCAAGAGGTCATACCATATTGACTTACAAAGAAGTCAGATGATATGGAGAAGAAGCAGTCTCAAGGATGTATCACCACGTTAGGCGTGACACATCTACAGTAAACACCAGAGCAATGGATTACGTCGTAATTACACTCAAAGTGTTAAAGGTACAGTCAAGTGAATCAGTGAGGGAAATATTTCGTATAAATTGTTAAATGTCCGGTCAAGAAGAATTCAAATTCATGCCTAGTTTCTGTCAGTTGCAATGTCATAATTTCATATTCTCATCTGTTTTATCGCAACAAGACTCACTATTTTTTGATATATTATTTAAAGAATATATATTGTTCTATCAAACGAATTCAGAGTTTCATTTCATTGACAGTAAAATATCTTAACCTCAAAATTAATGGGGAAACCGAACGCCAATCTCCTTTTCCCAGAACTTATATGGTATGTTGTCAAAAGTAAGCTTATTACCCCACACCCTAGAGATAGTCAAGAGTCTCATTCTATTATTGCTGTACTGAGTGACAGCTGGCGCCCTTCAAATAACGTATGTGTAAGTAAGCAGGTAACAAGTAAGTGTGAGTACAAGGTTCGACGAGTGTGTATTTTATTTAATGAATGTTAATTTTAATAATTTCCATTTTAAATGCACATATTCAGATTTTTCAAGTTAAATGCAGATTTATATGTTGTGCAAGATTAGTCAGCGAGTTAGGAATATCTTTCAGTTTCTACAGGTATACCATCAGGTCAAGTTGATTTTCTATTTTTGCAGTTCTTGAGTGCATATTATACTTCATGTGGAGTTATTAATGGCCCTTTATCTGTATCACAAACAGAAGTACGCGGCCCCCTATTATCATGAAAAATCAGTCACATAGACTTTCCAGCTGTTCAGTTTTCTTTATGTTCAATGATGACTTTCCCTTGATTGTTATATGACAGTCCATTTGTCCTCCTGATATGTAACCGTGCAGCTTCTTTAACCTTTTTGTGCGTGTTAAAAGTGTCATACTTAGATAGACAAGCTAACTACTGTAATAAGGAAATCAAATGCAAGTATCTAAAACAACTCGAATTGCAATAAATGAACAGGACTACTCTCTCCCCAATTTCAGATGATCCATAACTGGGGGATGGGAGTATTCTCTTCTATTCACTGGACACTAGCATTCTCATATCGAAATTCCGGACACGATAATGCCCCTTCCCAGTTAACAATTTTATTACGCCAGTGTCCTTAATTAAAATATATTTTGGTAACTGAGATTTTCACGAAAGCCATTTCCTTTTCTATGACAGTAGGTAACATACTGCTGCATTCATATCAAACATGATAAGGTTAACACATCCTCCAAATGTCAGGTGTTATCATGCCGTTTAAGTTATATTCCAGCAGAGAGTAGGCACTTGCCCTAAGTTGCCTCAGAAGCTTGCATGATTCACGAACATCCCAACAAATTAACCACCTCAATATATTAGAGTAGAAAGCGACAAATGATGCTGGAACTCCCCGGCGACAGGTCGTGCTGACTATGTGGGATACAGTGTGGTGGGTCACACAGTTTGCCAATAAATTGTGAGTGTTTCATGCTTATGGAGGCAGCTGACATGGATATACTAGGCTTGTCTAGCCCCGTCTGCAGTACCCCACGACACCTGGCGGAGCGTATCGTTTCGCTCACACATAGTGACTAACTCCACTTTGGACATTTTCATGGGTAGAATTATGCCCACAATATTAACGAAGCTCACGGCACATGGGAACGTATTGTAAGTTATACGAGAGGCAATGAACAAATGTTCACATTCGACGATAAAGTACCGACAAGCACATACAACAATTTGTTTTACGTTGTACCCACACAGATAGATCTTATGGCGATGATGAAATAGGAAAGGGCTAGGACTGGGAGGGGGAGTGACCGTAGCCTTGATTAAGGTATATCCCCAGCATTTTCCTTGTGTGAACATAGGAAAAGATGGAAAACCATCTTCGGGGCTACAGACAGTGGGGTTCGAACCCACTATCTCCCGAATGCAAGCGGACAACAAGCACACAGTTGTAGCCTGTGTCAAATGGGAAGCATTGTGGCTTCAAAAGTCTACTCAGAATTGTCCAACTAAGCGGCTGTCGTGTTGTCGCGTTATCCCACCTACTGAATGTGTTGTCCTCCGCGGAAAACTCCACTGCGTTAAATACCACTCGCGCCGGACAGAATACATTTACTTAACCGAGCTCGATAGTTGCAGTCGCTTAAGTGCGGCCACTATCCAGTATTCGGGAGATAGTAGGTTCGAACCCCACTGTCGGCAGCCCTGAAAATAGTTTTCCGTGGTTTTCCATTTTAACACCAAGCAAACGCTGGGGCTGTACCTTAATTAAGGCCACGGCCGTTTCCTTCCCACACCTAGCCCTTTCCTATAGCATCGTCGCCATAAGACCTATCTGTGTCGGTGCGACGTAAAGCAACTAGCAAAAAAAAAAATTACTTAAACAACTGCAAGCGAATCAGCTTCGCATTTGACGCAGACACTAGTGTAAGATATAATGCATAAAATTCGTTAACAAGAACATCGGAGCGTCTGTTTCTTTACACGTTTAAAATTTTACTTTCGATATGCGTAGGCATTCCATCTCCGCACCAATAGTCATCTCCCGAAGTGTTGATGTTCAAGCTGGGTAATAAATTATTTTTGCTTTTGTGTTTACTTAGTGGTTTAAAGGTTAACATCATGTTTCACGTCTAGCAATTACCTGAAAAACCCATTCTGTGACGAGCAATGATACTACATAGACATTGTTCCAAAGGAAGAATTGTTGATCTTGTTGAGTCTAGATAAAATGCCTAATGTGCCACAGAGGCATTAAGTATGTCACATATTACATGCGAGAACATTGAGGTGGATCAGACAGTTTCAGAGAACGTGAACCATCGTAATACAGGCTTAAAATGGGCTCAGTATTTGTGAGGGAGATAACTTGCAAGTTAAGATGGTTGACGATGGATGAGATCTTCTCAAACTACTGGTATACTTTTTGCTACGTCTTTAGTTCGACCTAGAGAACGGAATATCTTCTGAGTCGATACTAGCTTCACAGATCATTTGAAGCCAGGGCGAGAGCATTGGAAATATCGAAAATGAAAATGAAAATGAAAATACACAGCCTGTTTCCAGTCATTTGACTGAGTCAGGAATGGGATGAATGAAGCCTCCATCTAGCGGCGAGGAGCCTGTCGCACTCCTCTGGGGCAATGATTAATGAATGGCAGATGGAACGAAATTATATTGGAGAGAGTTGCTGGAATGAAATATGACGGGGAAAACCGGAGTACCCGGAGGAAAACCTGCCCCGCCTCCGCTTTGTCCAGCACAAATCTCACATGGTTTGACCGGGATTTGAACCTCGGAACGCAGTGGTAAGAGGCCGGCGCGCTGGCGCCTGAGCCACGGAGGCTCACTGGAAGTTTCAAAAGTTCGAATCACGACCTTGACACAATTCATTCTGCGCCAAGGTTTCCCACTACGTTCATCGTTACTTGTACGAATTGCAATACGAGAATAATACGTCATTTCGATTTCGGTTACATTCAAGGGCCAAATAATGTAAATTTTACGCTCTGTCTTTTACACACACTCCCAGCCTATGTCAGTGATAGATGGAACGAAATGATGTTGGAGAGTGTTGCTGGAATGAAAATAGCGGAAAAAACCTACCCCATCTCCGCTTTTTTCAGCACAAATCTCACATGGATTGACCGGGATTTGAATTTCGGAACGCGGTTGGTGAGTTGTGCTTCTTTCAACGACCTGGGCAACCTTCATCGCAATTCCCGTAAAAGAATCACACTCATTATAGCAGCTGACAGCAGCGAAATTTAGCATCTCCGAATGGTACAGCTTCCCAAGCCCTCCGAGAATAGAGTGTATTAGCACGTTGAGCCAAAAAAAGTTGTGTAGGGGCCTATTCTGCTTTAAAATTTCGAAACATTCGAAAATTACAACAACATATATTTACAAACCGAATGGGATACCTTTGTCTCTCTAAACACTGGTGGTCACTACTTATCGTTCGAGGCAGGTACGTTGGAACCTTATTGTGCGCTATTCGTGAACATTTCCGTAGTTTCAATAATGGGTAAGGATGGTGAGTTGTGCTTCTTTCAACGACCTGGGCAACTTTCATCCCAATTCCTGCATCTAGACAAGCGCACTAACTTACAAAGTAGTATGCAGTGTGGCGGACACCGATATTGTCAAGATTTCGCGAGGTTAAGCTACACGAGTACAAAATCAATACGTGTGTGAAAATTCTCTCGAATGGGATTTAATGTTATATGCTTTACGTCCCACTAACTAATTTACGGTTTTCGGGGACGCCGAGGTGCCGGAATTTTGTCCCGCAGGAGTTCTTTTACGTGCCAGTAAATCTACCGACACGAGGCTGACATATTTGAGCACCGTCAAATACCACCGGACTGAGCCAGGATCGAACCTGCCAAGTTGGGGTCAGAAGGTCAGCGCCTCAACCGTCTGAGCCACTCAGACCGGCCGAATGGGTTTTGACTGTCGAGATTGTATATAGACAATCCTATTGTTAGATGTCATAACAACTTACAATATCAGTTTCGCAAACATCCGGGAATCATATGAAGTTGACGGTTATGATTTCCATAGCCTCTGATAGAATGCAAGAATATATTTTCAGAGGACTTGCAAACATATCACCATCCTTATTCTTTTATAAATAATACCACATTTCTCAGTTAATATAACATGGGTGTGAAGATGATGCCACTTCCAAGCTCCATACTGTGACCGAGAACCAGTAAGTCAAATTGTTTCGACAGTGGTGTGTGAGGATTATGTTAGTGATGACTCCGTCACGGTTGTTGATTAATGAGCAGTATTAATTCAAGCTATAAGTGATTAGCAATCATCCGCTGACACCATTCCAGTCCAGTCCCTTGGCATTATCTCGTGGATTATGTGTTGCGCATACAGTATTGCTCTTCTGCAATGGACGCGCGTAATGCTCAATTGTGTGGTAGTTCTTGATAGAGCTGTAATGTGGATACTTTTCTATGACCTGAATTCACACCACGGAATATTGTAGTGAAATCGTCACTGGCTTCTCATCAAAGTGGTTGCTGTTCGAATTTCGGACGATGCGTGAGGTATTTTTTAAATCAGAAGTCAGTTTCCAGTGGTTCGGATTCCACGTAAAACTGGTAACATGATGACCACAACATCAGCAATCACATCAAACTACAAGTTTGATTTATTTATTTCTATCTCGTCACTTTTCATATGCCCGCAACCACTGAAATGTGCACTATAACTGTGTCATACAATCAAGGCCGTACCGTTACTTAACTTTTTCCATCAACAACAACATCAACAATGGCATTTTCAAATTGCAGCAGCTGTTACAAAACAACGAAGGAAGTTCCCTCAACTCCTCGGCAAACTGCCTTAACTGCAAATTGCCTTAACATCGGCATTTTCACAAGATCGTCAATTTTGACACACGTTTCTTTTTTCCAGCGACGATTCGACGGCGAATAAAAGAACATTTTTAACATATATTCTTATATCCTCAGCAACAACATAAGAACTTTATAACATTCCTCAATTTCAAGTATTTATATTTTATTTTAAAACTCTGCTCAACAATGTGCAAACGCACTTCAATTGTTTGTGACCTGGACCCTAAGGAAGATCTTTAAATTTTAACGTGTTTCTATGACATATAACCCATTTGAACCATTTTAAGTGTGTTTTAAGGCAGATTTGATGTTGAATACTTGAATAAAATAAAAGTGCTGTAAGAATTTGGAATTGATGACAAAACAATTAATATAATACAACAGACATTAACAAACACCCGGTCACAAGTAAAATTCCTTGGAGAACTACCAAAACCGTTTGAAATCAAGACAGGTGTGAGGCAAGGAGATGGCCTCCCCCAGTCCTTTTCAGTTGCGTTTTGGAGAAGGTTATAATGGAATGGGGAAAGAAATGGGTCAGCAAAATATCCCGAATGGAATCAAGATAGGACACAAAAAGGCCGGGCTTAAATTTGAATGTCCTGTAATTGCAGACGACTTAGTGTTCTTCACTGACAATCTAGAGACTGCCGCTACACAGATAGGCGTTTTTGCAAGAAACATTAGAAAAGGCAGGGCTGCAAATATCCTTTGAGAAAACTAAGTACACTAGCATAGATCCCAAATAACCAACATGGACAATGAAGTTCAAGTATGGTGACATAAAGAGAGTCCACAAATTCAAATATCTAGGGGAGATTCTGACTCCAAACAACGAGAAGCCATGTATCGAAGAAAGAGCAAAGATGATGGAGATTGCATTCAGATTATACCAGGAAAATTACAACTACAGTCTCTCTCCTATCAAGCCAAACTCAGACACAGTAATACCGTGGTGAAACCTGAATTCCTCTATGCAGCAGAGCCAATTGCCAGAAAGGGAATTACCGAAATAGAAAATAAAAGAGCGTAAATTTCTGAGCAAAATTTTGGGACTCAAGAAAGCAATAGGAAGTGAGTTTACCTACCGTTTGAGATCAAGTCAAGAGCTGTATGAAAAATGTGAAAACATATCAACCTTGATAAGGAAATGGCGACTGACTTTCTATGGACACCTGAGAAGAATGGCACCGGCACGCCTAGCAAATAAGATCATTATTTTCCAGGAAAGACGAAAGACTCAAGTACTATGGCTGAAAGAAGTTCATCAGGATCTTAAAAAAATATTTGGCATTGAGGAGGGAGATATTACAAACAGAACAGTGTTCACAAGGAGGTGACAAGAAAGGTGTTCTCGGATGAGGAACGAGCAAAAGCGAGCCAGAGAATGAAGGAGTATTGGCGTAAAAGGAAAGAACATCAACAGTGAAGGAAGTTGTGTAATCGTAATCCACAGGAGATTGAAACGATTCTGTAATAATAATAATAATAATAATAATAATAATAATAATAATAATTCTCCGTCTCACCATCTCCTTTTGCGGGTTTTAGAGACGCCGAAGTGCCAACATTTGTTTCGTTGGAGTTATTTTACATACTGGTAAGTCTGCCGACACAACGCTGGAATATGTGAGGAACTTCGAAGACCACCGGACTAAGATTAAATCGATCGCGCCAACTTGGGCTCAGAAGGCAGTGCTTCTACCTTCTAAAGGAATGCGTTCACTATCGCGTGTTTTTACTGTGTTATGTGGTGAGTTGTGGGTCCTAATAGTCTGTATTAATTCAAACACGCAGATGGTAGAGGGTTGGCTTTCTGACGATGACGATAAAGGTTATGTTCGTTTCATGCAGAAATACGTGGGTTCGGTTTTCCGTCAGAAACTTGATAGATTTTGAAACGTGTGTTCCACTTCTGAACGAGCACATGACCTTGCGTTTCAGTCATCCTACACGGGGAAAAGTGGCCAGGGATGAAGCTAACTATTTTATCACATAACACTAAATTTCATTTATTGGAAGTCTTTACCTTGCACTCCTCCAGGGGCCTTCATGGCCATTACAGAGATAGCTGAATTCGGAATGCTACTCAAGTGATGCTAAGAGTAATGATATTTGTGGTGACGCGTTTGTCCTTTAGTCGGGGATATTATTATTATTGCAAGCGAATGTATTCGAATAATTAGTGTACTGTCAGACTGCCGAAAGCCCCTGTAAACTCCATTTTACTCGAATAACAGCATTCTAATCCTATTCGCCATGCATGAGAGCAGAGCAAGTATGTTTTTTTTTTCAATTACTGTCAAAACAGTTACCGTAATTCATGTCAAGCGCAGTTTATAGGAAGGATGAACTATGTTTCATCGTCAGACTTGTAACACTCTCTGATCAAAAGTTTTAGAAATATGTCGGGCCAAGTTCAATACTCTTAAATCTAAAATCAGTATGCACAAATATGTTTAGCCTATTTCACATTTATATAGATGGTTTCACAGCAATACTTCGTTCACATACACCAGGCTTGTTTCTGACCGTTCCAGTTGCTTGGTAAATTTGGTAAGTTCTACCTCATAATGGCGTGATCATTTTTTTTTCTCATAGCAGACTTACAATGCGTGCGGGTTGTAACTAAATTCGGTTCTCTCTAGTACAAAATTTAATGCATTACTACAACACACTTACAATCAGTCTATCACTGTCAGTCATTATAATTTCACAGAAATTTAGATAATAATAATAATAATAATAATAATAATAATAATAATAATAATATAAAGAAGGGCAAGAAGGCATTAATAACAGAAGAGAAGGGCATTAAACATTCAGTGTCATCATAGTTTCTTTCTTTTACGAACATTGGATTAGAATGAATTTCTATCCGATGAAAAATATTTGGGGACTGAAGTTCATTAAGCTTATTTTTGGAGTATCAATTAAGACTTCGTCAACTCGTTCTTGATACTATTCTTTAAAAAACATTTAGCTTTATTACTGGACTAATGGTCTTCTGAATTAACATACGATAGTGACGGAATATATGCAATAACTAGGGGACGGACGTTGATGAAATGTCATCATTTCTTTCCTTTGCATCAGACCGTTCCTCAGTGGCACAGAAATTCATTCTGCGATATAACAAAGGTTGATAATATGTTTTCAATTTACATTCTTTTGCGTGTTTCACCAACTTGTGATGATCAGTGATTGTTTCATCTTCCAAGAGGATTTGTTATCAATATATAGAATTTTGAAGAATTTTTAGATTATCTAAGATGGCTTTTTATGCATGTATTCATTATTGCCAGTCCGCAAGTGACAGTATAAAAAAGTCCAAATTTTTCCTACATATGGTTACGTTTGCTAAATATCTTTCATGACCACGCAAACTGACCAGCGATTATAGGTGACTAAGAAAGTGTAAGGAAAGAGTTTGTACCCTCACTCTAATAATTAGGAGAAAGTACTTCCTAACATGTTTCAAACACGAGGAATGCAGCAGCCTACATAACCGCCCCTATAGCCAGCCATTCACACTCGCGTACCTCAAGGCCAAGTGAAAATGGAAAGGAGAAGGAACAGGACACAACAATTAACGTTCTGCTTCTGTACAGAATTATCTTCCCAAATGTGGATCGTACTTCTGTGCAAGAACAATGTCAAAAGTGAAACCACCACAAAGTGTATTTTTAAAGAAGCTAATGATTGAATTTTGAAAAGACGTGTTTGAATACTATCCAGTGTTAAAGTAAGTGCGGAAAGAAAGTTTATTGTACACCAGCACATTGAACGAGGGAAACATGTGAAGGAGGCAGTAACGAGTGCGAAGAACAACTATTGTTCCTACGTTCTTCCGGGGCAAAGTTCTAACACTACGTCCAGCAAATCAGTATGTCCATACTCTGTACACTTCCAAGTAATTTAGGAGATAATTATGTAAAAACGAGAGCTGTGCAGTGAATAGAATAGGGATATATTACTTGCAAAACCATTGCTGGGCAGTCATCAAATTTCAGTTTGGTCGAATTTAAGAGTATTTGGGCCTAATTGATCATATAAGCGATTTTTAGGCCATCAGCATCCTCCTCTTAGTAATAACAATCATATACGAGATAACCAAGTTAACTAAAGAACTAACATGCGTGAATGTCGGGATCACGGACTGATATTGTAGTATCGTGGGATTAGATATTGTGTCGTCAAGGGAAGCTGCGTCAGTTTTGGAAGTTGCTTTGGGTGATGAGTTGATTAAGTGATTGATTGAGTGACTGATTGATTGATTTATTGAATTACTGAAACGTCATAGGCAACATGGTTCTTATTTAGAAGATAACTGTTCATGTTTCTGTGAAGTTAAGGGTCCCGAAGCATTACAGTAGTACATACATTTCCCTCGTATCTAATATTCTGCGCAGAGAAATTAGACGGTTATGTACACTCCGTAAAATACTCACGGAAACAAATATTTTCATTTATGTTTTCCGGTTAAGTCTCCAAGTCCAGCTTCCTCAATAGTAAAATTGTGATAAACTTAGACAAACTTGTTTTTTCCGCATTCAAGAGGTTTTGTTTAACATATCACTCAATAGCTTCTTGTGTTTATAGCTTGTGAAATTTTTATAATGCCCTCTACGATTGTAGTGTTGGAAACGGTGTGTTAATATGTAATAGATAGGGATCTAGAAATAAAAAGGAAGCGATTGAACTGTTGAGATTTGAGACCACACAGGTATTCACTTCGAGTAAAAATGGAAAAGTCACGAATAAACACTTCAAGGATGGCCGAAAATCGCAATTTAATCCACATCTATTTTCGTTTATGTTGGTGAAGTTGGGTGCACTGTTTCCCTGGCTCCCAGACTAGTACTGAACTCAATACAGAGCCGGAAGTCGAACACCAGCCAACAAGGACGGAAACTACTATACTAGCCTCTGGGGAAAGACAGCGACAATTTTCATACTTGAACTGCAGCTGCGAATTCAGATACTATTACAAATAAAATACGATAGATCATACGCCATCAACTGACAACGAAATCTGTATTATTCTATCGTAGAATACTCAACCTAAGAGAAACTATCAGTGAGGATCAATGCTAGAGTGTTGACCTCCGCATCCCATGTTCGTGAGAATTATTTGGATTTATGCTATTTACTTTACGTCGCACCGACACAAATAGGTCATATTGCGACGATGGGACAGGAAAGGCTAGGAATGGGAAGGAAGCGGCCGTGGCCTGAATTAAGGTACAGCCCCAGCATTTGCCTGGTGTGAAAAGGGGAAACCACGGAAAACCATCTTCAGGCCTGTCGACAGTGGGATT
Organism: Anabrus simplex; assembly: GCF_040414725.1. Lineage (NCBI taxonomy): Eukaryota > Metazoa > Arthropoda > Insecta > Orthoptera > Tettigoniidae > Anabrus > Anabrus simplex. Next base: position 453,756,195 of record NC_090266.1, read on the forward strand.
CGAACCCACTATCTCCCGGATGCGAGCTCACAGCTGCGCGCCCCTAACCGCACGGCCAACTCGCCAGGTTGGATTTATGAAGGGTTGAAAGTAGTCGAACAATCCATGTCGTACAATGTTGCCATATAAAAGAATTCCGGTGATACACTGGGTGTTTATACGATAAAAAAATACTTAAAACCCAGACATTGATCTTCAAGCAGGTATCTGGTTTCTATGTCATCTGATTATATAGATAGATAGATAGATAGATAGATAGATAGATAGATAGATAGATAGATAGATAGATAGATAGATAGATAGATAGATATGGTTTAATAATAATAATAATATAGATAAACCTACTAATATTTACAATTTATTTGTCCAATTCCAGAAATATATCACATTGACCAATGTTACAGTTTTCGTGTGTTTACTGTGGGTGAAAAACATTACAAAAAGGGGATAGGGATAAGGATAACTATGCAGGAAACCAAACCACAGCTGAGTACTCTCTAACACTATTGATTAATAATCATAATAATATTATTATTAATAATAATAATAATAATAATAATAATAATAATAATAATAATAGTAATAACAATGGCGTCTCCGAAGACCTTAAAAAGTAGTCAGTGGGACGTAAAACAAATAACATTATTATTATTATTATTATTATTATTATTATTATTATTATTATTATTATTATTATTATTATTATTATTATTATAACAATATTAATAATCACAATAATAATAATAATTAAGTAGACTGGAACGACGCAATTGCCCGCTGTCGGTCTAAATGGCGTCAGAATAAAATGCCTGCACACGGTGTCTGATGCCATATTATTATTATTATTATTATTATTATTATTATTATTATTATTATTATTATTATTATTATTATTATTATTATTATTATCGCGAGCGATTGATGGCTTCTGAAATTGATGTTGCAATTATCGAAGCAATTCATAAATCCTACTTTACTATTAAACGTTATCACTAGGAAGCAATTTAATATTGGCTGTATCTGAAACTAATAGATAGGAAAACAGTTATTCTACAGTTTGAAATACGAAGTACTACAGTACTTCAAAGAATTTAACATTCGTCGCCATAAGACCTATCTGTGTCGGTGCGACGTAAAGCCCCTAGCAAAAAAAAAAAAAAAAAAAAGAATTTAACCTCAGTTTTGAAATACCGAAATTCAAATCATACAGTGTCACATATTTTCTTCTCGAATATTACGTACTCTTTGTTTTCTTTTTCTTCTTTTTTGTTTTGCTTTTACGTCGCACCGACACAGATAGGTCTTATGATGACGATGGGATGGGAAAGGCCTAGGAGTTGGAAGGAAGCGGCCATAGCCTTAATTCGGATACAGCCCCAGAATTTGCCTGGTGTGAAAATGGAAAACCACGGAAAACCATATTCAGAGCTGCCGACAATGGGATTCGAACCCACTATCTCCCGGATGCAAGCTCACAGCCGCGCGCTCCTAACCGCACGGCCAACTCGCTCGGTATTACGTACTCTGAAGATGTCCATTACTCTTTGTCTTTACTAATGACAGTTGTACTGCACTGTGCATGCATTAATCATTCTATTGTATTATTATTATTATTATTATTATTATTATTATTATTATTATTATTATTATTATTATTATTATTATTACAACTTGCTTTACGTCGCACCGACTCACATAGGTTTTATGGCGACGATGAGGTAGGAAAGTGTTAGGAGTGGGAATGAAGGTACAGCCCGGCATTTGCCTGGTGTGAAAATGGGAAACAACGGAACAACGGAAAACCATCTTCAGGGATACGGACAGTTGGCTTCGAATCCACTATATCCCGAATGCGAGCTGATATAGTGTATATGTGACGCAAACCGTGCAGCCATTTGCTCGTTAATTTTATTTTTATGCTTACACTCTGAAAAATTCTTAACCTAGAAAGAGTATGAATTCAAAATATTCACCTAGAAACGTAACTCAAGCCGTAATCGGGGAAAGAATTTTCGAAAATGTTTATGGTTCAACATTTGATGTTGACACCAGCTACCTTCAATGAGGTTTACCCGCGGATTCCCATACCCACTTTAGATAAATGTGGCGGTAGAACTTTATTTTTAAACACGGAGCAGCATTCCCTATCTCGGTCGCAAGTACAGTAATTACACGTGTTCACGTATTCATAAGAGGAGCAAATGCAATCGCACACTGCTGAATCGTGTTGATAAGGACGGTGACCACACCACCAGTATTGGCTGAAGTAAATATGAACAGTAAAGGTTCAGTCATCTATAAAGCAGAACCTGTATTGCAATCTAAACGTAAACTCTCTTCTGGTGGCTGTGACTCTCAGTGGTAAAATGATGCTGAAGACCAATGTTGTCGAGTGACAATCATCATTTTCGTCGTGATCATAACAACCATCCTCGTCGTCATCATCGTCCTTATATTTGAAGTAACAGATGATCATGCTCGAAATCCAAATAATAATGGCATGCCTTTAATACACCTCCAATCACTAAATAGCTTAAGATTATCTATGTATCGGAATTTTGTCTCATAGCAGTCCTTTAACATGTTGGAAACTAACAACACCAAGTTGTCGCATTAAACGCTGCAATGCCCATACCAATTCCAATGTGTTATAAAAATGTGTTTTCGTTAGAAGTACTTCCTCTTATATCAGTACTCCCTAATGTTCAATGTATGCTTCTGCAAATGTATACTGAGTGGCCAAAAGTCACGAGAAGATGTGCCCCATTAAAAAATGGGCAGTGTATGACCCCTGAGCGCTGTGGTTAGCTGTGGCGTAGTTGAGCAATCTGCCATAGACACCAGTGTCGTGAAGATGGCAACACGTCGCGAGTTAACCAACTTTGAACGTACGATGGTCATTGGCGCACGGCGCACGGATCATAGCTTTGCGGAGGTTACACGCGAATTTGGGTTTCCGAGGTCAACAGTGTCGAGGTTGGATGTTCAGTATCGCTGAGGAAATGTTACCACCCGCGTAAACCGCCGCATGGGAAGACGACAGGTGTTTAACGATCGGACATCACGTCGCCTCCACAGAACCATACTGGGCGCACAGAACCATAATGGGCGCTCGCTGGGCTGCTGTGAGTTAGATCACCGCCCAGTAGAATGTTGGGAGTCAAAAACCGTTTCTACCAGGACTATAAGGATGCAACTGCACCACATAGGCTTCACCAGCCGACGACCAACTCGTGTATCTTTGCTGACACCTCGACACAGAGCTCAACGATGTGCATGGGTCCGAGAACATCGGCAATGGACGATGGAACAGTGGTGGCGTGTGGAATGGACTGATGAATCCCGTATTCCAGTTGTATCGACCTGATGGGCGCGTGAATGTGTGGCGTATGCCTCAGGAAGCTATGGATCCTGCGTGTCAACAAGGTTGTGTCCAGGCGGGAGGTGGCTCAGTTCTGGTCTGGACGGCTTTCTCATTGTCGCCATTGGGCTCCATTTTTCGGCTACAGGGAGCACTGACAGGTGCACGTTATGTGGACATTCTTTCAGAGCATCTGCATCCCTTTCTGGCTCTATAGTACCCTGATAGCGATGCCATGTTTTAACAGGGCAATGCGCCATGTCACTGCTCTGTGGTGGCACGCAGGTGGTTGTAGGAGCACTCCAGTGAAGTTACGATCATGGATTGGCCCTCCAGATCCCCCGATCTTAATCCAATAGAACATTTATGGGATGCTGCTGTTGCTCGTGCAAGCTCCATGAAACCCGCACCAACAATATAACACCAATTGTGGGTAGCAGTGCAAGATGCGTGGGTCCAGATCCCTCCAGAACGATTCCAACACCTTGTAGATTCGATCCCTCGCCGTATTGCTGCCGTTTGGAGGGTTCGTGGAGGAGCAACTCGTTATTAACATCCCATTGAATGTCTTCCCATGACTTTTGGCCACTATGTGTATAAACCCACTGATTTTTAAAGTAAAATGTTTGTAACAATATGTAAGAATTGAGTAAGTATAAATTCACTCAAATGTAACATTAATTGCTAATTAGAAACACACGCATCCACTACATTGTTCAAAAGTCATCATGAAGCTAATTATTGTACATTCACATTAGAAACACTGAACCCAAAATATCTAAGTACACGGTAAACTAATATAATCCATAGATCATGAAGAATAGCAATAAAGTCTTACAGTTGAATTGACTATGTTGACTTAAGATGAAAGTTTTCTGAAATAATTTTTCGGGAACAACATGTATTGATGTTGGAGGAACACTTTTTACTCTTGGTCGAAAATGACCCGGAGAGGAGTACTTGAGGACTAGACCGTGAGGGCGGTGTGTCTCTTTATGCTGTACATCGAAAACTTTAGAAAGTGTTGTTGTATAAATCGGCCCGCTTGATTGGAGAACGCTACTTGCAGTTTTCCCCTGATGTTACCAGAAGCTATTGATAATATTTGAACGTACGCAGGGATACCTAGTTCCTGCACACATTTCTCGAACTGTGTGCGAGATTTCAGGCAACACATTTCCGGGACACTGGATTGTTCTGTGTAGTGGCCAACTCGATGCCCCGATCGAAACCCCTTGAATTTTTACCTCTAGGGCCATATGAATGAATTAGTTTTCGGAAGTAAGGTACTGCACCCATAAGCGAATTTGCCTAATTAATTTACAATTAAATGTTGAATATTTCGCATATGGGATATTACAGTAGGCTGGGAAACTAGCAGTCACAAAGGAACTTTCTGGCGCCAGTCAGACGGCAAGAAGTATCCATGAAACTCTTCTCTAAGCACGACCAACTTGTAAACCAACCTAAGGGTTCCTTCCAATAAATTTTATGACACCGCGTAGGAGTGGCGACTTGCTGTTTGGTTCTCACGAGAAAAGCACGCATTGAGGCCTGACCTACTTAGCTAGGACAGAAGGGACAACGACAATAACCGCCAATCCTTGGGAGGAAGTGGAAGCACCCACGTTTGGAAGAGCGCGAAAGTCTCAGCCAATCAGAATATTCTAAATTTGAATGAACTGTCACAGCGGGAAATCTACAGTCAGTATTTCGCGATCTGAAGCCCGTTGTGGTGGTGAGAAACAGTGTCCTGATTTCTTTATAATATTTGGTGAATTATCAGTGCGAATCTGTGGTTAATTAGTGCCTAATTAATAAAATTTAACTTCACACGGAGGAGTAAGAGGACCTAGAAGAATGAGCTGTCATGGCGGGATGGAGCCATCCACCGGAAGAAAATAACACCAGTGACGCGCGCCGTCGTGTGGATTATCCTGTGATCATTTCCCGCGGCGCATTATCACATGTGAGTCAGACAGAATTTAGGAAGTTCTGCATATAAATTTTGAAAACTATAACCTACGGATGTACGATAAAGCGCTCCTAAGGACTAGATTATTACGCCACATCCCTTCCACGGAACTATTTTCCAGGTGGTGGGAGAGTCTTTACAAAACCCAGCGACCAGAGGGTTGAACTCTCAGTTGTTGTCTTGAATATTCTCAGTGTGTTTCTTGAATTCTTAGTTGTTTTGAGTCTTCAGAATTCTCAGTTATTTTGTTGAGTCTTGGCAGTGATTCTGTGTGTCTTAGTGTTACTTCAATATTCTCAATGTATCTACGTTTGACAGAGTGACAGAGTGTGTCAGCAAATTCATTTAGTCAGCTTTACTTTTGGCTGGTAAGAAAGCGATTAGACACTTGTAGGCATTTTTAGAGAGCCTTGTATTATTTACTTGGGAGAGTAGCATTTCAGAAAATGAACACTTTAACAGACTTTTACTGTAAATGCAGGGAGAGTAGGCAAGGGCTACACTTTCAACTTAATTAAACTCACATTACGAGTAGAGAGGGACAAGTCCATGTTTTCAGCATATTTACATAAAAACATCTCTACCCAGCGAGTAGTGTTACATGTGTTAACAGCATAAATTTTCTCCACAACATAAACTGTATTTTAGCTTGTTTCTACCATTCAATAAACTGTTTTAACAAGCGAGATATTTACGGCCAGAAACTAGTAAAGACAGACAGGGAGGAGATTGACTTTCTTCAATGAAGGCCGCAGGAGTAAACCTTGAGGAAACAGTTATGTCCCGGTGGGGTTAATGTTCTGTAAGCTGCAGTGTAAACAAAGCTGAGAGACCGGCGAGCAGACCAGCAGGTGATTTCCAGGTAGATAGCGAGACGACCGTCCAACAGGTACAGGAGTCTGCAGTGGTATCATCTAACTTTCACTGGAGTGAGAGAAATGCGAGTGTTTTATGCTAATATAAACGTGTGTCACGGCATGGCAAAAATGTGTCAAATTTGCGTGTGTAAAAATCTGGAATACCACATCAGCTTGAAGATGGAATTCTAATTTCACCATGACCGAGGCTGGAGGGCGAGCCAGCCTGCCTCCATCACACAGGTATGAGCATCGATAAATAATGTAAATAAATATGTAGGACCGTGGCTAATCGATGATCAATGCAGTTTAGAGTATTAGGTAGGATTGTAAATAATTCACGGTTGATAACTATAACTATAATAATAATAATAATAATAAATATAATAATAATAATAATAATAATAATAATAGTAATAATGTTGCACTTTCAGCTAGGATTATTTGTGCACTTTGTCTAGGTAGATGTTTGTTTGCGTGTTGTTGGTTTATTTCTGTAGGATGTCACTTTGACAGTTAGGCAGCTATTATATTTGATCTATTGAGTGTAATGCCGTATTATTATTATGATTCATCATGTGATTAGATCGTTGATTTTTGAGTCATTTTGTTGGTGTTTTGATCTTGTAGACGCCGCCGCGATGATTTCAATGTTTATTTTTGCTGTTTGCGCATTTCAGTTTGTTTTATTTGTGGAGTCATCCGTCAGATGACCGGTTTTGATTGTACCTATCCCGTGTATTTTGCGACGATTTTGGTAGACGCGAGTATTTATTTCTGTGTAGTTGCGGTTACACATGTTTCAACATCTGTGTTTTGAGAGGCAATCTCGTTTCTTTTTTTTATATAGAAACAGTGAGTGCCATTGATGAGTCAGCTCTGAAATTTTGTGATGTGTTAAGCAAAGAATGATCGAGAGATCGAGCTAGATGATTAATATCCCTGATGATCTACGTTGATAATGGAAATATGATTTGGACCATGTTATGAATTGTTGTAAGAAGTCGTAATGCGCACGACAGATATTTTTGCCCGCCGGATACGAGCGAGGCTGTATTGTGAGAATAATGAATAATAATGACGTCGAGAATTAATGAGTAAATAGAAATGTGAAATGAAGAATTTAACCACGAGTGTTAAATGTGTTACGACATGGGTTATGATGGTAGGCAGAAGCCTATATTTGTTAAATAATTCCAGGGAAAGTAGATGCTCGGCAAATAATGCTAGCCAGTGTACAATGTGAGCAGAGCGACGAGTCAATGTGTTTTGAATAATCATGTAGAGTCACGGATGACGTGAAATAACAGTAATTTGTCCATCAAGGTTAAATAGTATCATGTCCAGACATTTATCGTCTGAGGTTAGGGATTGCCGTCAAATTCGCAATATTTTTGCTACTCGCAGCGGGGTATATTTTTCTGGAGACTCCGATTTTATTTTGCGCACTTCCATCCTTATTAATTTCCAGTAGGCCGCGATGGTGGGATCTAGTTTTGTTTATTTGTTTTTCATTCTGATTGTACTTTTTACCGTTTATTTATAGGACGTAAGCGTATGTGAATTATTTATATTTGTTTTGATGTAAATAGATAGGTGTAGATAGGCTAGTTTTGATTTCTGTATTCTCTTTGTCGGAGCAGTGTTTCTCCGTTAATTAATGTAATGTTGTAAATAAGATCTCAGCTGTTAGGTTTATGGATCATCGATTATGTCACAGTCGAAACTATAGTAGTGGTATGCTCATACCAGGCATTTATGTAATTACCAAACTTTCCTTTTAAAATCCACTACATTTTATTTTGAAATGAAGCGATCCTTAAATAAATAAATTGTATAAACTGCCGCAATGAACGAGATAAACAAGATGGCATCTGCCTCCATCTAGTGGTGGTACCACAAATATGAGTTGATAATGAAATGCAGTCAGCGGCAAATTCAATAGAAATTGTAATGTACAAGGATCGCTATCATTTGAAATGTTAACATCAGGCACTTGGCCTAAATTTTGGTTTATTCTTAAGAAGTCCAGTCTATCACAGGTATGCAAGTAAAGTTTAAAATTTAGATGAGTGGTTGGATACACTCAGATTGATGTTTCAATAATTTATTTTGTTTAATCATGAGGTGTTGAATAAGACAAAGGTTAGGTAGGAAATGAAGTGTGATGTTCATGGCTGTTTTCTTCGAATTATTTCCTTATGTGATACACTTGCTTAGTGCAGTCCATGATTTATTTAAATTTGGGTATTTTACCAAATGAGCCACATGTGTTTAATATTTGACAACTCCTATGAGTCAGTGGATTGATGACGTAACAAATTTAATTTCACTTTATTGTGAGACAACTACTTTAAATTTATTTTTGAGAAGTATTATCTACATAATATAATTCTGTATTTCAAGAAGGTGGTCTTTCTGACCAGAGTTTTAAATTGAGTCATGTTATTTAACTTGAGGACAGTGTCAGCTGAGTTTGGAATAATTTTAATTAAGGTGATTGACCTTCAGTCAGTTTATTAGGCAGATTATGATTGTTTTGTAAGGCAGATCCTAAATCTTTAATATTTTATTAGTCTCATTTATTTCATTTTGTTTACATTTTCACTAGTTCAGTTTACGTTCATTTTTAGCATTTTGCATTTATTTTAATAAATTAGTCTTTTATTTAAATTTTATTCAGTCTTGGGTACCGTCATTTTAGTTAGTTTACCCCCCCCCCCCCTCTTTTCATTTCCTCACTCCTTGATCAGCGGGTGGCCTCTCCGGGGATAACGGACGGGCACGACTGAGGAAGAAGAGTCTACATGCAGCGGTGAGTATTATTTACATGTCATCTATTACAGGAGCAGCCGGCGCAAAGAAGAAGGAAGAGATCACCGCAGTTGTTGCCTTGAAAAGGGCACAGTACAGAACCGTGAGACCTCCAAAGGCGTCTTATTTTACGCTGCAACAGCAAAAAGAAATGACAAGTTGGCTTCGTCATACCAACGTATGCATTCGGGCTGGAGGTGGTCCCTTTGAATGTACAAACAAAGACAAAGTCACTTCCGACCAGGCCATGACGGCCCTTGGAGGAGTGGAAGGTAAATAATTCCACCATTGTTAACCGCGGCACGTGATGGGGTAGAGTGGTTAGCTCTACGCTCGGCCGCCTTTGCTCCCAGGAATTAAACTGGTACTCATTTATGGTGTAGGCTGAGTGAACCTCAGGGCCATATGCACCTCCGGAAGTGGAAATCTCGTTTCTTAAATTTTACGACTTCCCGACGGAGATTCGAACCCACGTCCTTCCGGGCGAACCGAGCCACGCTTTACCGCCTCGGCCAGGCAGCCCCTCTTTGTATGTACACATCTCTTAAATCAAGAACTTGCTTAAGAGCGCGTTATTGGTCCACATCGTGCAATTTTCTTTCGTCTTTTATTTCTCAGTAGAGTGAGATGAGGTATTTTCTTTTTGTTCACCCCTTAACCATCAGCTGAATAGCTTTATTTTCCTTCATTTCATCCCCCAACCCTCAACACAGTGAGGAGCTTTATTCTCCTTCATTTCATCCCTCAACCCTCAACACAGTGAGGAGCTTTATTTTCCTTCATTTCATCCCTCAACACTCAATACAGTGAGGAGCTTTATTTTCCTTCATTTCATCCCTCAACATTCAACACAGTGAGGAGCTTTATTTTCCTTCATTTCATCCCCAAACACTCAACACAGTGAGGAGCTTTATTTTCCTTCATTTCATCCCTCAACACTCAATACAGTGAGGATCTTTATTTTCCTTCATTTTATCCCACAACACTCAATACAGTGAGGATCTTTATTTTCCTTCATTTCATCCCTCAACACTCAACACAGTGAGGAGCTTTATTTTCCTTCATTTCATCCCTCAACACTCAATACAGTGAGGATCTTTATTTTCCTTCATTTCATCCCACAACACTCAATACAGTGAGGATCTTTATTTTCCTTCATTTCATCCCTCAACACTCAACACAGTGAGGAGCTTTATTTTCCTTCATTTCATCCCTCAACCCTCAACACAGTGAGGAGCTTTATTTTCCTTCATTTCATCCCACAACACTCAATACAGTGAGGATCTTTATTTTCCTTCATTTCATCCCTCAACACTCAACACAGTGAGGAGCTTTATTTTCCTTCATTTCATCCCTCAACACTCAACACAGTGAGGAGCTTTATTTTCCTTCATTTCATCCCTCAACACTCAATACAGTGAGGAGCTTTATTTTCCTTCATTTCATCCCTCAACACTCAACACAGTGAGGAGTTTTATTTTCCTTCATTTTGTCCCCTGATAGTGGGTTCAAGCCCCACTGTCGGCAGCCCTGAAGATGGTTTTCCGTGGTTTCCCATTTTTTTGCTAGTTGCTTTACGTCGCACCGACACAGATAGGTCTTATGGCGACGATGGGACAGGGAAGGGCTAAGAGTGGGAAGGAAGCGGCCGTGGCCTTAATTAAGGTACAGCCCCAGCATTTGCCTGGTGTGAAAATGGGAAACCACGGAAAACCACCTTCAGGGCTGCCGACAGTTGGGTTCGAACCTACTATCTCCCGAATACTGGATACCGGCCGCACTTAAGCGACTGCAGCTATCTAGCTCGGTGGTTTCCCATTTTCATACCGGGCAAATGCCGGGGCTGTACCGTAATTAAGGACACGCCGCTTCCTTCCACTTCCTAGGCCTTTTCCATCCCATCGTCGCCATAAGACCTATCTTTGTCGGTGCGACGTAAAGCAAATAGCATTTCGTCCCTTAACACTGAACACAGTGAGGAGCTTTATTTTCCTTTATTTCATCCCTTAATCCTCAGCACAGTAAGGAGCTCTTTACTTTCATCCCTTAACACTCCACATAGTGATGACTGATGATCTTTCTTTTACTTTTTCTCTTCGTAGTCATTCTTCACTGAACCCTTTGTTCAAATCTCGGTGGGACCATATGGCATTTTGTACGATAGTGTTTGACAGACAACGCATTAGTATATGTTTTCAAACATATTTCCACACCGGAGATGACTATCGATATTATGTCCTTAACAGTTAGTCAAGGGGCTGCCTGGCCAAGGGGGTAAAGGCGTGCTCGGTTCGCCCGGAAGGGCGTGGGTTCGAATCCCCGTCAGGAAGTAGTAAAAAAATTCAGAAACGAGATTTCCACTTCCGAAGGTGCATATGGCCCTGAGGTTCACTCAGCCTACACCAAATATGAGTACCAGGTTAATTCCTGGGTGCAAAGGCGGCCGGGCGTAGAGCTAACCACTCCACCCCATCACGTGCCGCGGTTAACAGGGCCTTCATTGCCTGTACGGAGGTGTCTTTGTCTTTGTCTAACAATTAGTCATCAATCAATCAATCAATAAATCAATCAATCAATGACCTCGATACTTTCTAGGTAGTCTACGCAGTATTTCTGGTCCAAATATCCCGATCCTTTATGTGAAGCTACAACAACAACAAAACTGGGGCAGTTTGTTTACGTAGGGATTTTAGAAGAGGGCAGCACTATTCTCTTATCAGCTGACTCCCTCCCCTTCCTTCCCAGGCAACGTCATGCTTGGATTACACAACAACTTTCTCTCACTGACCTTACCTCACCCCAACCCCTTCCAGCTACAGCAGAGTTACTTTGCCACTGCTGCCTGTAGAGTTACTGAAAACCTAAAAAATAGTTATTTGTATAGTTAATATTTTAATATTTAATTTTAAATTTAGAGATAGCTGACAATTTCTTCACACACGTTGCTTAGAATAGTCTCTTATATCACCTGTCAGACGCTCGTACTGTAACGGTTCAAATCCCGTTACAAGATGATATCTGTATTTTATTATTGTATGATTTTATCTGTATATTATTATTATTATTATTATTATTATTATTATTATTATTATGTCAGTATTATTATTATGTTATCTGTGATATTGTACTATTATTGTAATTATCCGTTTTATTCAATTTTGCAATTGCCTGTTGCTTGCAAGATTGCACTTAGATGTATGCATATATACGTATGTGTAGTATAACACTCAATACCTGTACAGTGAGAATTGTTGTATATATCAGAGATTGAGTGTGACGTTGGGACATTGTGCAAGATTGTTGGCGATTCTGCCAAGTCATCGCCGCGCCTTGGCTATGTCATCGTATTTATTTAGATATGCGCGCACGGTGTCATCGCCGCGGGGCTATTTCACCACTGTATGTAATATTTGTCGCGTAGGTGGGAGTACGTCATTGTTATTTCAGGAGATTACGTAGCTGTGTCAACCAACGTATATATAAGGTGGGTGCACATTGTAGCGTCAGTCATTACTTATACGGATGTAGTACAGTGAAGTAGTCTACTAGATCAAGAGGCCTTAAGTGGTCAGCCAACCAGTGTGAACGAGAGATGGTGAAGACTCAGTGAGCCATTATTGGTCATTGAGAGAGTGAGACCAAATGGTTGGTCCGTCACTTAGTGGAAGACGCGGACGCAAGGCTTACTAAGGAGTCAGAGAGGGCAACCCTGGACCTACCAAGAGGTCATACCATATTGACTTACAAAGAAGTCAGATGATATGGAGAAGAAGCAGTCTCAAGGATGTATCACCACGTTAGGCGTGACACATCTACAGTAAACACCAGAGCAATGGATTACGTCGTAATTACACTCAAAGTGTTAAAGGTACAGTCAAGTGAATCAGTGAGGGAAATATTTCGTATAAATTGTTAAATGTCCGGTCAAGAAGAATTCAAATTCATGCCTAGTTTCTTTCTGTTGCAATGTCATAATTTCATATTCTCATCTGTTTTATCGCAACAAGACTCACTATTTTTTGATATATTATTTAAAGAATATATATTGTTCTATCAAACGAATTCAGAGTTTCATTTCATTGACAGTAAAATATCTTAACCTCAAAATTAATGGGGAAACCGAACGCCAATCTCCTTTTCCCAGAACTTATATGGTATGTTGTCAAAAGTAAGCTTATTACCCCACACCCTAGAGATGGTCAAGAGTCTCATTCTATTATTGCTGTACTGAGTGACAGCTGGCGCCCTTCAAATAACGTATGTGTAAGTAAGCAGGTAACAAGTAAGTGTGAGTACAAGGTTCGACGAGTGTGTATTTTATTTAATGAATGTTAATTTTCATAATTTCCATTTTAAATGCAGATATTCATAATTTCAAGTTAAATGCAGTTTTATATGTTTGTAAAAGTAAGTAAGACAGTCAGGAAGAACTTACAGTACATTATGTCAATTACAGCCGCTAAACAGTCGACCCAAGTGCAGAACATTCGGAGCACCTGAGAACCTGAGTTCATTCTCACGCAGTTTCTCTTTAGCCATGGAAAGTTTAAGTGCTACTCAGAACGCTTTAAAATTAATACTGCAGACGACTATACTTGATTTTGTGGATCTTCTCCAACAATGGACCATTTACTGTTCGACTTCGCCATGTTCGGAAGGACAATATCACTAGAAAGGTTGTAATGTGGAACTTTCAAAACCACTATGCCATCCATTCAGAAAATCCTGCTGCCACAGCGAGTTTCTAAAATTCACTCGTCACATCTTTAGCAAATTACTTCCCTATTTTTTGTGTCAACGTCCAATCATTTATTAAATGATAATGAAGTGTAAGCCTAATATATTCTTGTAAAATAGGGTTCTAACTATTAGGATATTCGATAAAATGATAAATGAAAGCCTCACGTTTACCATAACGAATGTTGGCTGGCCTAAATAAACTGACAGAGTTTATACAAGACTAGCTGATGAACCCGTGCTTCGCTACGGAATTCTAAATTTTATACAGAATTCTAGGTTAGGTAGTGTAAACGTTGTGAGCAAGATTGTATTAAGTTGCATAGCTCTTTACGTTGCCCTAGAAGCACGACGGACAAGTCACCAACGTCTTTTCTCATATCAAGACTGGGTTAGGGAATTTTCATTGTAATGGTAGGCCAGCTTGCCTACCGTCAGTCACAATCAGGTTGGGGAGTTTTCATTATAATGGCAGACACTAACTCCCCACCTGCCTTTATAGATTCTCAGAAAGACTCTCTTAGTGGTTTTCCCAACTGAAATGAACATGGGTCATTACAATGACGTCAGTAGGAATGGCGCGATTAAAAGCAATGCCTTCATATGAAATACTCGATCAAATGAAAAATCACATATTTTTTCACTTTTAACGAACAGTACTATGCTGCCGAACGAACAGTCCAAAGCTACAGAGCTGGAATGACCAAGACGCAGACATCCGTGATCCGTGAAAAATCTTCGTCTTTTCTCGGCGGGGGTGGGGGCGGAGGGGAGGGGGTGTTCAAATAGTGGATAGTCCCACGGCAAAAACTATGCCCGTTTACTTATCGGCTTCCTGGGAGTACCCGATGACTCGGAAAATCTCAATTCTCTACATTGGCGGGGGAAAGAACTATCTGACGTAGAGGCAATTTTTCCTCCAAGCCAGAGAAGAAACCACATCTTCGCTGCTAATTTGGAATAAAATTAATGTAGATTTAATGAAAGTGAAGAGGAAGAAGCTTTTCCTAAGAAACGGCTCTTTTCAAGGTTGAATTTTGAGTTATTTAATGAATTCTGGTACTACACTGACTGACAGAGCAAATGCAACACCAAGAAGGAGTGGTCAGAACTTTATGCCAATTGCAGGGTAGACTGACGTCACTGAGGTATGCTCATGATGTGAAATGCGCCGCTGTGCTGCGCACGTAGCGAACGATAAATGGGACACGGCGTTGGCGAATGGCCCACTTCGTACCGTGATTTCTCAGCCGACAGTCATTGTAGAACGTGTTGTCGTGTGCCACAGGACACGTGTATAGCTAAGAATGCCAGGCCGCCGTCAACGGAGGCATTTCCAGCAGACAGACGACTTTACGAGGGGTATGGTGATCGGGCTGAGAAGGGCAGGTTGGTCGCTTCGTCAAATCGCAGCCGATACCCATAGGGATGTGTCCACAGTGCAGCGCCTGTGGCGAAGATGGTTGGCGCAGGGACATGTGGCACGTGCGAGGGGTCCAGGCGCAGCCCGAGTGACGTCAGCACGCGAGGATCGGCGCATCCGCCGCCAAGCGGTGGCAGCCCCGCACGCCACGTCAACCGCCATTCTTCAGCATGTGCAAGACACCCTGGCTGTTCCAATATCGACCAGAACAATTTCCCGTCGATTGGTTGAAGGAGGCCTGCACTTCTGGCTCCCTGCGTCCGCTCAGAAGACTACCATTGACTCCACAGCATAGACGTGCACGCCTGGCATGGTGCCGGGCTAGAGCGACTTGGATGAGGGAATGGCGGAACGTCGTGTTCTCCGATGAGTCACGCTTCTGTTCTGTCAGTGATAGTCTCCGCAGACGAGTGTGGCGTCGGCGTGGAGGAAGGTCAAATCCGGCAGTAACTGTGGAGCGCCCTACCGCTAGACAACGCGGCATCATGGTTTGGGGCGCTATTGCGTATGATTCCACGTCACCTCTAGTGCGTATTCAAGGCACGTTAAATGCTCACCGCTACGTGCAGCATGTGCTGCGGCCGGTGGCACTCCCGTACCTTCAGGGGCTGCCCAATGCTCTGTTTCAGCAGGATAATGCCCGCCCACACACTGCTCGCATCTCCCAACAGGCTCTACGAGGTGTACAGATGCTTCCGTGGCCAGTGTACTCTCCGGATCTCTCACCAATCGAACACATGTGGGATCTCATTGGACGCCGTTTGCAAACTCTGCCCCAGCCTCGTACGGACGACCAACTGTGGCAAATGGTTGACAGAGAATGGAGAATCATCCCTCAGGACACCATCCGCACTCTTATTGACTCTGTACCTCGACGTGTTTCTGCGTTCATCGCCGCTCGCGGTGGTCCTACATCCTACTGAGTCGATGCCGTGCGCATTGTGTAACCTGCATATCGGTTTGAAATAAACATCAATTATTCTTCCGTGCCGACTCTGTTTTTTCCCCAACTTTCATCCCTTTCGAACCACTCCTCCTTGGTTTTGCATTTGCTCTGTCAGTCAGTGTATAATTTGGAATAGGGCTACATTGTAATTCCAGACCAGTTCATACTACTACTCCTGCTACTACTAACCGAGCCTCTGACTTAAGTGCGCACACTGCTCATTCTAAACAGAGTATCAGAAAATGTATGAACCAGAGGATTGGAATGCTAAAGAAGAAAGTTATCTAACTCCTCAGCTCTTTCCCGCCAATATTCAATTAGGCTGTTAAACTCGGTAATCCCATCTTTTGGAGTTGAATGTCAGCATAAGAGACAAAGAACATTACAACAAACAAAGGTCACTGTAATGTTATTTTTGATCTATGTTACACGCTTTCGATATTGTAGGCCGTCACATTATTGTCTTCTGGTTCTGAAATAGCACTCTTATCATAGTCGGTGCGGTAAAACTGAATAAAACATAAATGATCGGAAATTACATTCTCTATAACTTTTCCATAGGACCAAGAACGTACGTATTTAAAAAATAAATTGTAGGTGCCTTCCCCTAAACTGCAATTTCACCCAGGCTGAATAACATTGTTTATAGCTTAAACTGTAGTTTCGTATTCCCCGACTCTATATACCGATTTTCATTAAATTCTGTTTACCCATTTTGTCGGGGCTCGGCGTTGATATGGACTTAGCAACAAAAATTCAAATTCCTGATTATCTCTATTATCATAGCCGGTACGGTAAAAATGCATAAGACGTAAATGGTCAGAAATTTAATTCTACACAACTTTAGTTATGTAGTGTTTATCGATATGGCCACTAATAATATAAATATTTGAGAATTGAATTTTAGGCCTTCCCCTAAACTACCATTTCACTCAGCGTGAATAAAATAATTTATAGCCTAGATTGTAGCGCCTCACCCCCTGACTCTACATACCGATTTTTATTAAATTCTCTTCAGCCGTTTTCTTGTGATGCGTGTACATACAGACAGACAGACAGACAGACAGACAGACAGACAGACAGACAGACAGACAGACAGACAGACAGACAGACAGAAATTACGGAAAAGTAAAAACTGCATTTTCTTGTTACTGTGGACATGATCGATACAGAAATACTATTCTTTTCAAATTCTGAGCAATGTACAGACAAAACTCTTATTTTATATATATTGCACTTCTTGTAAGATTGAGTCTTAGCAACAAATGTGTTCTAGTAAGTGAAAAGAGTGGTCATACCTTTTCCATTCTGAAACTCCTAATTTAATTTCTAGCAGTATGTAACGCAGGTCATTATAGGGTTAAACAGCGATCTCTGCTGGAATCAGTGGATCACTAACGTCGGTGCTCCGAATCCACGTTCTCTCAATCCTACTGAATTTTATATCGTGGACCACGTTGTCCGAAGGGAACTTGATATTACTACTGTATTTTTAAGTATATAACAAACTTATTTTAAAACTGAGAGTGAAAGCATTGGACTTCATTCTTACCGATTGAATATTCATTTGAATCACATTGAGTCCTCTCCGCAGTTGGAGGTCGACCTTTCACCGTAGCATTCACGATTGGAATCCCGCTTGATGGATATAACATACCTTTCGACAAAGGCAAAGCAGAACAGCCGTTCCCTGTGATTTCCTCTTCCTTGGGTATTATTCATTCAAGCTCTTATTAAAAAAATTCCACAAAAATATGTGCACTTTCGATCGTTAACTTCAGAGTCTTCAATTATTTGTGTTTAAACTACTGTAACCGTTCGGAAGGAAGTTACCGCTGCATACCGTAATACACACGAAGGATCCTGTAAGTTACTGACTACCCAACTAGATAATAGATTTCAAGGTCCAGTAACTTCGTAAGTACATTATAACCTTCATTCAATTTTTCTAATATTAGTCCCCATAATCCCTTAATATTCGTTCATAAGACTTTCTATCTCTTGATCTTAGTATTTTCTCTCCTGAAAGTTTTCACTTTGAATTATATTTCTTATTTCTCTGCTCAATCCCATCTGTCAAGAACAAAAATTCCTATAGAGTCAGTTATTCATATGTTCTCACTTCAACATCTATCATCTTTTCTCGCATGTTAGTCGAAAATGACCGAGCGAGTTGCTGCTTGGTTTGGGTCACGTAGCTGTCAGCTTGCATTCGGGAGATAGTAGGTTTGAATCCCTCTGTCGGCAATCCCGAAGGCGGTTTTCCGTGGTATTAACGTCACGGTTGCCTCCTTTCCGCTCCTAACCCTTTCTCAACCCATCGTCACTATAAGACCTATCGGTGTCGGTGCGACGTGAAGAAAATTGTACAAAAACGTCGAAAATGAAACTAATCCACTTTGGTCTGTACTTTTTCCTGTCACATATCACCTTTCAGAGAATTACGCTTCTATTGTCCTGGAACTTTCGTGTCTTGTGAAATAACGCAGGACAGCCAGCCTTTTCAATATTGTTCCTGCTAAGTTATGAAGTTGTGTGAATTTTACTTATTCGAGTACCATGAATCTGAATGTGGAGTCCAAAATGCCCTACCACCTACCATTCACTTATACAGCCACAATAAACTAGCTCAACCTCGTGAGGCCAACTGAGGAGCTTTCTGATACGGTAGGCAGTGGACCTGGTCAAGAAAACCAAGCAACTCGGCTGAGGATGTCTTCACGCTGGCATCCAATATCCGTACGACTTTTGGCCAGGCAGCAAACAAGGTCGTTCATGGGCCGTATGTGTTTGGTTAGGTTAATTTTGGAAACTTTGATCTCAAGTAGACTATTCATAACAACTTTCATTTATGTCCATTAAACCAAACCAAACCCCACGGCACTTAACGCCCTTGAAAGGGCCTTGGCTTGCCCAGCGACCACTGCTCAGCCCGAAGGCCTGAAGATTACGAGGGGCCGTGTTGTCAGCACGACGCATCCTCTCGGGCCGTTATTCTGGGCTTTCGAGACCGGTTTATGTCCATTACCTTGACAAAATTTTATTATAAACCCCAACTTAATATTGACTGGTGATAAATATTGGGAGAATCTGGAAATGTAGCTACTAGCTTTTCTCACCTGATACTAAACTTCGTCCCAAAGGCAATTCTTTTTTGATGTAGTGATTAATCTTGTTCCGAAAGTCCTACTAACACAAGAGAATAACAGAACTTTGTATTATATATTTATACTGGATGAAATCCCGGTGACTTTCCATCACACGTCATTTTCCCGTTCCCATCTTGCCGAATCTCAATCTCACAATCAGGGATACTCATATCACGTACACATTTTGCCGATTTTAAATATCGTGGCATTCTTTAACTGCCATGGAATTAAATTAAACACACTTTCGGTTACCGTTCTGTATCTTTTATTAGTTATTGGAATATTCGCTTTGAGTGGATAGATACCCTGATAAAATAAATGTTTGAGCCCTAGATGTTACATTATTCTGAAGAAACGTTTTAGGTTGAAGTCACAGCTACAGAGCGAAGTGGCAGATTGTTCGCAAGTATTCGGACTGATCTTCCCATTTGAAATCCGTCCAAATGTTATGTGTATCTCCTTATTGCGTTCCAGATTTGTAATACGTATAACCATCCATAATTTATATGTACCTCTGCCTCATTCTGCAATATCCATTGATACCTAAGCACTATGGTAACATTTTTAACATTGTTTATGCTTTGATGCAGTTTGTAGGCATGGTATTAGCCAGAAACATAACAAAAATGAAAAGTTGCTGCGGAAATACATTCAAATTCATCGCATTAATTTGTTTCCGGTTTTCTGATTCGTGATATCGGATTAGGAAACATGGGTGGGAAAGCTAAATTTTGGCTCTCCACATATGTTATTTATTACATGATTGTTGTAACTCACAGCTTCGAGGAAGATATCCGTGTTCTGATAATTTATTTTCTTATTCGCAGGATGTAGCTGAAGGATACAAATTTCTATTGTGAATTGATGTATTTTAGACTTGATTCGATCTAGTATAATTTATCGCATTCTAGACGAAAAGAAGCTAAACCACTCTTATATTCACTTTCTCCCACCGCAAATCACCTTGTAGGGCATTATGTTCCTGATGTCCTGGCGCTTTCTTAACTTGTGAAATAATGAAACAAGTTCACTCACAGTTATCGTGAGTTATCACACCCTCTTTACTTCAGCCTCACATTGGACTAAGCTAGACGCATTTATTTTCTTTCCCCTCTTGAAGAGAAGAAAAGTAAAGGAACAGATTATCGCTAAAATGCTC
This sequence comes from Anabrus simplex, assembly GCF_040414725.1. Taxonomy (NCBI): domain Eukaryota; kingdom Metazoa; phylum Arthropoda; class Insecta; order Orthoptera; family Tettigoniidae; genus Anabrus; species Anabrus simplex. Next base: position 453,776,616 of record NC_090266.1, read on the forward strand.
CCGCATTTTAGATGAAGTGCACACTGTACGTTTATTCTATGCGGAGGTCAGTTCATACAAATACTTTTTTTCGCTTTTAGTTGCATGATGAACAGTGTTACTGAGAAGTGGTAACTATCCTGGAGGAATCTGCGTGGAAAATTTTAGTTCAAAGTGGAAACACGCTAATCGCTTGCATCTCGGTATTAGTTCCTTTTTCATTACTTCCTTTTCCATTTCCGCTTTTCCATTTTAACGACTTACTGTATGTTATTCAATGGTTTCATTTTACTTTTCTGATTATTATTATTATTATTATTATTATTATTATTATTATTATTATTATTATTATTATTATTATTATTATTATTATTATTATTATTATTATTTGTCCCTGCATATTTCAAGAACTTGCATTGGAATGTGAAGAAGTTGGGCACTAGATAACAATTTCTGTATATGTCTATGAAACCACCCCTTGAAGTCTGTGCAGTCTCATAGCACATTTTGCTTCTTCTAAGGGCACCTGTACCATGAAGTGAGGAATCAGTTTTGATGTGAAGTTTTAGTGAATTTAGAAGTAGATTATTATGAAAGGATTTTCCACACGTACTATGTTGGTCCTGACAGAAGAGAAAACTAAATGCATTAAGCCAGATAACCTTTTCTTCCATTAGTGCACCCTGACTCCACGCACCCATTATTGACGCTCTTTACAGTGAAACGGGTTTAGCATGACAGTATGTGTTAAGTTATCGCAATTACGGAGTTTCTCTTATTATTGTTTGTATGTATTAACCTCGACTGACAGTGAGATGCCTAGAAGCTCGATATCTCAGCAAGTGTGATGTTTATCACAAATTACCCATTGGCTCAGTACACCAGTCCATATTTTTATCATGGAACTTCAGATATGCATGTGTAAGATCAGCAACGTACTTGCGAGTTAGTTACATATTGACTTAGTCGTAATACAGTATGTTGCTAACGTTCAATTAAAAAAGTGATAGAGCTCTTACTATGCGTTGTAATTTCTACAGCATTGATATTCAATATCTGGACATTCTCTCTTGCCAGCGAACAAGAGCTATCGAGAATCTATTTTGTTTCTCATTCCACGGCATCTTGGCTCCGCTTTATCTCTACCTGACTTCGTCGCACGACAAACGGAACTAATTTCGTTCTCTTCCGCTGTAATTACAATTACTTCCTTGACAATTAGAACTCAGGTCAAAGAAAACAATTTCATTGTAATTTGAAGCAATTAATATAAAATCACCGAGCTAAATTGGATTCATCCACAAATTCTTACTTCATTACAAAATCAGGAACACTACCGTGAACACTTCGTATTTTAGGTATCTCTTAGATCGGAATAATGACAAAGCAATCTTCACATAATGTGAAGATTTTAACTTTATGACATTTGAAATAACGCTCCCGTCTGGGCTTACTATCGCAGTTACCATTACGAGTTTTCTGTCTGTACTTTCTTTATGAAGAAATTACACACGTCGAGGTATAAGCACACCATGAGGACTGATTTTCCGCCTCGTTACCGAACCGGAACTAAGATTCTTTTAGTAAAGAAATTCAGAGTACTCTCTCTTGACTAACATAAGACTACATCTTTCGCATACGACTAGCTGAGTTTGTTAGTAAATGTTGTTCTTTTATGGCACTGTTTTGGAGATAAAAGATGAGCTTCAATAATGGAAATGATGTGTTGTAAGCCTACAGTAGGTATGACTATTCTGGTGGTTTGACATAAGTGTATCGCTCGGTCCGAACCTCTCTATTCAGATATTACTCCGAACGTTCAATAAAGTATGAGGCATATTCGATTCCAGAAAATACTTTTCTAGATTTTCAGCATAATCTCTCTTGGTCTGACTTTATGAATTTGTCTTGATTCCAGTAATCATCTTTCTTAGCAACAAAAGTGTTGTCCAATCATATCATTAACTCATAAGTATTGAAGGAGTCATAGAAAACACCTTACCGGAGGAGCAATGGCAATTCTACAAACAATAAAATACTTGGAAAAACAACAAACTAACGTACACTGAAACATGGGATGCTACATGCCACAAGGCTACCGCAGAGCACGGAAGAAAAACTCTGCACACCAACAAATCGTTATATTCCAATGCTGACTCGCTCCTAAGAAAAGTCGGGTTGTATGGCGTACACAGATAGTAGCAACGTAACATGATGCCCAAAAGAAATTTATGTGGGTCACTGTATGCCCCATATAACTAGCGGTGAAGTCTGAAATAATAAAACTTTAGCGATAGTTATGACCATACCTTGTCATCCTGTAATTTTCACACGAGTGTGATGCTCGTCGATACTTCAACCTATCATGGTAGAGTCATTTCAAACGGAAGTTAATTTTTGGTTATTTTTATTTCTTATTAAAACTAGTACATCCACCTCTGTGGTGTAGTGGTTAGTGAGATTAGCTGCCACTCCCGGAGGCCCAGGTTCAATTCCTGGCTCTGCCACGAAATTTGAAAAAATGTACGATGACTGGAATGGGGTCCACTAAGTCTCAGGAGGTCAGCATAGTAAAGGGGTTTCGATTCCTACCTCAGCCATCCTCGAATTGGTTTCCCATGGTTTCCCACTTCTCCTCCAGACAAATGCCGTGATGGTACCCAATTTAAGGCCACGGCCGCTTCCTTCCTTCTTCCTTGCTATGGCTTCCAATCTTCCCATCCCCCACAGGGCCCCTATTCAGCATAGCAGGTGAGACACCCTGGTTGTATCCCCTACCAGATATCTCACGCTCCAGGACACTGCCCTTAGGCGGTGGAGATGAGATCCCTCTCTGAGTCCAGGGGAAAACCACCCCTGGAGGTTAAACGGATTAAACAAATAAATAAACAGACTTAATCACCAACTGTACTTGCAGAATTACAGTATTCAATGCCATGTGATGAAACATATTTTACTATCGTTTATACCTGCAAATTTATTGTGTATTATCTGGCAGTGAAGTTGCCATGTAATATACGAAGTTGCTACCGATGTGACATTATTGCCACCTCCGTACAGGCCATAGAGGCGCTGGGAGGGGTGAAAGGTAAACGCTTCAACTATCAGTAACCTCGGCACTTGGTGGGGTGGAGTGGTTAGCTCTACTCCTGGCCGCCTTTGTCTCCAGGAATTAACCTGGTACTCACATTTAGTGTAGGCTGAGTGATCCGCAGGACCATACGCACCTCCGGAAGTGGAAATCTCATTTCTTCAAATTTTCATCATCCTGATGGGAATCGAACCCAGGTCCCTCCTGCTGAACGGGACATACCTTTACTGCCTCAGCCAGGCAGCCCCTGACATTATCTATATATATAAAGTAGCTTGTCCTGACTGACTGACTGACTGACTGACTGATTCATCATCGCCGAGCCAAAACTACTGGACATAAAGAAATGAAATTTTGGAGATATATTCATATTAAGATGTAGGTGCTCGCTAAGAGAGGATTTTTGGATATTCCGTCGCTAAGGGGGTGAAAAGGGGGGTGAAATTTTAAAATGAGTGTGTCTATATCTCAAAATTTTAAAAGTTTACAGATGTGAAAATTGGTATTTAGAATCTTCTTTAAAAATAAGGAAACACGTATTTTTTTGTTTTGAGACAATCCCAATAGGAGGGGCACAAAAGGGTGAAAAAGGGGTTGAATGCCTTTAATCGGGATACCGGTACTTATATCTCAGAAACTGAAGATATTACAGACATGAAAATAGGTACTTTTGATCTCTTTTAAAAATAGAGAAACACGTATTTTTTTGTTTGGGGGAAATCCAATTAATGGGAGGGTGAAAAGGGGGTGAATTTTTAAAATGGGTGCATCTATATCTCAAAACTCTTAAAGTTTACAGATGTAAAAATTGGTACTTAGAATCTTCATTAAAAACAAAGAAACACGTATTTTTTGTTTTCGGAAAATCCCAATAGGAGGGGTGAAAAGGGGTGAAAACGTGGTTGAATGACTTTCATGAGGATACTTATATCTCAGAAACTGAAGATATTACAGACCTGAAAATTGGTGTTTAGGATCTCCTTTAAAAATAAAGAAATACATATATTTTGTTCTTGGAAAATCCAATTAATGGGGGGTGTGAAAAGGGGGTGAATTTTTAAAATGAGTCTATCTATATCTCAAAACTTTTAAAGTTTAAAGATGTAAAAATTGGCATTTAGAGTCTCCTTTAAAAATAAAGAAACACGTATTTTTTTGTATTCGGAAAATCCCAATTGGAAGGGTGGAAAAGGGTGAAAAAGCGGTTGAATGCCTTTAATGAGGCTACTTATATTTCAGAACCTGAAGATATTACAGACCTGAAAATTGGTATTTGGGATTTACTTTAAAAATAAAGAAACAGGTATTTTTTTGATTTTGGAAAATCCAAATAATGGAGGGTGAAAAGGGGGATGAATTTTTAAAATGAGTGTGTCTACATCTTAAAACTTTAAAAGTTTACAGATGTAAAATAATGGTATTAAGAATCTTCTTTAAAAATACAAGAACACGTATTTTTTGCTTTCTTTAAATCCCAATAGGAGGGGTGTAAATGGGTGAATAATGGGATGAATGCCTTTAATGAGGATACATATATCTCAGAAACTGAAAATATTACGGAACTGAAAATTTGTATATAGGAGCTCCTTTAAAAATAAGGAAACACGTAATTTTTGTTTTTGGAAAATCCAATTAATGGGGGTTAAACAGGAGTGACAAACTGCGGTGAATTGTTTGAAAGACTATATCTACAGAATATCTGAGAAACGTAAAATGTTATAGACGTAAAAAGTGGGTATTTGGAATCTCCTGTAAATGTAAAGAAAGATAGGTGATTTGTTTTCGGAAACTCCACGTAAGGGGAAATAAAAAGGGGTGAAATTTTAAAAAGCGAATTTCTACAGTATATCTCAAAAACTTAACATGTTACAGAAGTGAAAAATGGTATTTTTATCTCTATTAAAAATAAAGAAACGTGTATTTTCAGCTTTCGGAAATACCACTTGGGTGGAAGGGGGGGGGGGGTAAAAGAGACTGAAAATGGTGTTGAATTCTTTTAATTAGGCTACTGATATCTCAAAAATGAAGATATTACAGACGTGAAATCTGCTTTGGAATCTGCTTTAAAAGTAAAGATACACGTATTCTCGGAAAATCCAATGAAGGGGGGTGGGGGGGTGAAAGAATTGAAAAATTAATTGAATTAATTGTATGAGAATACATACATCTAATAGAAACTAAAGTTGTTACGGACGTGAAAATTGGTATTTGAATCTCCTTAAACAAAGAAAAACGCGTTTGGGGGGCGGGAGTGAAAAGGAGTTGAATTCCTTTCATGAAGACACATAAATCAAAAACTGAAGAAGTTAGAGTCGTGATAATTACTATTTAGAAGATCCTTTACTATTAAGGAAACAAGTATATTTTGCCGGAAAGTTCACTTACTGGGTGGGGGGGAGGGGAGTGTGAAAGGAAGTGAAAGTAAAGTGAATTATTTTTATGGGGATACTTATATCTCAAAACGGAATGTAACAGATGTGAACATTGGTGTTTGGAATATCTTTTAAACATAAAGAAACACGTCTTCTATTTTTTTGGGGGGGGGGGGGGGGTGTAAATAAACTTAACGGCGGTGGGGTGTAAAAGGAGGTGAGATCAGTTGATTTTACTGTTCATAATGTACTTAAGGAGCCTCCGTTGCTCAGGCGGCAGCGCGCCGGCCTCTCGCAGCTGGGTTCCGTGGTTAAAATCCCGGTCACTCAATGTGACATTCGTGCTGGACAAAACGGAGGCGGGATAGGTTTTTCTCCGGATACTTCGATTTTCTCTCTCATCATTCATTCCAGCAACACTGTCCAATATTTCATTTCATTTGTCATTCAACGATCATTGCCCTAGAGGTGTGCTTCGGCAGCCGGCACAATTCCTATTGTCGCTGCTAGATGGGGCTTTATTCATTCCATTCCTGACCCTGTCGAATGACTGGAAACAGGCTATATAGTTTCGATGTACTTATTCTGATCATAAACCGATCATTTTTAATCTTTCCTGGGCTGGTTTTCAACAGCCATCTTTTCCTTCGGAGAACGTTCTTAGATTACAGTAGATCCTCCTGGCATGTAAATAAAAATTTAAACACATTTGAAATAAACGATAGGAATGAGATGGACCGTCAAATTGTTCACCTCTATAATAAGGTCAACAATGCACGGAAGTATGTCATTGGTATCGCCAGAAATCCCGCACACTTGCCTACGCGCGACGATGGTGCTGGTCACATTGTAACAATGACACTGGCAGCAGATGTAATTTACCGCCAAGTAGCGATCTTGCAGCTTGCTGTGGGGTTCAGAACATCTTTTAATAATAATAATAATAATAATAATAATAATAATAATAATAATAATAATAATAATAATAATAATAATAATAATAATAATAATAATAATAATGTTCTGGACCGTTGTCAAATGTGCGGACCCCCCCTGGAAAATGGTCCTGGACGGGTAATGACTAAGAATGCAGTCCGGCCGCGGGTTCAGTACCGCCAAGGCACCTAAGACGACACCACGCCGGATCTCCTGAAGGATTTGATCCATATTAAAAACGCTTATAGGAAAAGATGGCAAAGATTTAGGGACCCAACTGACGGGGTGGAATATCTGGACCTAGCCCGGGAAGTACGAAAACGATTGCTGGAAAGAAAGATTGAAAAATGTGAGGAAACATACCGTAATCTATTAGAAAACGAGTCAGATCGCGAATTTTGGCGGATTCTCGCAGAAAACGAGTCAGATCGCGAATTTCGGCGGATTATATATCTAAAATAATTAGCATTCTATTATAAATTTCAGTATAATACCGTAGCGAAGCACGGGTATCTTGCTAGTTGCTACATATACTTGTAATCCTTCCTTTTTATTTATAACCTTATTCATTCACATTTCGACAATTTTGATTGCGTTATTATGTTATTATTTCTTGTTATCGTTTCCTTGCATTGCGATTGCACCAATAAATAAGAACAGCAGTAAAGCCTGTTTTGTCTTCTTGTAAGTTGGTATGTTGATAGAGTGGGTAACTCCTAGAAGACCCAACTTATCAGTCATTGCCGTGAATAAAGTGTCTTGAAATCATTTCCATGTGAACCTACATGTAATATGAATTCCCTGCAACTAATTCCATATTTAGAACTAAATGAATATTAATTTCTCATGGGGATTTCTTTACTTTAATATAAATATAAGAAGTGAGGTAGAACGTTATATGATACAGAATTCAGTTCCTTAGTTTTAAACATTTTTAGTGGTACTTTCCTACCATCCGAATACAGACTGATGCACGATGCTGCATTTGACTCCTAAATTGATATCCTACGTTGGTAAACACATGTGACTAATGTACTGTAGTTCTATCGTTCATCTGTACTGTAAATGGAAGCTTGTTGTTACAGGGCTTTGCGAAAGCATCATCAGTCTTGTTTCAGTTGGCAGGTGATCGTCACCGTGCACAGCGTAGATTCTGTTTCAAACAGCCATTGAAATTTACACTACAGCTGAAATGAGGGATTCACGCGGGCTGAACTAAGATCCTTCTCTCTCCACCCCTCCCCACCCCCCGTCCACACAACTTTAAACAAGCGATATTGCTTTCTTTATAAAACTTAACACTATTCTTGTATACAATTATTGTTAATTTTTAACTATGAGGTTCTTCTGTTTGTCGAACCCCCAGCTCCCACAACTTTAAACAAACAATATTGCTTTCTTTATTGAACTAATCACTATTCTTGTATACAATTATTCTTAATTTTTAACCATGAGGTTCTCCTCTTTGTCGAAACTAATTCAGAAAATACCTGAAAAGGGAACATTTATTAACAGACTTTCAAATTTTGCTTTACGTCACACCGACACAGATAAGCCTTACGATGATGGGATAGGAATAGCCTAGGAGTAGAATGGAAGCGGCCGTGGACTTAATTAAGATACAGCCCCAGCATTTGTGGGGTGCGAAAATGGGAAGCCGCGGCAAACCATCTTCAGGGATCCCGACAGTGCGGTTCGAAACCACTATCTCCCGGATGCTGCACGCCCTTAACCGCACGGCCAACTCGCCCGGGTATTAACAGATTAAACCTGAAAAATATACCACTAATTAAAAACAGAATGACATATTTCGTGTTTGAAGAAACATAATCATATTCTATCAAATTAACACTTTTAATTTCTTTTTTAAATATGCTGTGAATTGATGAATATTATTAATAAATATAAAAACATTCATGTTCAAATTCTGTCCTTCTAATACTTGAATATTCAGTGCTTCCTCTCTCTATACTAGTCCAGGAAAGAGTGCAAGGAAGTGCAATGCTCATCTGTATTGTTCGGCTTCAGCTGAGAGAGTTTCCTCATTTTTGAGAAATTAAAAACAAGCAAATTCATCTACTTTTAATACCTTAAATTTAAATTTTTACTTCATTTATGAGGATTTTATTGCTGTCCCGTATGAAGAGAATTTCGAAGAAATTTATGCATGCGGGAGATTTTCACGTTTTCTGTTAAGTGGTTTACTCATTAAGGAGCAGAATGACTGAAAATAATTATTTCTTTATGCTAGGCCTACTTCAAGTTTCTTTACGTACGTATGGTTGTTATACTTGCTCTTAATATTTTATACATTTACAGTTAATCGTTCATTAGAAACTAGAGCATATGCATAGTAATTTTCCCCGCAGAGTATCCAACAGAAAGATGTATTAATTCTCTATGTCTGTCTCTGTCTCTATCTTTTACATTTAGTCTTGCAAGTCAGAAGGGAGAGATAAATTATTTGTAGGTCTCATAATGCTGTCGAGTTCCATTAATACGTCTGGATTTTCCCCGCAATATTTTAAAACGTATTTCTAGGTATAATCAAAGCATCTTATGACTTACCTCAAAGATAACTAGAGTTTTTCTTTTTCATTTAAGTTTCAAGTGTAACATCCAAGAAGAGTTCTCTGATAACGAGGCCAGTAAATAAATCCATCATCAACATTGCTTTGCTATCAAAATATTTTCTTTCTTCATATTGAGTGCTGGGAAATATTTTTGTTATACTGTGCGTTTTACTCTGATGAGCAATTGAATTAGAGATAGGGCCGGTGACCTAGTTCTTAGGTCCCTTTAAACAAGCATCATCGTCATCATCAGAATTAGAGATACCTGGCTAGAGGCGTGTAGGACCACCTTTCGCCCTGATGACGGCGGCGGTGCAGGGTGGCATGGGCTGGAAGCGTTGGGAAGGCATCCTGATTCACTACTGTTGCAAAATCTTGGATAATGCACGAAGGTTTGTTGGAAAACATATCAGGGCGCGCACATCTTTCTCGTCAGCATCCCAGATGTGTTCGATAAGATTGATATCGGATGACTTTGCGAGCTAGGCAAGCATCCTCATGCCCACGGAGTGTTAATCGAAACCATCAGTCACAATTCGGGAGCGATGCGCGAGTGCATTTTCTCGCTGTTCTCCTGAGGAGTGCTGAAGGCGAACAAATGTGTGGATATGATCTGACAGCAGGTTCCAATTTTGCTTTACGTCGAACCGACACAGATGCGTTTTATGGCGACGTTGGGATAGGAAAGGACTAGCAGTGGTAAGGAAGCTACCGTGGCCTTAATTAAGGTACAAACCCCAACATTTGCGTAGTGTGAAAATGGGAAACGACGGAAACAAAGGAAAACCATCTTGGGGTTCGAATGACAGCAGGCTCCTGTATAGTACACCGGTGAGGGACGTTTGCAGATGTACCAGCAGCCACATTTCATCTCATGTGAACAGTCCTCACTCGAGGATATCAGTACCATCGGCTTGAACTATACCCTGCTAGTTTAGCGACACACCCGTACTCGGCCATCGGCGTGTACCAACTTACCATGCTTTGAAAGTTCGATGGCGATGTTCCTGGTTCCTTGTGACGTACGATGAGGAGAGGTCCCTTAGTGGGATGGCGGCTTCTGTACCCTATTGCTAATGATCTTCGTAATGAGAATCTAGGTGTAGCACAAGATGTGAATTCACGCTTGGATAACTATTTTGTTTGCTAGCCACACTAACACATGTAGGATTTTGGTGATCATAGCGTAGGGTACAAACTGCTTAGGTAGCGACTAATAATTTAATGCTTGGCATTTAGCTGTTATGCAAATGGGAAGCTAAGGAAAAGCATCTCGGTGTTGGCAACGCTGGGATTCAAACCCACAATCTCCTGAATGAGTTTTATAAGTCCGTGGCTTCACGTGTGTTGACAACGACGGCGCTAAGTCAACCGTCTCCAGGTAGTCTCATCTGAACAGCGACAGAAGGCAGTTGACAGGAACTTTTTTTTTTTTTTGCTAGGGGCTTTACGTCGCACCGACACAGATAGGTCTTACGGCGACGATGGGATGGGAAAGGCCTAGGAGTTGGAAGGAAGCGGCCGTGGCCTTGGTTAAGGTACAGCCCCAGCATTTGCCTGGTGTGAAAATGGGAAACCACGGAAAACCATCTTCAGGGCTGCCGATAGTGGGATTCGAACCTACTATCTCCCGGATGCAAGCTCACAGCCGCGCGCCTCTACGTGCACGGCCAACTCGCCCGGTGACAGGAACTAGTCAGGATTTTTACAAATTATATAGAGTAGGTATAAAAACTACAAATCTCCAAACAGTTCGGCCATTTAGGCAGATTACAAAGTGTTAATGTACCTGCTCTCTCCTGAAAATCAGAGATACGAAACAGCGTACAAAATTTTTTTGCTGTTACTATTAACTGGTTAAAAACAACGCAAGTAAACTTTTTGCACTTGAGTTATTTATGGTCAAATGCCATGGGACGTACAGTTCTATACCGAATCTACACCGCATTTTATACCTGACTTTTCAAATCTCTTACCTGCACTGGCCCTATTGGTAAACTGATAAAAGAAGTACGACGCTCTCTCTCTCTCTCTCTCTCTCTCTTTCATGGACAAATAGTATATGTGTACTCTCTACGTAACCCCTAACTTCTCCCAGTTTGTCCTCCATCTAGGTGAATCACAACGCTTAGTAACAGGCATCCATATACTACCGGTAGTCAAACAATAACCTTAGATGAAAATGATCTGTAGCAATGTTTTACTTCCTTCTACAACCAAACAGGAATTTTACTCGTTTATAGCATATTAGGGAGCCTTCGTGGCTCAGGCGGCAGCGCGCCGGTCTCTCACAGCTGAATTCCGTGGTTCAAATCCTGGTCACTCCATGTGAGATTTGTGCTGGACAAAGCGGAGGTGGGGCAGGTTTTTCTCCGGGTACTCCGATTTTCAGTCATCTTTCAGCAACACTCTCCAAAATCATTTCATCTGTCAGTCATTAATCATTACCCCAGAAGAGCGCTACTGGCTTCGACAGCCGGCACAATTCCTAACCTCGCCGCTAGAAGGGAGCTCATACATTCCATTTCTGACCCGGTCAAATGACCGGAAACAGGCTGTAGATTTTCATATATAGCATATTAGATAGTTCTTTGGGACGTTACTGAGTAGATAATATTTGTATAGCTTACTGTACATCAGGGGTGCTCACGCTGGGCATTCCGTCCCGAGGGCGCCCAGCACTGGAAGTAGGCGGGGCTGGCAGGCGATGATCGTATGCTATTTAATCCGAGGCCGACGAGCTTTGGATGACAAAACCTAAAAATCCTACTGGAGTAAAGATATTCACACTCAGATAAATCAAATGTTGCTAATGAAACTGGCTAATGTGCAATTAAATCTATATTTACAATAACATTCATGTAAGGAATATCTTATTGAATCCAGGGTGAAAGGTAGGCCTGTTGTAAGCTATTTACAAGTCTTACATTTGTTCCACTCAATACCTGGCTTCAGCATCATATCTAATACTTAAATTTTCATTTTCATATAACTGTAATTAAATAGTATATGAATGTATTACCTCTAAATACTCAGCACTGGTATTGTAATATATCCAACTCGTGTACTGCAGCCCAACATTGCTGAATGAAGTGAAGAACGTTGAGGTTATATACACATTTTTGTAAATAAATACTTACTTACACTTCCGCACACAACACTATGAATGTAAGGAACTGTTGCACAACACCAACATATTCACATTCACACAAAATCTCCGTTATTTCCTTTCATAATCTACAATAAAGTAGCAATAATACCGGCTTCACTCTACCACTGCTGGGACTGGCCTTGTCACGTGACTTTAACGGGCCGAGGCCTATCTTTCTCTTTGGCCTCGATCACTGCGGCGATACCCGAGTTTGAAATAGAGGCAGAAAGTAATGAAAGAAGGAGGGCAGAAATCTACGTCAGTTTCAGTTTACGTTTTACGAAATAAGCTATTTATGTTCACTGCAGTTTATGTATTTTGACCGGATGCAATAAAGAGTACGTAATGAATTAAAAGTTTTACTATTACATTTTAAGAGGTACTTTAGAAATAGTTCAAATATAATACAGAGTTACGGTGGATAAGCTTTGGCTTGCGGTTGTTTGGGTTTCATTAATCTGATAAACTCACCAACAATCCAATCATGCTTACCGGGAATAACACCAGTGAAGTTATTTATTTGAAGGCCTACTGTACATGTGTCTCGTAGATACATTTGTTGTTTTACTTTAATCTTGGATACTAAATATCTATATCCTCACTCGTCATGAAACTCCCTTTCGCCATTTAGAGCCTAGCTGTTATCACCGGACGCCTGTTAAATTTTAAGTACTATTTTCAGAAATTCAGTACAGGGAAAGTCACACAACACTACAACACTGTGCCAAATCATTGTTGCATTATGTAATTATATTACTTTTTACTTAATATATAACAGGAATGTTATTTTTTAATTGAAATTACTGTCATTCCCATCCAAGGAATTATAAATCGTAGCTTGTACGCTTAAACCCTTTGTAGATTGTAACACAAAAATTATAACGTGTCAGTTTTCTTTGAATGAATAAATATAAGACAATAAAACTGACTGTTTATATCGAGCGCAGTATAAATCAAACCGGGATATCCTGAAAAGGTCAGTTTTTGTTGTTGCGATTGTATAGTTTCGTTACAATTAATGTTCCCCAATCAAGACTTCGCTGTGTATTGGAGGATAGCTTCGTAATCACAACGTCAAGGCTCCCTCGCTTCCCTGCAAAGTGTGTTCGCTCTCTCACTTCACTATGACGTATGCTTGCTACGTAAGCTGCCCACATTTACGTCACGCTACCCCGGCCGCACTGGGCTAGCCCAACACCTTCTAATACTACAGGCCACACGGTACGGCTATGACATCAGAGCAGTCAGGCTGCAAGTACGGTAGATTGGACAGCATGCATTTCATCGCTAACTTGACAATGATACGACAGGAATTTTGTTCATGATATCATGTAAGCTGAATTATTTTCAAACAAGTCTCACCATCCCTACAGTCACTTTTGAACGGTATCGAAACACGTATGTCGTGAGACGGTTTCAAATCTAGTGTGTTGAAAATGGAGTGCCTGAAATTTTGCAAGAAACTCAAATTTTTGGGGTGAAATTTACATTTGTAACAGTACATCTACACAATTATTTCATATCGTAATAAATATGTACTTGGACAGAATGTGGAGAACAATGAAAACATTAAGGCAATCATAATCTAGATGATAATAAAATAATAATAATAATAATAATAATAATAATAATAATAATAATAACAAAAAACTGTATGATTCCTCTTGCTGTACAATCACTCTCAAAAAATTATGCGTAGGATGATTCATTCACTCCAAGCCTACTTTTATGAGGAAAATAAGTATACTAAAGACCAAAATTAATTTCATATGAGAAAATCAACACTTTTTTCAGCACACTTGTACTAATATTTCATGTAAGAGTACCTTCATACACAGATTGCAGAGAATAATACAGACATTAGCAAAATCATATTCTCAATAATAATTGATAACAATGTATGATTTTTCTGAACACATTCTCACAACAAATTTAGGCTCTGGATGATCCATTCAATCTAAGCCTTCTTTTTAAAAATTCAGGAATTACTGTTTATAAATCCCAAAATTAATTGCGAATGAAAAATTAACACTTTTTTTTTGTTTTGCTAGTGGCTTTACTTCGCACCGACAGAGATAGGTCTTATGGCAACGATGGGATAGGAAAAGGCTAGGAGTTGGAAGGAAGCGGCCGTGTCCTTAATTAAGGTACAGCCCCAGAATTTGCCTGGTGTGAAAATTGGAATCGCCGGGCTGAGTGGCTCAGACGGTTAAGGCGCTGGCCTTCTAACCCCAACTTGGCAGGTTCGATCCTGGCTCAGTCCGGTGGTATTTGAAGGTGCTCAAATACGACAACCCCGTGTCGGTAGATTTACTGGCACGTAAAAGAACTCCTGCGGGACTAAATTCCGGCACCTCGGCGTCTCCGAAGACCTTAAAAAGTAGTTAGTGGGACGTAAAACAAATAACATTATTATATTATTATTAAAATTGGAATCCATGGAATAACAATCTTTAGGGCTGCCGACAGTGGGATTCGAAGCCACTATCTCCCGGATGCAAGCTAACCGCACGGCCAACACGCCCGGTAAATGAACACTTTTAACAAAGTGGGCTTAATTGTACATGTATGTCAGAAAGGAAATACCTAACAGGACAGAATAATAAAAACATAACAATCATGAAAAATTAGGCCTAATAATTTTATGTACAAGGTAATTTTACAATTTTACAACAGTGAATAATTCACCCTAAACCTGAAGTCTACTTTATATTAACATTTTTCTCCTCTTAACATTAGAACCCTTTTGTACATCGTTCAGCTTCTTAACAAAATTATTTAGAAACACATCAGATCTTTTTCTCATTGTGTACTTAAGAATTTTCTCATCAGTATGGTCAACCTGACTACACCCAAACTCCTTAAGAAATAACTATTTTTTTCCTAATAGCAGCCTTCGATAGCTCAACAACTAAATTCCTCTGGCACTGACCTCTCATGGGGACGATGGGATATGAAGGGACTAGGCGTGGGAAGGAAGCAACCGTGACCTTAATTAGTATACAGCCCCAGAATATTCCTGGTGTGAAAATGGGAAACCACGGAAAACTATCCACAGTGAGGTTCGAACCTACTATCTCCCGATTTCAAGCTCACAGCTACGTGACCCGAACCGCACAGCCGCTTGCTCCGTAGTTTGGAATGTAACGGGTACCGGTACACAAAGAATTTGAAGAATACGTCTGGTGATGTTGTGTGGTGGTGTGTTACGCGACCATACGTTAGTCACTTTCATGTCGTCAAAGCCAAAGATTACACTGAGACAGGCCAGTGATAGTAATAAATTCTGTCCCACACCAGAAGACCTAGTGCACTGTAAACACTAGGTCCCGCCAGAAAAGACAAAATTCATGAAGGATTTTGAAATTTTCATAGTGTCCCTGTGGTTCGGAATTCATCTTAAACTGGTATTCCTGTGTCCATGATCTATCGACAGTCACTGGTCGAATACACAGCAGTTCCGCTCTCAGCTCTGACTCAAGAGACCCACTAGAGACATGAGAATTGAGTTAGTAACCAATTCGTTATATCCCTGATCGCACATATCAGTTTGGCACGTTCCCTGAAATCTACATAACAACCCCCCCCCCCCCCCCCAGTAAACGGCACATTGACACCATTCATGACAGGAACTTGCTGTTGAAGCAGCATTACTTTCATATTGTTATATTTAGAGATGAGACTGGGATAGATGAATGAAAGTAACAAACATTTTCCGGAAGACATTGTGCACTTTAGGCACCATATCCCACTTGAGATGGCGTTTGAACCGTCGTTGATGTAGGAATCATGTGAAATGAACGGAGGAGTATAGTTACCGAAGACAATAATGCACTCGACCCTGGAGACGATATACAGACCTAATTCTTAATTGTTTCAAGAAAGGAAATATGGAAGTTAAATCGATCATGGTGCTAGTTTCAATTAATAGATGGATTGTGAAGATGTATGATGCTTTACGAATTAATACAGGCCTCCTGACAGGTTCTACTTGTGTACCGGAAACTAAAGACGGTCTTATCATCACTGAACAAGATGTTAGTAGTTGGAAGGAAGCTCTACTGCTTTGCCTCCATAATTCTTAACCTCAGATAGTGTATATTGGGTTTTTAATCTATATATATAAAGTAGCTTGTCCTGACTGACTGACTGACTGACTGACTGATTCATCATCGCCGAGCCAAAACTACTGGACATAAAGAAATGAAATTTTGGGGATATATTCATATTATAATGTAGGTGCTCGCTAAGAGAGGAGTTTTGTATATTCCGTCCCTAAGGGGGTGAAAAGGGGGGTGAAATTTTAAAATGAGTGTGTCTATATCTCAAAACTTTAAAAGTTTACAGATGTGAAAATTGGTATTTAGAATCTTCTTTAAAAATAAGGAAACACGTATTTTTTTGTTTTTGGAAAATCCAATTAATGCGAGGGTGAAAGGGGGGTGAATTTTTAATATTAGTGCATCTATATCTCAAAAGTTT
The DNA here is from genome assembly GCF_040414725.1 of Anabrus simplex. NCBI lineage: Eukaryota > Metazoa > Arthropoda > Insecta > Orthoptera > Tettigoniidae > Anabrus > Anabrus simplex. The sequence goes on from NC_090266.1 coordinate 453,793,200, forward strand.
TAAAGTTTAGAGATGTAAAAATTTGTATTTAGAATCTTCATTAAAAATAAAGGAACACGTATTTTTTTGTTTTCGGAAAATTCCAATAGCAGGGTTAAAAGGGGGTGAAAAATGGGTTGAATGCCTTTAAAGAGATTATTTATATCTCAGAAACTGAAGATATTACAGACCTCAAAATTGGTACTTTTGATCGCTTTCAAAAATAAAGTAACACTTTTTTTTTTGTTTTTGGAAAATCCAATTAATGCGAGGGTGAAAAGGGGGGTGAATTTTTAGAACGAGTGCATCTATATCTCAAAAGTTTTAAAGTTTAGAGATGTAAAAATTGGTATTTAGAATCTTCATTATAAATCAAGGAACACGCAGTTTTATGTTTTCGGAAAATCCCAATAGGAGGGGTGAAAAGGGGGTGAAAATTGGGTTGAATGCCTTTAAAGAGAATACATATATCTTAGAAACTGAATATATTACAGACCTGAAAATTGGTATTTGGGATTTACTTTAAAAATAAAGGAATAGGTATTTTTTCGTTTTGGGAAAATCCAAATAATGGGGGGTGAAAAGGGGGATGAAATTTTTAAAATGAGTGTATCTATATCTCAAAACTTTTAAAGTTTATAGATGTAAAATTTGGTATTTAGAATCTCCTTTAAAAATAAAGAAACACGTATTTTTTGTTTTCGGAAAATCCAAATAGGAAGGGTGGAAAAGGGTGAAAAAGAGGTTGAATGCCTTTAATGAGGCTACTTATATTTCAGAACCAGAAGATATTACAGACCTGAAAATTGGTATTTGGGATCTACTTTAAAAATAAAGAAACAGGTATTTTTACGTTTTTGGAAAATCCAAATAATGCGGGGTGAAAAGGGGGGTGAAATTTTAAAATGAGTGTGTCTACATCTTAAAACTTTAAACGTTTACGGATGTAAAAATTGGTGTTTAGAATCTCCCTTAAAAATAAAGGAACATGTATTTCTTTGTTTTCTCTAAATCCCAATAGGAGGGGTGTAAAAGGGTGAATAATCTGTTGAATGCCTTTAATGAGGATACATATATCTCAGAAACTGAAGATATTACAGAACTGAAAATTTGTAAATGGGATCTCCTTTAAAAATAAAGAAACACGTATATTTTTGCTTTTGGAAAATTCAATTAATGGCGGTTAAACAGGAGTGGCAAATTGGGGTGAATTTTTTGAAAGACTATATGTACAGAATATCTGAGAAGCGTAAAATGTTACAGACGTAAAAAGTGGGTATTTGGAATCTCCTGTAAGTGAAAAGAAACATAGGTGATTTGTCTTTGGAAACTCCACTTAAGGGGAACTAAAAAGGGGTGACATTTTAAAATGAGAATTTCTACAGTATATCTTAAAAAACTTAACATGTTACAGAAGTTAAAATGGTAATTTTTTAATTCTATTAAAAATAAAGCAACGTGTATTTTTAGTTTTCGGAAATACCACTTGGGAAGTGGGGGGGGGGGGCAAAAGTGACTGAAAATGGTGTTGAATTCTTTAAATTAGGCTACTGATATCTCAAAAAGGAAGATGTTACACACTTGAAATTTGATTTTTGGAATCTGCTTTAAACGTAAACAAACACGTATTCTGGAAAATCCAATGAAGGGGGTTTGGGGGGTTAAAGGATTGAAAAAATTAATTGACTTAATTATATGAGAATACATACATCTAATAAAAACTAAAGTTGTTACAGACGTGAAAATTGGTATTTTGATCTCTTTTAAAAACAAAGAAAAGCGCGTTTTGGGGGGGAAATAACCTTGGGGGGGGGGGGGAGTGAAAAGGAGCTGAATTCCTTTCATGAGGACACATAAATCAAAAACTAAAGAGGTTAGAGTGGTGATAATTGGTATTTAGAAGATCCTGTACTATTAAAGGAACAAGTATTTTTTGCCTTAATATCACTTTGTGAGGGGGGGGGGGGAGTGTGAAAGGAAGTTAAAAAAGTGAATTATTTTTAAGGAGATACTTATATCTCAAAACTGAAGGTAATAAACGTGAACATTGGTATTTGGAATCTCCTTTAAACATAAAGAAACACACCTTCTTTTAATTTTTTGGGGGGTGGGGGTAAATAAACTTAACGGCGGTGGGGTGTAAAAGGCGGTGAGACCAATTGATTTTACTGTTCATAATGTACTTATAAGGAGCCTCCGTTGCTCAGGCGGCAGAGCGCCGGCCTCTCACAGCTGGGTTCCGTGTTTCAAATCCCGGTCACTCCATGTGACATTCATGCTGGACAAAATGGCGGCGGGACAGGTTTTTCTCCGGATACTTCGGCTTTCCCTGTCATCATTAATTCCAGCAACACTGTCCAATATTTCATTTCATTTGTCACTCATCGATCATTGACCCAGAGGGGAGCTTCGGCAGCCGGCACAATTAATATTGTCGCCGCTAGATGGGGCTTTATTCATTCCATCCCTGATCCTGTCGAATGATAGGAAACAGGCTGTTGACTTTCGATGTACTTATTCTGATCATAAACCGATCATTTTTAATCTTTCCTGGATTCTTTTTCAACAGCCATCTTTTCCTTCGGAGAACGTTCTTAGATTAGAGTAGATTCTCCTGGCATATAAATAAAAATTAAAAACATTTGAAATAAACGATAGGAATGAGATTGACTGTCCAATTGTTCACCTCTATAATAAGGTCAATAATGCACGGAAGTATGTCATTCGTATCGCCAGAAATTCCGCGTACTTGCCTACGCGCGATAATGGTGCTGGTCACAAGGTCAAAAATGACAATGGCAGCAGATGGAATTTACCGCCAATTAGCGGTCTTGCATCTTGCTGTGGGGTCCAGAACATCTATAATAATAATAATAATAATAATAATAATAATAATAATAATAATAATAATAATAATAATAATAATAATAATAATAATAATAATAATAATAATAATAATAATAATAATAATAATAATAATAATAATAATAATATTCTGGACCGTCGTCAAATGTGCGGACCGCGCTGGAAACGGGTCTGGACGGGTAATGACTACAAATGCAGTCCGGCCGCGGGTTCAGTACTGCTAAGGCACCCAAGAAGACACCACGCCGAATCTCCTCAAGAATTTGATCCATATTAAAAATGCTTATAGGAAAAGATGGCAAACTTTTAGGGACCGAACTGACCGGGTGGAATACATGGTCCTAGCCCGGGAAGTACGAAATCGATAGCTGGAAGGAAAGATTGAAAATGGGAGGGAACTTGCCGTAATCTCTCAGAAAACGAGTCAGATCTCGAATTTTGACGGATTATATATAAATCGATATCCATTCAATTATAAATTTCAGTATAATACCGTAGCGAAGCACGGGTATCTTGCTAGTACTGTATAAAGCACGTTGTCGTTGGATCTCGAAATACCACTACGAGACAGTGTAGAGGGGAATAATACTGGCCCGCAGCACAGGTATCACGGAACGAAAATTAGTTGAATTATGTCATGCAATACTCAACCTTACACGACAGAACCTTTCTGGTCAGAGTTCTAAGCTGAAGTATGTATTATCACATAGCGGTTTTTCTAGGCGCTACCACGATATACAGGGTTATTCGGCTAAGGTGTCCACCTTAAATAACTCATGAACTGTAAAATATATTGACATTTTTTTAAAACTTTTGTTACTGGTATTAAAGGGTTCATAATTTAACTTGCAGCTTATTATCTGGTGAAATAAAGGTACCAACTTTGTTTGCTTTTAAAATAGAGCTGATTTTCTGCACCTACCCTTAAACTCATAGTCATTATAAATTCAGTGCTGTGATTATTTTGAAAATCGGACAATTATTTCGAGAAAATGGAACGTATTCAAATGTGAGTAATTCACCAGCTTGTAATCTGTCCTGTTCAACTGAATCACAAGCCAGCCGGCCAAAAGACGCGCTGCGTATAACACATGAACTGTTGACGCACCGAGTTCCTTCATCTTCTGTGTCCATATACTCACTATGACCTCCGATGTTAGGCCCCTTAAAACAAGCATCATCATCAGCAGCATAAATTGTATGATTTGACATCTTCCCTTGGCCATCCCTTGCTCTTTTCTGAACCAGGTGGTATGAGGTTTGTGGGGTTCAGGGATTCTTTCATTTTAACGCCCTTCATGGCCGTTCTCTTTCTTTTGTTCCTTCTTCAACGGGTCAAACCTCTTCCTTTTCTCCCCTTTAGATTAGTGTTAAGATCACCCATCTTGAGTAGTTGAGTAGTTGTACTTCCTTTTAAATCAATTACCACTTCCAGTGCTTTGAAACATTGAGTGTAATATTAACCACTGTCCCTCATACTACGCCTTGTTTTTTGTTTATTCATTTGTCCTCTTCTTTTATCCACCCTGACTGGGACGGTGGAGCGATCTGTGTCGCACGTGTGGATTTTCCCTATTTTTATAACTAGATGTCCTTCTTGACGTCAACTCTACGTGGGTTTTCCTTTTTCCTGGTTTTCTAACATCGCACATACTCAGATAGGTTTTTGGCGACGATGGAATAGCAAAGCGTTTATACTGGGAAGGAAGTAAACGTTGGCTTAAGGTACAGCCCTACATTCACGTGTTTGAAAATAGGAAAACGCCGAAAATCATCTTCGGGACTACTGATGGTGGGATTCGAACCCGTTACCTCCCGCATGCAGGCTAACGGCTAGGAAACTCGTACCGCGCAACCAGCTCACTCGCTCCCATGTGGTTTAATGTCACGTGTGAATAATAACGTTGTCCCTCAGAACGCGTTGCATACCTCGTTTTTCCTTTATCTTTTACCAACGACGATACGGAAGGTGTTAAAGTCATTCGTGTAATCCTAGTGTATTTATGGGCACAGTTGAGTGAATGCGTAGCTGTCAAAAGAAGGTGTAGGGGCACTGTACTTCAATGTCGTATGTATCATACTTAGCGCGTCTTTTGGCCGATTGCAGTAGTTTGTGATTCAATAGAACAGGACAGCCTACGGCTGGCAAATGAAGCACGATTGAAAATATTCCACTCTCTCGAAAAATACTCGTCCAATTTTCAAACAAATCACAGCGTTAAATTTGTAATGACCATAAGTTTAAGGCTAGGTGTAGAAAATAGTTTAGTTCTATTTAATCTCTTAACCGGGGAGTTTCCACTGAGAAATGAACATTCGTAGCGGTGAATATATTTTGACTGTAAACGAGTTAATTCGTCACGCCCATTGTGATGATGTGGGTGACGAGTTACCTCGTCACGCCCATTATGATGATGTGGGTACATCGTCACGCCCATTGTGCTTCCGCGAATGACGAAGGAACTCGTCCCGCACATTACGCGTGCATGCCTTCGCAGAAGACGAGTTATCTAGCCTACTGGTTTGACATAAATATGTCTTATGGCTGGTGATCATATGAAATTAGAAGCCATTGACGATGGCCATTACCGAGATGTATATGCATGAATATTTGATTTTCGCAAAGGGAAAACTGGTTTCTTTTGATTTGAATTTGTTAATTCAAACCATAATCCAATATTTGATTCGACTTCCTGCAACTGATTCAGTTTTTTTTTTTTTTACTATCCGATACAAACCTAAAAGGAGGACGAGGATTACCTTGACTATGCCGGTGCGAAGGTGTTGCATCATTTGTAGGCAAGCTAATGTCTTCTCCCTCTTCTTCATACCGAGTCCGATAGCTGCAGTCGCTCAAGTGCGGCCAGTGTCCAGTAATCGGGACTAATCTGGGTTTGAATCCCACTGTCGGCAGCCCTGAAGGTGGTTTTCCGTGGTTTCTCATTTTCTCACCAGGCAAACGCTGGAGCTGTACCTTAATTAAGGCCACGGCCGCTTCCTTACCATTCCTAGGCTTTTCTATCCCATCGTCGCCATAAGACCTATCTGTGTCGGTGCGACGTAAAGCAAATAGCAAAAAAAGAAAAGAAAGACCAAAAAACCTCTTCTTCATTTTCAGAAGAAAGTTACCTGTCAATTTCACCAATTGTCCTATCGTTGCTATCCAAAGAGTTGTCATCTAATTCGTTATCTGAATAAGGGAGATGAAGAATAATTTTATCATTCAAACGAGCACGCTCAGTCATTATGTACGGAAGAAAATGAACTGAAATATTGGCGCGCACTGTGGCGCAGCAAGTCTGGAACCTACTGGCATATACAACGCGATAATAGAACTAAAATCAACAACAATAAGAGACGAGATAACACGTCATTGCCCGATTGAGTAACAAATATTGGTAGACGAGTTAACTCGTGACGCCCGATTAAGGGATTAAAAACAAAGTACTATTATTGCAGCAGATATTGGCAACCTGGGAAAGTACTTCAAGTTTGATTATGAGTCTGTTAATACCATTAATGAAAGTGAAAACAGGGAAGTTAGGCTGTAATTAAATCAGTATACCCCTGCTCAATCCGCGAGAGACTCCCTGAGATACTCATGTGTAGTGAACTATGGGTAATAGTGAAGAAGATTTAATTAGTGGAAAATGTGATTGAGAAGTGAAGTCCGATATGCGACGCGGAGAAGGAAGGGGCAGACTGACAGTGGTGGGTGGGGCATCAGTGGCTCTAATGCGGTTTCCCTTGGAGTCTGCCTTTCACCAGTTCGGAGCTAACGAACCGAAAACTCGAATCAGAATGATCATAAAAAAAGAGAAAGAACGAAAAGACTAGATTCGTATTCTTCCCCTTTATTTCACCTGTTACACAAAGACTGGAATGCTTCCTTCCATTGGCCATCAGGATTATTCGCTTTCTCCCTTTCATTCTGCTCTCTTATTCTATGTGACATATTTTTGATGAGCAACGGACAGTTTGCCAGAGTATCGAGCCAATTTAACACTCTCCCACTTCGTATCCAAAATGTGGAGGGAGAAAGTTAGTTACCTAATTAAACTATCTGCGCAATGAACAGTGTTCAGGCAAATTTTCATTTACGAAAATTATAGCTAAGAGACTTTAAAATGACTACTTCCAAAACCTCACATTTACAGTACAACCGAGAGCGCGTAAACTTACCTATTTAGAAACAATGTTGGTAATGGAGTATTACAAACGCCTCTGCCCCACAAAGCGCCAGCTTCTTATCTGGTTCTAACAGTTCTGTTTTGGTTTTTTTGCTAGTGGTTTTACGTCGCACCGACACAGGTAGGTCTTACGGCGACGATGGGATAGGAGTTGGAAGGAAGCGGCCGTGGCCTTAATTAAGGTACAGACCCAGCATTTGCCTGGTGTGAAAATGAGAAACCACGGAAACCATACTCGGGGCTGTCGACAATGGGATTCGAACCCACTATCTCCCGGATACAAGTTCACAGCCGAGCGCCTCTAACCGCACGGCCAACTCGCCCGGTCTAGCAATTCACATTTGTTGATTGCTAGCCTACCGTTACCTTCGATCCACCGAGTCTAACGAGCTCTAGATGGCTAAATAATTAAGTTACTAACAATTAACAAAATCGGAAAAGGAAAACGTATATCTTCGTTAATTACTGGGTCGATGACGTAGATGTTAGGCCCCTTTAAACAACAAATATATGGTCCAGTGGTTTGTTGGGAAATGAGTTGAGAACGAATACTTCAATCCTTTCTATGTATTGCAAAATACTGTGTCTGCATTTCTTTGGAATGAAACCGCTTAAATATCAGGCTATAAAATTATGATTTGCAGTAGTATTATTCCTTTCTTCTTCTTCTTCCTCTTCTTCTTCTCTAGCCTTTCAACGTCCACTTCTGAACGTATGTCTTTTCCAATTGTTTCCATGCCGTTGTTTGTTGGGCAGTTTCAATCTATTTTCTCCCCACATGCACTGGACATCGTCTTGCCACCTTGCTTGTGGTTGTCCAACGTTCCTTCGTGGATCTTGGAGTCTCCGCTGTATAACAGACTTGCTCCATTTTTGTTACCTCTTGCAAACTGGCCAGCTGATTGGCATATACCGGGTGGTACAGCTGCCCCTATTCACGCAGTTTTATGCAACCCGCAGATTTTAGTCGAACCTAAAAATATTGACCTTGACTACTCACTACAATGTCTGCTCTTACAACGCATTCCATAATTCGTTTATTCGTGTCAAGCAAATCAGCATTAATGATAAAATACCAATTGATGGTAAAGAATCGTGAAAATTATGTGTCGGTGAATCGTCCTGTACAGAGAATATTATTGGTGAATGACTAGAAGTAGCAGCAACACAACAGCGCTAAACAGCAACCCGTGATAGCTGAGCTTGCTAAAAGTTAGAGGAGAGTACCGGTGTTCGTTAGTAGGCGGCTCGAGTCCTGTGTACGCCGAATTTTTTTATTGCGTTGTTGATGTTCGTGAGAGTCGTGTTGTTGACGACAAATCTAAATCATGATCAGTTCTCATATTGCAGGTACTCAGCTATGTTTGTTTTTAAGGAGCTCTTAAAAGAGCTATGTGCAATAAAGTGAGATTGTACCGACAGCGGTGCGATGGGCTTATGCATGGCCATTCTATTAATGAAGAAAATGTTCAAAATGACCACCTGCTTCGTTAATGCACATCTGAGCACGGTGGAGGAGAGACATTCTTGCTTGCTGCAACATATGTGGTGGAATCTGCCTGCAGGCTTCCGTGATGAGCCGCCGTAAATGATTCGGGCTCTCAGGCTCCTGCTCATAGACTCTTTCCTTAAATAACCCCAGAGGAAAAAGTCGAGTGGAGTAAGGTCAGGTGATCTAGCCGGCCATGTGATCGGACCCCCTCGTCCAATCCATCGTCCAGGATATGTCCTATGCAAGTGGTTCCGTACTGCCAACGACCAGTGTGGGGGAGCTCCATCCTGCTGGAACCACATCCGTAACCGTGTCATAAGGGGCACATCCTCCAATAAGAGTGGGAGGTACTCACGAAGAAACTCTAGATAGCGTCGTCCCGTGAGGTTTCGTTCGAAGAAATATGGTCCAATTATCTTGTCCCCTAGTATCCCGCACCACACGTTGACGCCCCATTGTACCTGAAATCGAGCTCCCCTGATCCAGTGAGGATTTTCAACGCTCCAGTAATAGAAGTTGTGACGTTTAACAGTCCCGTTGTTGTGAAATCTGGATTCATCACTAAAGAGAATGTCCATTAAGAAATTCGCATCAGCTTCAACTCTTTGTAATATCCATTGCGAAAATTCTATCCGTTTTGGAAAGTCATCTCCGTGAAGTTCCTGGTGCAGCTGTTGATTGAAAGGGTGGAATTTATGGCGGTGCAATATTCGCAGTACAGATACATGACTGATGTTCAGTTCATTTCCTATGGCCCGTGAGCTTGTGTGCGGGTTGTATGCAATTGCATTTTGAACAGCTTCGTCGTTATTTCCAGACGTCACTGGAACATCCCGAACGGGGGGTAATGTATGAAATGACCCCGTTGCACGCAACCGTCTTTCAACACGTCGAAATGTATCTGCAGTTGGCAGCCTTCGTCCAGGAAATCGTTCTTGATACAAGCGTCTGGCTTCCGGTGCATTTTGCCTTGCTTCTCCATAAAGTAGTACCATATTCACATTATCATCCCGTGAATACATAATGTTTGCTTTCGTGCTAACCGTACAGTACGTGCTTACACGTTGCTGCTAGGATTACGATATGCTGTTTCATGTGCCCTACGTATGAAGTGTAGACCGCTGTTAGTTGGTCTTCGAGTCGAACGTGCGCAGTTGCTTGGTTGAATGGGTGGATCAGAATGTTGACAACACGTGCACTGCGCTTCATTCCCTGTAGTCGTTTGCCATATTGAAGTCGCATGTTATTATTCCTTTCGTATGTATGCTTTCTTTGTAAAGGTGGCAAATTACTTTTGAGACTTAAGAACGTTAAATATTTATTACGAATGGCCTTACAAGTATAATATAAAAATAAAATTGAAAAGCTCGTAACTAGATTCGAACTCTAAATGCCTGCTAACATATCGTATGCTCGCTGCGATTGGTGCCATGTAGCCACTGCAGGCGACGAAGAATTGGTCTCGTAGCTCTGTACTAATGGAATTACCTAGGCTATCGCTTCGATACTGATCGTTGATGTTAAAAGTTCTGAACTCGAATGTGCAAACACCACAGTGAACTAAAGAATCGCGTCTCTCTTACGCCCAGATAGTTGCAACCATTTTCTACGCGTTACTTGGTTGAATGAGTCCAGCGTTATGTTTCAGGTGGTATTCACAATCGGTGCGTATGTGGCGATATTTATGATACCTGTTTATTATAACTTCCGTAGAAGAATATCGGAGACTTCAGAAAGGTCTTCGTAAACGATGCCTAGGCGAATACGAAATGACATTAAAAAATGCATGACTCCAGAATGGTTGGAACCCTTCCTGCTTCAAGTAACCTATCGCGGTACATCTTCCATACGTAACTCCGCGCAGCTATTTGCAACGTACAAGCGCCATCCTTGTAACTCTGTATTCACGAGGAGAGCGGAAGTTCCCGCTTCGACAAGTTACTGATGAGTTACAGCCTTATGGTCCCGTTTTATGCCTTTTTTGATCGCTCTAACGGTAGTAATTACATGGCGTAAGCTATCACATCTGCTGTACAGCATTTGCGTGCCACAGATTATAAACTACAGTGCAAAACACGTTTCTATCAATTTCGATGTGATGAGACTGTACAAAATGGTGGTGCATTGACATGTCTGCAATTGGTCTTACCCTATCACGTTTTCTATGATACCACGACCGCCCTTTCTATCAAAAGAAAATGGCCTCTTGGACCAATCAGGTGCGCAATTCTCTACCGACAGCTATAGGCGTGTTTATGGTTTGTACAGTATAGTAACATTTCGTAAAAATTAGCAGAGTATTGGACACCGCTCTACATAAAATGGTACAGTGTTTTTGAGATGGACCTCGCTTACTGCCTCTTGTACCATTTTTCCATTGTGCGGAGAAGTCTACATCGGGTTAACTGCACATAACATTGCTGTAAGGTGTTGCGCAAGATGGGACTAAGAGGCATTTACGTCTTAGCTGGTTGCATATATTCGGGAAAAAATAGGGGCAGCTGTACCACCCGATATATCTTCCTTTTAAGGGTTATAGGGAAGTTTGATTCACGGAGGATGTAGCTGAGTTTACTGAATGCCGCCCAGGTGAAGTCGATTTCTCTACGTAGGTTGAGTCATAAGTCGTGGCAACTATGTTTTTTTTTTTCTCGCGAACAGGGTACAACACGGTAAATCTAAGATATGCGTTTGGAAACGTACGGGATGTACTTGAGTATGATGCCACTAGATGGTGTATGTAAACAACAAAGTGGGTCCAATCATGCCCCCAAGTTCAGTGTGTGAGTGAGAGCGTCACAAAATGGAAGTCAACAAGCTGGAGCAAATATCGTATATTAAAATAGCAGTTCCCCGCGGCAGAAATGCACGGCAATGCCATGCAGAGCTGCGGGAAGCATTAGGTGTGCATGCCATGCCCTATAGAACAGTGGCGAAGTGGGTGGAGACGTTCAAACGGGGTAGAGTATCAACTGCCGATCTGCCTCGTCCATGGACAATGGACAAAGATGTTGATTACATTTCCTTTTTGTTGTACCAATTGCGCCGTGCAGTTCCAACTAAACGTCCAGATCTTTTGGACAACGCCATAATCCTACACGATAACGCGACAGCTCCCACAGCAGCCATCGTTCATCGTCGCTTACAACGGTGGGGATGGGAGGTTCTTCCACATCGGCCTTATTCGCCTGACCTGAGCCCATGTGATTCTGATCTAATCCCCAAAGTCAAGAAGCCATTACGTGGAAAACGTTTTGCTAACAAGAGGACATCGTAACAGCATTTCGGAGAGAGGTGTCACACGTTAACGATACACATGCAGCGAATGGTATTCAGCGCCTGCCCCACCGATGGCAACGCGCAGTGGAAATTTTGGGTCATTATTTCGAAGGTCTGTATCCAGTGGAGACCTGTCCTTTGTACGTAGTCTTGTGTATTTGCTGTCTATACCATAATAAAACAATGTTTACCAATGATCTGTGTTCTGTCACTTTCCTACGAGAATCTCCCGAAGTCAGAATTTGTTTTCAGGCACTCTGCATAAGCACATGCCCTATATTTCCAAATGCATTCCTTAGATTTTCTGTGTTGTCTCCTGTTCGCGAGAAAAAAAAATAGTTGCCATGACTTATGGTTCGACCCTCGTAGTTATCTCTGCTGTTTAATATTGTAGCCCAGGTACACATACTCATCAATATTATCAAGGAAGTTACCACTGATGGTAACCTGCATGTTTCATGGACACATACTTTGAGTTTCTTGCAGGTTATATTTTCAGTTCCACCACTTGGGAGGCTTCCTTCAGTTCCTGCAGCATTGTTTCTAGTTCACCGTCATCACTGCTGGTGAAGAGGACATCACCAGCAAAGCCTCTTCTTCCTTTATATAACTGTAAATACTGTCTTATGGCGACGATGGGACATGAAAGGCCTAGGAGTGGGAAGGAAGCAGCCGTGGCCTTAATTAAGGTACAGCCCCAGCATTTGCCAGGTGTGAAAATGGGAAACCACGGAAAACCATGTTCAGGGCTGCCGACAGTGGGATTCGAACCCGCTATCTCCAGGATGCGAGCTCACAGCTTCGCGCCCCTAGCCGCACGGCCAACTCGCCCGGTATTTGTTCATTCAAAAGTACTTAGGTGCACAAACGCTGCACACTTGTTTCTGTAGTAGCTTATCTTATTGTACTTTCGTTGTATGAACATGAGATGCATGTGTCTGTTGCCCATCGTAAAATTATTCAGTTCATCGCAGATATGCGTACGTTGCATGCACAGTTAGGTTCTAATGCACTTTCGAGGCCTCAGGTACACAAGTGGTACAAATTCTTTCGTGAAGGTAGGACAGTCATTTCTAACACCACTAATGTACGCCGTCCCAGAGCCAGCATTACGCCGCGGAACATTTTGGGAGTTCAAACATTCTTAGTGACGTCACGCATTGTTCGAATCTTCGCTACTGGGCGTGTTGACCGTGGGGTTAGGGGCGTGCAGCTGTGAAATTGCATCCAGGAGACAGTGGGTTCGGAACCCACAGTCGGCACCCCTGAATATGGTTTTCAGTGGTTTCCTAGTTTCACATTAGGAAAAAGCTGGGGCTGTATCTTATTTTTTCCTATTTACTTTACGTTGCACCGACACAGATAGGTCTTATGGCGATGATGGGATAGGAAAAGGCTAGAACTGGGAAGGAAGCGGCCGTGGCCTTTATTAAGGTGCAGACCTTGCATTTGCCTGGTGTGAAAAGGGAAAACTACAGAAAACCACTTCGAGGATAGATGAGGTGGGAATCGAACCCACCTCTACTCAGTTGACCTCCCGAGGCTAAGTGGACCCCGTTCCATCCCTCGTGCCGGGCTGAGTGGCTCAGACAGTTAAGGCGCTGGCCTTCTAACCCCAACTTGGCAGGTTCGATCCTGGCTCAGTCCGGTGGTATTTGAAGGTGCTCAAATACGTCAGCCCCGTATCGGTAGATTTACTGGCACGTAAAAGAACTCCTGCGGGACTAAATTCCAGCACCTCGGCGTCTCCGAAGACCTTAGAAAGTAGTTAGTGGGACGTAAAGCAAATAACATTATTATTTCCATCCCTCGTACCACTTTTCAAATTTCTTGGCAGAGCCGTGAATCGAACCCGGGCCTCCGGAGGGTGGCAGATAATCACACTAATTACCACACCACAGATACGGACGATATGCACAGTCATAAGCTTGTAGTGTTTGTTGTTGTTGTAAATCTTCTTAAATTATGAATATAATAGCAATATTTATTTCCACACTTCTGCAATTACATTAAACTTAATTATCCACTATACATATGAATTATATATGTGGTAGTGATTAGTTCAGTGGATTAGCTTCTGGCTTCCCAACCAGAAGGCCGAGGTTTGAATCCCGGTCCATCTGGGTTAGAGAGTTCCATCTCAAGAATCACGTGGAGTCAGAAAGGGCCTCCGTTCTGAAACCCCGGGCCAAAACCAGAATGATCCTGAGAGGCTCCAGAGACCCTAGAAATAACTAGGACCAGCTGAAGAAAATAGCACAAATTAATTATGTACATGCAATAAAATTCATGTAAGTCAGGCTCCTTGGGGAAATGGTCAGCGTACTGGCCTTAGGTTCAGAGGACCCCGAATTCAAGATGAAACAGAATAAATCCTGTAGGACTGTTAACAGTGAAACTACATTTCCGTACTGAAAATAGCTGAATTGCATGAGGCAGAGGAGAAATAGTCTCCTTCGTACCATTTCCATATCAGATGCACGACTTAATTGGTCCATTATTTAGACAATTTTCAGGTGGCAAACGAATCAGCTCCCGGCAGAAACTCGTTAGTCAGCATGTCAATGTTGATGCGACTTCTTTCACCGAAATGAAGTAAAATGGTACAATACAGGAGTGAAGTATTTTAGTGTTAATTTGTCTTCTCTTGATTACACCCTTATAGTGATGGACGGAATGGTTCGTTAAATTAAGTTCCTGTGTTAATCTTGGCCTATCTTCGACACTGTTGTCTTCAGCCCAGTAAAATTAGATTTTTTTTACAATTTGTTTTACGTCGCACCGACACAGATGGGTGTTATGGCGACGAAGTGATAGGAAATAGCTAGGAGTGGTAACGGAGCATCCGTGGCCTTAACTGAGGTACAGTCTCAGTATTTGTCTGGTTTGAAAATGGGAAACCACGGAAATCCACTTTCGGGACTGCCGACAGTGGGGCTTGAACTCACTGTCTCCCGAATGCAAGCTGGTATCTACGTGACCCAAACCGAGGGTTTTTTACCCATAGAAAGACAATTATTCACATATAGATGCAGGGTTTTTAATTGACAGAAGAAAATAATTCCTCGTTTATTTTTATCTTCCGACTTCGGGACTGACTTTTAAATCAGTACATGTTACGTAAAATATTTTGAGTGGATATGGAAAAGGAAATTCATCAGTTTGATACTGAAACACTTGTGGGAGTATTGTGGTACTTTCCTGATATTTTCCGATCCAATAAACGACGTTTTTGGAATGATTCCTTGTATAATTAAACGGATAAGCTTTTCCAAATCTATATTCAACTAATTTCATTATCACACACGTTATAATAGTACAGCGTGTAAACATTTTATATTAAAAAGTTATTCACACATATTAAAATACACAGAATTGATTACCATGTTGTTCTGGGCCGAGAACAAGAAGTAACAGCAAATGATTGACCTCTGAGTGATCTACATGAAGAACATTTATAGTACTGGGCATTTATTTAACAGGAGGGATTAGCGTCACAAAGGAAATTATTCACTTGCGATGTTCCTCGTTTCATGTTAATCGAATAGGAAACAGTAAGGAGAAAGGCGAGAAAGGTTATTCCGCCTAGAAATGTTCTCTACTGAAACTGCAAACTCCATGTGGTCACGTTTAATGCTGTGGATAGACTTAAATATTAGATACACACCAGTAGAACCTGGTCCATTGTGTAGTTAACAATAACAGAGTGAAGGTTTGTCTGTAACGCGGGCTACTCTGAATAATGCCAGGAATAACCGAGCAAATATCTGTAGGAAGCGTTAATCACATCGTGTTCCGGCCATGTTCTTCCCTTCGTCTCTCTCTGAAAACACTTTCATCAAAGCTACAGAATTGAATCCCGACACAGCCGGTTGACATTTAAGAATGCTCAAATACGCGAGACTCGTGTCAATACAATTACTGTAAAGATAAAGAACACATCTCTAGTGAAACCTTTTTTGCCCTCAGTGGTCTCTTAAATCCAGAATAAATAAGGAAGCTTGAAGATTTCTATGACTGGTGATATAATGGTCATAGCCACGGGACCAACAGCTATAGCCCTACAAGATCGCGACTTTCCATTTCTAAAATGTCACGTGCAATGACCGTATTTCAGACCGCGATCACACTGATGAGAATTTTGTATGGGTTACTGTTGTCACGTCCTAGTTCATGAACCATGGGCAACGGCTGAGTGGCCTAGTAAGTGGGCATCTCGGACATATTCTGAGTCATGGCCGTCCTTTTGCTCAGGTGGCTAGGACTTTACAATACACCGGTGGTTCCTATTCCGTTAGAGGGGAGACCCTCACTTGGACTATGTGTAAGTTGGGTAGCATCCTGCTTCACAGAATTTACCGAGCTCAGAACATTTTAATCAAGCCTATGGCATTAACGGAGTCTCACTCCCATTTGACAGCCGAGGGACTCCTTGGAAACAACTTGGCGAACGAAATGGAATTCGATTGGGAGCTATTATTGGGGCTTATGGAAGAAAGAAAGAAAGAAAGAAAGAAAGAAAAACTGCCTGAGTCAGCAAAGAGGATGCATCTGGATGGGCTAGGAGTGAATACTATCCGGGTAAGGGGCATAAAGAGGAAGCGATAGGAGATTAAAGTGTACTTGACGAGTGTTAGAAAGGGAAGTGCGGAGTGTGGGGTAGGGCTGTTCATCAGAAATACTATTGCACGCTACATAGTTTATGTCAGGCACGTAAATGAGCGAATGATGTGGGTAGATATGACAGTTGGTGGAATTAGTCAAGAATTGTCTCAGTCGATTCACCATGTGCGGGTCCAGATGAGGATGAAGTTGACAAGTTTTATGAAGCATTGAGTGACATCGTAGTCATGGTCAACAGCAATGATAGGATAGTGCTAATGGGCGATTTCAATGCGAGAGTTAGAAACAGAACTGAAGGATATGAGAGGATGATTGGTAAATGTGGGGAAGATACGGAAACTAATATGAATGGGAAGCGTTTGCTGGACTTCTGTGCTAGTATGGGTTTAGCAGCTAGGAATACATTTTTCAAGTATAAGGCTATTCACCGCTACACATAGGAGGCAAGGGGTACCAGATCCAAAATAGACTATATCTTAACCGACTTCGAATTCAGGATGTTTGTTAGGCATGTGCAGCTTTTTCGGGAATTTTTCGATGATACAGACCACTATCTAATCTATAGTGAAGTATCTCTAGGCCTAGCATAGAGAAAGTGAAATATGTCTGCAAACGAATAAGGGTAGAAAATCACCAGGACGAGGAACTTAGACAGAAGTACAAGGATATGATTGCTAAGAAGTTCCGAACAGTGGACAGCAAGCAGGATCAGGATATAGAATGAGAATGGGTGGCATACAGAGACTCTGTAGTAGAGACAGCAAGAGGATGCCCAGGAACAACTGTGTATAAAGATGGAAAAGAAGCTAACATGATGGTGGGATGATGAAGTGGGAGCAGCTTGTAAACGTAAAAAGATGGCGTATCAGAAATGGCTCCAAACAAGGGCTGATGCAGACAAGGAATTGTACGTAGACGAAAGAAACAGATCGAAACAAATAGTTGTTAAATCCAGAAAGAATTCTTGGAAAGGTTATGCTAATAACCTGGAAAGGCTAGGTCAAGCAGCAGGAAACCTTTCTAGACAGTAATGAACAACATTAGGAAGGGGAGGGGGGTTGGGGTTGGAATAAATACAATGTGAATAGTGTTTTGGGTAAATCAGGTGAACTCATAGTAGATCCCAGGGAATCACTTGAGAGGTGGAGGGAATTTATTTAAATACTTTTCAACGTAAAAGGAAATCTTACTGGTGACGCTGCGAACATACAAGCTCATGGGGAGAAGGAAAATTATGTTGGGTGAAATTGCGGTTGAGAGAGTGGAACGGATGGTTAATACACTCCATTACCATAAGGCAGCAGGGGTTTATGAATTTAGACCCGAAATGGTGAAGTATAATGGAAAGGCAGAGATGAAATGGCTTCATACTCAGTAGTTGCACCTATCTATAAGCAAGGGAACTGGAAGGATTGCAACAAGTATCGTGGTATCTCATTGATTAGTATACTAGGCAAAGTATTCACTGGCGTCTTGGAAAGGGGGGTGCGGTCAGTGTTTAAGAGGATGTTGGATGAAAACCAGTGTGGTTTTTGACCACAGAGGGGCTGTCAGGATCAGATTTACAGTATGCGCCAGGCAATTGAAAAACGCTATGAGAGGAATATACATTTACGTTTAATTTTCGTAGATCTAGAGAAAGCATACGGCAGGGTACCGAGGAAAAAGATATTTGCCATGCTAGGGGACTGTGCGATTAAGGGTAGATTACTAAAAATCAATCAAAGGCATTTATGTTGACAACTAGGCTGCAGTGAGAATTGATGGTCGAATGAGTTCTTGGTTAAGGCTACTTGCAGGGGTTAGACAATGTTGTAATCTTTCACCTTTGTTGTTCGCAGTTTACATGGATCATCTGCTGAAAGGTATAAAGTGGCAGGGAGGTATTCAGTTAGGTCGATATTGAACCCTTTTGGTGAGGTCATGGGTTCAATATGTTGTAAGCAGTCCGGCCTATGCTTACGACTTGGTCTTAACGGCAGATTGTGCCGAAAGCCAGCAGTCTATCATGTTGAAACCTGAAAATAGGTGCAATGAGTATAGTATGAAAATTAACCTTTCGTATGAAAATTAACCTTTCGAAGACTAAATTGATGTCAGTAGTTAAGAAATCCAAGAGAATTTAATGTCAGATTGGTGATACGAGGCTGGAACAGGTAGATAATTTCAAGTATTTAGGTTGTGTGTTCTCCCAGGATGGCAGTATAGTAAAAGAGACTGAATCAAGGTCCAGTAAAGCTAATGCAGTGAGTTCGCAGTTGCGATCAACAGTATTCTGTAAGGTGGAGGTCGCTCCCTTACGAAACTATCTTTACATAGGTCTGTTTTCAGACCAACTTTGCTTTACGGGATTGAAATTTGGGTGGACTCAGGATGTCTTATTCATAAGATAGAAGCAACAGACATGAAAGTAGCGAGAATGATTGCTGGTACAAATAAGTGGGAACAATGAAAGAAGGAAACTCGGAATGAGGAGACAGAGGCTAAGTTAGGAATGGACTCTATGGAAGAAGCTGTACGCATAAACCGACTTCGGTGGGGGATTCATGTGAGGCGAATGGAGGAGGGTAGGTTAACTAAGATAATGCTGGACTCTGGTGTGAAGGGTGTGAGAAGTAAAGGGAAATCAACACGACGATGGTTAGACTCAGTTTCTAACGATTGAATGATAAGATGTATAGAACAAAACGAGGCCAGCGAATTGGTTACAAACAGAGGATTGTGGCGTCGTTTCGTAAATTCACAGAGGCTTGCAGACTGAGCGCTGAAAGGCATAACGGTTTATAATGATGTATGTGTGTATGTATGAAAAATTCGCTGATGAAAAATTAATAATAATACTAATGTTAATATTCTTATCGTTACTATTATTATCATCATCACCTTGCTTTACGGGATTACCGCCTCAAAGGCAGTATCCTGGTGTGTGAGACTGTGGGTCGGGTGATACAACCGGAGAGGAGGACCACTACCTTGTCTGGACGGCCGCACCTGCTATGCTGAACAGGGGTCTTGCGTGAGGATGGGAAGATTGGAAGGGATAGACAAAGAAGAGGAAAGGAAGCTGCAGTGGCCTTAAGTTAGGTACCATCCCGGCATTTGCTTGGAGGAGATGTGGGGAAACCACGGAAAATCACTTCGAGGATGGTTGAGAAGGGAATCGGACCCCCTTCTGTTCAGTTCACCTCCCAAGTCTGAGTGGTCCTCGTTCCAGCCCTCGTACCACATTTCAAATTTCGTGGCAAAGCCGGGAATAGAACCTGGGCCTCCGGGGGTGGCAGCTAATCACGCTAACCACTACACCACAGAGGCGGACATCATCATCTTTCTGAACCTATAAATAGACAGTATTCTCTGCTCAGTCCAACATCTTCATGCACTGAGACGCTCGAATTTCTGACGATAACGATATTCTCTATATTTTAAGCAATAACCGTGTATTCTCTCTTTATATATAATTATCAGTAGCTTAAAATACATTTAAACTTATTGTTCCACTGATATATCTGACTAATTTGATCGTCTAAAACTGCATATGTGATATTTGTTTCGTTTTATTTTGTTCCAAATCATTTGCGGTATTCGAGGTCACTAAATAGCACTCAGAAAATTTGCTAGAAAGACGATTCGCCCGCTTTTATATTGCGCTCCCTAAGATAGGGTCTTCTTCACTATTAAAGTAGTTTGCTCGCGTTGTTGGGAATCGATTTTCATTAGCGCACAATTGAACTGAATGTGCACTTAAGTACGTGATTTACTACCCTTTTCCTGAATGATTCTTGATATCTGAAATTTCGTTACGGAGTGATGTAAGAAATGGACAGCGTTTGTAAGGTAAAGTACTGATAATAGGCCAATTCGAAAAAAATATATATTTAATTTGCTGTGACTCAAGCAATGCGAATGACAAATGAAAACCATAACCATCATCGAGAAGTAAAGTGGACAATATTACTTTCACACAAATAACGCATTGGAAATAAGACTGTTTACTTGTGTGAAATACTAATGCCTTTAAATATATTCGAATATAGTAGCACACTTTGTTGGATATTTGTATGTTTATTGATTTTTGAATACTGGGCGAGTTGGCCGTGCGGTTAGGGGGCGCAGCTGTGAGCTCGCATCCGGGAGATAGTGGGTTCGAATGCCACTGTCGGCAGCCGTGAAGATGGTTTTCTGTGGTTTCCCATTTTCTCTCCAGGCAAGTGCTGTGTCTGTACCTTAATTAAGGCCACGGCCGCTTCCTTCCCATTCCTAGGCCGCTCCTGTCCCATCGTCGCTGTAAGACTTATCTGTGTCGGTGCGACGTAAAGCAAATACCAAAAAAAAAAAAAAAAAAAAGAACAACAACAATGTTTTCGAATACCGGTATGCCGAGTGGTACAACTGCCCCTATTTTATTCCGAACATATGCAACCTGCTAGGAATTAAATGTCTCTTAGTCCTATTGTGCAACATCTTACAGCAATTTTATGTGCAGTTTGGTCGATATAGATTTCCCAGCATAATGCAAAAACGGTACAAGAGACAGTAAGTGAGGCCCATCCCAAGAACACTGTACACTGTACTGAATGGAGTACAGTACTCTAGTCATTTTCACGAAATGTTACTGTACTGTACAAACCATTGCCACTCCTACATCAGTCGGTAAAAAACTGCGCACCTGATTGGTCCGGGAGGCCATTTTTTGGTAGAAAAGGGCGGTCAGGGTATCATAGAAAACGTGATAGGTTCTGACCAATTACACACATGGCAATTCACCGCCATTTTGTATAGTTTCATCACATGAAATTGATAGAAACGTGTTTTTTCGCAGTATCTATGTCACGCA
Organism: Anabrus simplex; assembly: GCF_040414725.1. NCBI lineage: Eukaryota > Metazoa > Arthropoda > Insecta > Orthoptera > Tettigoniidae > Anabrus > Anabrus simplex. The sequence goes on from NC_090266.1 coordinate 453,814,462, forward strand.
AATGCTGTACAGCAAATGTGATAGCTTACGCCATCTAATTACTATCATTAGAGCATTCAATAAATTCATAAAAACGGGCTATAAGGCTGTAACACTTCAGTAACTTCTCGAAGCGAGAACTTTCGTTCTCTTCGTGAATACAGAGTTATAAGGGTTGAACTTTCACGCTAGAAGTAGCTACGCGGAATTTCGTATGATAGATGTACCTGAGTCCGCCTCTGTGGTGTAGTGGTTAGCGTGATTAGCTGCCACCCCCGGAGGTCCGGGTTCGATTCCCGGCTCTGCCACGAAATTTGAAAAGTGGTACGAGGGCTGGAACGGGGTCCACTCAGCCTCGGGAGGTCAACTGAGTAGAGGTGGGTTCGATTCCCATCTCAGCCATCCTGGAAGTGGTTTTCCGTGGTTTCCCACTTCTCTTCCAGGCGAATGCCGGGATGGTACCTCACCTAAGGCCACGGCCGCTTCCTTCCTTCTTCCTTGCCTATCCCTTCCAATCTTCCCATCCCTCCACAAGGCCCCTCTTCAGCATAGCAGGTGAGGCCGCCTGGGCGAGGTACTGTTCATACTCCCCAGTTGTATCCCCCGACCAAGAGTCTGAAGCTCCAGGACACTGCCCTTGCGGCGGTATAGGTGGGATCCCTCGCTAAGTCCGGGGGAAAAACCGAACCTGGAGGGTAAACAGATGATGATGATGATGATGATGATGATGATGATGATGATGATGATGATGATGATGATGTACCTGAGTAGGCTACTTGAAGCAGCGAGGGGTCAAGCGCTCATTGAGCCACGCCTTTTCTAATTTTCATTTCGTACTTGCCTAGGCATCCTTTACGAAGATTTTGCTTTTCTGAAGCCTCAGATACTCTTCTAAGGAAAGTATAATAAATAGATATAATAAATATCGCCACGTAAGCACCGACTACGGGCAAGTGAACCTGCAACATTATGCTGGGTTCATTCAACCAAGTAAAGTAAAAGTAAACTCGTGTCCTCATCCCGAGGTGGTACAGCTCTTTTCAGGCACACTTCCGAAGGAGGTGAGCTGCATGTACCATTTCAATCACATACCAGCACTCCTGCCATTCTTAAATTTCAGGCAGTACCGGGAAACGAACCCGGTTCCCCGAGGACAGCAGCTAACAACACTAACCGTTACGCTACAGAGGCGGATATTCAACCAAGTAATAGGTACATACTCTAGGCACAGGGAATAGTTGCAACTATCTGGGCTTAAGAGAGACATGACTCTTTAGCACACTGTGGTGTTTGCAGCAAGGTAAAGTCCAACTCGTTGGCTGAATGGTCAGCGTACTAACCTGCGGTTCAGAGGTCCCGGGTTCGATTCGAGAGCGGGTCGGGGCTTTTAACCTTCATTAGTTAATTCCAATGGCCCGTGAGCTGGGTGTTTGTGCTGTCCCCAACATCCCTGCAACTCACACACCACACATAACACTACCTTCCACCACAATAACACGCAGTTACCTACACATGGTAGATGCCGCCCACCCTCATCGGAGGGTCTGCCTTACAAGGGCTGCACTCGGATAGAAATAACCACACGAAATTATAATTATTAGCAAGGTAAACCTTTCTGCACAATCGATTTCAAAACTTATAATATACGAGATCAGTTTCGAAGCAATAGCCTAGATTATTCCATTAATACAGAGTTACGAGATGTTGTCGCCTGAAGTGGCTACATGATACTAACTGCAGTCAGCATGTGATGTTTTCCAGGGATTCAGATTTCGAATCTATTTACAAGCTTTTTTTCATTTTATTTTTTATTATACTCGTAAAGGCATTCGTGATTAATGTTTAACTCCTTAATTCTCAAAAGTCATTTTTCACCTGTACAAAGAAAGCATGTCCGCCTCCGTGGTGTAGTGGTCAGCGTGATTAGCTGCGACCCCCAGAGGTCCGGGTTCGATTCCCGGCTCTGCCACGAAATTTGAAAAGTGGTACGAGGACTGGAACGGGGTCCACTCAGCCTCGGGAGGTCAACTGAGTAGAGGTGGGTTCGATTCCCACCTCAGCCATCCTGGAAGTGGTTTTCCGTGGTTTCCCACTTCTCCTCCACGCCAATGCCGGGATGGTACCTAACTGAAGGCCACGGCCGCTTCCTTCCCTCTTCCTTGCCTGTCCCATCCAATCTTCCCATCCCTCCACTAGGCCCCTGTTCAGCAAAGCAGGTGAGGCCGCCTGGGCGAGTTCCTGGTCGTTCTCCCCAGTTGTATCCCCAACCCAAAGTCTGAATCTCCAGGACACTGCCCTTGAGGCGGTAGAGGTGGGATCCCTCACTGAGTCCGAGGGAAAAACCGACCGAGGGTAAACAGATTACGACCGACAAAGAAAGCATACATAAGAAAATAAATCTAAATCACGACCAGTTCTCATATTTCGAAACTCTCCTATGTTTGTTTTTAAGTAGCCCTTAGAAGAGCTATTTGCAATAAAGTAAGCTATTACCGGCAGAGGCAAACGACTACAATTATTGAAGCGCACTTATTTTCAACATTATGACACACCCATTCAACCAAGCAACCGCGTACGTTCTACTCGAAGAACGACTAACAGCGGTCTAACTTCATATGTAGGACACATGAAACAGTACATCGTGATATTTGCAGTAATGTGCCAGCACCTACTGCACGGTTAGCGCAGAAGCAAACCTTAGGTATTCACGGGATAATTATGTGAATATAGTACTACATTATGGGGAAATAAGGCAGAATTCACGGGAAGCCAGACGCATGTATGAAGAACGATTTCGTGGACGAAGGCTGCCAACTGCCGATATATTTCTAAGATTTGAATGACGTTTGCGTGCAACGGGATCATTTCATACATTACCCCGCATTCGGGATGCTCCAGTGACGTCAGGAAACAACGAGGAAGTTGTTCAAAACGCAATTGCGTACAGCCCGCATACAAGCTCACGGGAAATTGAAAATGAACTGAACATCATTCATGTATTTGTACTGCAGATAATGCACCGCCATAAATTCCACCCCTACCCCGTTATGATACGGTTAAGAATGTGGCTCCAGTAGGATGGAGCTCCTCCACACTGTTCGTTGGAAGTACCGAAACCACTTTCATAGGACATATCCTGGACGATGGATTGGACGAGGGGGTCCTTTCACATGGCCGGCTAGATCACCTGACCTTATTTTACTAGATTTGTTCCTCTGGGTTTGTTTAAAGGAGAGTCTATGAACGGGAGCCCGATTCATTTACGACGGCTCATCACTGAAGCCTGCAGGCAGGTTCCACCACACATGTTTCAGTGCCGTGCTCAGATTTATATTAACGAAGGAGGTGGCCATTTTGAACAGTTTCCTTTCTTTCTTTCTTTCTTTCTTTCTTTCTTTCTTTCTTTCTTTCTTTCTTTCTTTCTTTCTTCCTTAATCTGTTTACCCTCCAGGGTCGGTTTTTCCTTCGGACTCAGCCAGGGATCATTTTGAATATTTGCTTCAATAATCGAATGGCCATACACAATCATATTGCACCTCTGTCGGTAATAGCTTACGTTACTGCAAACAGCTTTTTTAAGGGCTACTAAAAACAAACATAGCAGAGTACATGCAATATGAGAACTGATCGTGATTTAGATTTATTTTCAAGAGCGCGACTCACCCGAACATTAACAAAGAAATAAAAATATTGGTCCTACTTGTACATCCTCTTCTAAGTTTCAGCACACTTGGCTGTCGCGAGTTGTCATTTACTGATGTTATGTCTGTACCACTTCTAGCCAGTCAGCCATCATATTCTCTGTACTTGACGTTTCTGTGATACAGAATATTCGCGATTCTTTACCATCAGTCAGTATTTTATCATGAATGCTGACTTCGTTGACATGAATACACGTATTATAGAAAGCGCAGTAAGACCAGACATTGCTGTGATTAGCCAAGGTCATTATATTTAGGTTAGGCTACAATCGCAGGTTGCATAGAATTGGGTGGATAGGGGCAGCTGTAACGCCCGGTATATGTGCATCACTTTTACTGTTTAAGTGCAAGAAAATATTGCTCATTTTAGTATATGAGTATGTCCTCTACGTTTAAACCATACAGGGTTGAATTTGAAAATTGTCGCTTAGAAACCACATTCAGTATGGTCGTAACCGTGGCCTGTATTGGAATCGCTGAGCTTCAGCTTCCCAGATCTCTTATGGTACACGGTTTTCCTTATGATACAGAAGTTCGGGAAATCATGGTGTTTTTTCTATTTACTGGGGCACTTTTGAACTGAATTTCCCTTTATTGAACAGAAGGATGGCAGGTCTAAAGATCTCTTCGGAGTTCTAAACCTACATTTCAGGATAAATGTGATATGATACTGCTTGAAAATTGTTCAATAGAGTGTCAATAATCTTAGAAATGTGTATTTTTCTTGTTTCTATTTCAGCTTCGATGCCCGAGGGAAGTCCATGGATGAGGCTAAACATTGGGCAGATGAACAGACGTTAGGTGGACGAGCGTACTTTCGAGTTTCCGACAACCCAGCGAAGCTGACGGTGGAGAATGTCCGCGATTCTGATGGAGGCATTTATCGCTGTCGAGTCGACTTCAAACGGTCGCCCACCAGAAACACGAAAGTTAATCTCACTGTACTCAGTAAGTATTTCATTCAGATCTCTCTTAATAATATCACTGGACTCTTTTGTCAGTTTTTTTAAATTTTATATTAAATCGGCATACTTCAAGCGTCATACTGTGTTGTTGATATACTAATATACAAACGAAATCAGACAGAATTATCAGGATATTACCAATTTTATGAGTAGTAAATGATGTACTGTATCTTAATTATTACATTTTTAGATAATTATTTAGCTGCTTTGTTGATTGGATACGAGTTTTCTCTAACATGGCAAACTCAGTTTATGATTAAAGAGGCAATGTGGTAAAAGTGTGTTCGGTATGGATGTGAGTTGATTTTTGTACAGTATCGAAAGATCCGGAATATGATGTTGTCGACTTCTCAACGGAAAAACCTAAATATTAAAGATCTTCCAGCTTTAGTGGACCACTCCGTTTGTACATTAGTAAAGCCGTCAGTATGTAGGTACTCTCAGAATATTGATCCTAATGATTCATTAAAGTTTAGAGTATATCATATTACTACCCTTCTTTGCTTGTTGTATAGGAATTGTTTGATAATATATGTTAGGATGGTGTATTTACCTTTGGGGTCTACGATCGAAATAATGTTTTGAGACTTGATACGGTAACATTTCAGTACAAACCCGGAGTGAATGTGAAGAAACAGGAGTCAGGAACACACAGAACACCACGGACAATGCCGTGCATGAAATCTTGAATCTCTGAACTGTGGTGTTTAACAGTCTTAACGTGGCAAGTTGGTTGCCCTAAGAGGAAGAGTATATTGACTTTAAGAATGAAATACAAATGTTAGTATTAAATGCTTTTACTAGTCATCGACATCAACATTTAAAAAGTCGAATAGTTTCTCCAATGAGCAGCCGATATGAAATTCCTTTGAAGTATCACAGTGAAGATAAGAATAGATAGAATCAGAAGTAATGAGAGAAATGAGGATTAGAGTTTCAACTACAGGGAAGGGTAGAAATAAGCAAGAGCTAAAATGGTATGGGCACATGACGCAAATGGGAGAAAACCAAGTTCCAAGGAAAGTATTCATAAAAACAATGAACAGGAAAGAGACCACAAGGATGGTCTTGAAAGTGGTGGATGAATGCAGTGGAGAAGGGCATAGAGAGAAGAAGAGGAAATATAGAAGAAATAGTGGAAGTAGGAAAATATTGGGGAAAGACAGGCAACGATGGAGGTCCTTGATTCATAACCCTACCCAGGAGAGAACTAGAGACCGAAAATGAAGACAAGAAGAAGAGAAGATGTATTAAAAAGCCGCGATGTATTTTGTATTGTGCAGAAGGTGCCCACCTCTGTTCAGGACACCATATATACTCCTCATAAGAATAAAATGTGTACTTCGGCCAAGTTTAAAAGGAGTATCGTTAGAAGAAATTCACTGTACAGATTGCACCTAAGAAATATACAGAGTGGTTAATGTAAGATTTTCCTCTCATAGCGAACTGCCGCGAGATTCCCCACGTTTGAACCGTACCCGTCTGGCTTGTGTCACAACTTCATCCGATACGAAGCTATAGGGAGAAAGATTGTAGGTGTGGCAACCTTTGGCGTTCTCAATTTTATGTGAAGAGACGTTCAGTTTACTGGTAACTATTGGACGTTAAAGGTGTGTTGCACGGTTTATAATGGCGATAGTTAAGTACATTCATTCACAGAGAGTATTAAAAGGTCGATTGTTATTTTCAAACCGATTAAAATGTGCCATCGCAAAGTTTCGTCGTTACTTTATTAGTTCGTCGATACTATCGAAACGTTACGTTAATCAGCTCGTTCACAAGTGCAGATTTCAATGCAAGAATAAAATTTTGCAATTGGCTAATGAGTAATGATCACACCGGTATCGTGGACCAAATTTTATTTTTATCTGCGACGAAAATGCTTCCATTTGAGTGGATATACCAGTTCGCAAAACACCAGGATATGTGATACTGGGTACCTGCACATTTTACAAATATGAGACCTCTGCATAATGTTAAGATTGGTGTACAGTTCGCCATTAGTAACCGATCAGGATACGATCATTTACGACCGAAAAATTTTCTTGTGAAATTGTCGAAGAAGAAAACACGTACTGCTATTTCCAGTAGGATAGTGAGACAGCCCGGTGCATAAATCTATATGATGGTTACGGTAGGTATGTGATGATTATCAAATTATCAGTCAAGCCTTACGGCCATCTCGTTCTGCTGACTAAAGCACTTGCAATCTTTATATATGGGGAAGTATTTACAAAACACATATCAAAGCACTTCACCTTATTGAACATTAGGTTATGAAGTTTTTAACTGTAAGAACCTTTTTAGCACTGAAATTGATTTTTCCGTAATTCTTTCTAAATGTACTGCAAAAATTTTACAAAACGTTTCGTTATTTATTCTTGGATAAATCCAGACAGTTTAAAGTAATCCTATATTTTCTTTTGCACCATCAAGACCTTTTGAATATTATCTACTCAATATGGGACTGAAATGAAATGGCGTATGGCTTTTAGTGCCGGGATGTGTCCGAGGACTTCGGCTCGCCAAGTGCAGGTCTTTTGATTTGACGCCGGTAAGCGTCCTGAGTGTTGTAATGAGGATAAAATAAGGATGAAGACGACACATACATCCAGTCCCCCGTGCCAGAGGAATTAACCAATTATGGTTAAAATTCCTGACCCTCTCGTGATTCGAACCCGAGACCCCTGTGACCAAAGGCCATCACACTAACAATAGGTGGACAATATGTGACTCAATTGAGGTATTTAAGCGAGTCCATCTTCATCTTTTCTGTTCAAAAAATAATGCTTAATATTTCGTACCTCTTCAGTTCCTTGTTTCCTTGTCATTGAAGGGTAGTCGCCTTGGCGCCCACATCATCGTATGATCCACTCTCATCCTTGTCACCACAGTCAAGATCTTCTGTGAGTTCATTGATGTCGGTCGACACATTTTGTGTGTACCGTGCATCGTCAACAGTGGCATAATATTCAGATCCACCTAATGCTTACAGCAACTCTTTAAATTCATCCTCATTAAGCTCAAGTTACTTGACACTGTCATCAATGGCCGAAGCACGGTCATTTTTACGAACCGAGCTCGATAGCTGCAGTCGCTTAAGTGCGGCCAGTATCCAGTAATCGGGAGATAGTTGGTTCGAGCCCCACTGTCGGCAGTCCTGAAGATGGTTTTCCGTGGTTTCGCACTTTCACACCAGGCGAATGCCGGGGCTGTACCTCAATTAAGGCCACGGCCGCTTCCTTCCAGTTCCTAGGCCTTTCCTATCCCATCGTCGCCGTAAGACATATCTGTGTCGGTGCGACGTAAAGCAAATAGCAAAAATAGCGTTGTTACGAAAAAATTCTGCCTCTTTGAAGTAGTTTCTGACTGTAGGCTGAACATAACCACAGATTCACGTCTAGCACGTTGATGCATTTTGCCGGTTCGTCCTCAGATTCAATGGTATTAATTCGAGATCAAATATTGTGACGGTGACCACCATTACTGTCCCCAAGCGGTTTAGCTTGGCCTCTCCTGAGCAGTCGACGTCACCGAGTTATTTGCCCTACCCGGCAACGCGCAGGCAGTCAGTCAGGAACGAATTAGGAGCGCAAGGCCAGCCTTTCTCTGTCATCGCTCTGTTCTCTCCCTGGGTGCCTTTGACCGCTGCTGGAAACCTCGAGACGACTGGGGGTCGAGAGTGTTCTTGACGTAACTAGCTCCTAGACTGTTCTGGAACTATTAGGCCTGCCTATACAACCCAGTCACTCGACCGGTGAACAGTACGTTCGGCTTGGCTTGGCTTCGCTGTCGATGAATCGCCGCACGACGATCGAGGTGATGATTGAGAAAGCCCCATTCTCGGTGTCGTACGCAGGCCTATAGTACACCAGGAGCCCTGGAAGTCCGTGAAGCCCGAAGAGAAGTTGAACTGCAGCTTGGGTTTTACTCCTTGTCTGAGCTGGATATTCACATCCTCCATTGCCGACACGACGTTTCTGTCAACTGCAGCACACACGTTTTTAAAAGATATTATGTTGTGTCTAATCCTGAAATTGTCAATCCAGTCTCCAGATGATTAAAAATCGTGAAACCCTAATTCCTGAGGGATATGACGATGATGATGATTGTTATTGTTGAATAAAAGGGGCCTAACATCTAGGTCACCGGCGATTTCGAGTGACTTTCCACAGATAAGAGGTCCACTCATAAGTACAGTATATTGTTGGTACAAGCACGACAAAGCCAGTGAAGAGTTAAATGGTCGACTTTCAAGCCAGACGTGTCGGGAAACGAGCATTTAACAGGAAGGCTTCCGTTACCTGTCCACGATTGAATGATATCTTTTTTCATTTTTTTAAATGTCGTTCATCTGAGTTTTCCGATAGCACATCATCCGGCCAAGTGTCGAGTGACAAGTTTCTGTTTTCCGTACACAATGCCAATTTCAGCAATTTCATTTAATGTTAATTGTTTACATGACGAAGAGTACACCCGCGGTATCCCCTGCTTGTCGTAAAAGGCGACTAAAAGGGGTGACCAAGGAATGATCGAATTAGAACCATGAAACTACTTGTAATTAAATGGCTGTAATTAAATCGCTTTTACTTGCGAGTAATACCAATATGTTGGGTAAACAATAGGTTTGTGATTAGTAGCGAGAGTGTATGCTGCCGGCTGGGTTTTACAATACCTTTGATTAGTACCACTATATGAGCGACACAATGGGTGAGCGACACCATGGGTCTGCCTTGCCTATGATTAGTACCCACAATGTGAGGAACACCACGGGATAGTACGAGTACCTGTGGTTAGTACGCCTGTAAACGGCGCCGCAATGTGAGAAACGCCATAGGTCTGTGTTACAGGTGCGCATTACATTACCTGTGAGTAGTACCATAATATATGGAATACCGCGAGTCTACGCTACTTTTGATTAGTACCGCAACGTGACAAAAACCATGGTTCTACTTTCCTAGCGATAAGTACCACTATGAGGGGCCGATGACCTGGAATTTGGACCCGTGTAGACTACAAGCATCATCGATTCAGTATTGTGCTTTAGACGTAGTCCCTTGGTTAGTAATACTATTCTTTAACGCTAGTTTCTAGGAATGTGGGGCGTTGCAGGTCAGATCCACTGATTGTTTTAAATACATATCCATCCATTCATTCTTTGTCCTCGCGTTTTGAATTCTGGTCAGTGGAGGATTTTTAGACCTGTAAATTGTCATTACGTTCCGTCTCATTTCGTACCATTAAGGGCCGATGACCTAGATGTTAGGCCCCTAGAAACAACAGGTATCATCATCATCATCATCATCATCATCATCATCATCATCATCATCATCATCGACCGTTTGCGTTTCCGTGCCATTTTAAGACACTTCACAATATACATTGCAGCAAGAACTGTATTATACACTGAGTTGCAACACTTGGGTACACTTTAAACGCAATAAATACATATGGTTGCCACCAAAATCGTAACAACTACTCCGCGGCAATACAAATTGTGGCAATTTTAGCATCATTGTTTCCTCCTATTTCCAGGAATTTTAGTTGAGCTCTTTCATGCTGTCCATTATTTAGAAGTTTTAAATTAATACTGAGGTATAATTTTCAATGCCCGCGTCCATTCTTGAGAATGACCGTTGTATAGAAGTTATTGTTTCATTAAAGACCATAAGTTATATTTCTGCCGTAGAATTAAAAATGTCCGTTAATTAGATATGTCCGCAATTCACTAGTGTCCGTTGTTACGATTGTCATTGTACCTTGCAAAAAACAACGCTTCCCATACATGCACATGCATTTACTCATTTTAGCAAAACAAAGAATGTCGATACCTCAGATGGAAAGGGGGTTATTTTATTTACGCTTAGAATGTACGACGTGTTCTGTGCTTGGAATAATGATTGACGATATGGTCAACCGCACGGGGTTACGCAGATTAATGTTTAGAGTCGTGGATATTGTTTTTGAGGAATAATATTGTGAAAATTATGAACATTGTGGAATTGCAGAAATCTGTCCTTTAGTGGAATGTTTCACTCTAGCTCAAGCTGAAAGAGCATTCTCTGCCGAAAGCGGGAACGGCTTGACAAATATATCGAAGTCGGTCTGGATTCCTTCGAATACTTGGAACCTCCTTGAAAACGGACCGGTTGCCAGCTGGCAAGCCGACTGTGCTGCTGTTGTGTGGCAGTATTGCTAATCTATCTCTTATCCTCACCCCTCGATCTCCTTCCGCTCGGCGCGCAAAGCAGGAGCGCGAACGGAACGTTCACACCCGAGGGGCGCTGTTTGGCTGGTCCCGGCGAAATTAAACGGCTGACAATTTAGATTTTAAATGTGTATTGAGATAACAAAGTAACAGTTCATCGTTAACGAGTGACGTTAAGCCACTAGCGAAAAAAATCATTAATAATTTCTTGAATGTTTGTTGGAAGTAAACATGAACACTTCAAGACCATTTTCACAGAAACTTTCAAAATATAAATTATAACTGAAGTATTCATGGGAATGAAATGCCAGATTTCGAACGATGGATACAGGGGTAAAGGGATATGAACCATAGTCATCCACCCGCAGGAGACTGATCAACTAGGTACTAAAACCTGATATGTAATACATATAGGATTCTCAACTGCTCATCTGAACAGGAATGAATTCCTAATAATAATAATAATAATAATAATAATAATAATAATAATAATAATAATCTGTATATAAACTGAAGTTCAGCTTCCTTCCATATTTATTAATGTAATTCATTACTTCGCTTTGATGTTTCTAGAATGAATAATGATATCAATTTACACTAAAGCTGTACAGCTACTATATAGGTTCTGTGTGATTGTGGTCGTGGATTTACCAGTTACGGGGTAAATGGAAACCTACAACCTGTTTTCCAGTCATTGACCGAGTCAGGGATGTATTGAATTAAACATATATAGGCTGATATTACAATGGGGTGGCCACTCCCAAGGTGATTTATTAATGAGTGATAAATACTATGAAATGATAATGGAGAGTGTTGCTGGAATGAAAGAGGACAGGGAATACCGGAGTACCCGGAGAAAAACCTGTCCCACCTCCGCTTTGTCCAGCATAAATCTCACATGGAGTCACTGGGATTTGAAACATGGTATCCAGCGGTGAGAGGCCGACGCGCTGCCGTCTGAGCCACGGAGGCTCCTCCAGTTACGGGGTAATTAACATTTATTTTGCATTGAAATTAGAATTACGATTACTACAGTATAACAATCCAACTCATCAACCTGGCTTGTCAGTAAGGCTACATCGTTCTTCTAAAATTATTTTATTTTATTTTTTCATTGGAATCCTGAATGATCAAGATACACTTACAATAGTTTAGGCGATACTCTAAATGAACCTTTAATCTACTGTGAGATTTTCTGTGATCTCAACACAGATTGACTTAAAGGTAAAGACATTATCTTTGCACATAATTTTATATGCAGATAAATTCTCATATCGATCAAAATAATTTTGATATTTTACAAGGTGATAGGCCTACTCTAAAATCACTAGTGAATAATTCGTTTATTTAATATATTGAAACCGGGCGAGTTGGCGGTGCGGTTAGTGGCACGCAGCTATGAGCTTGCATCCGGGAGGTAGTTGGTTCAAACCCCACTGTCGGCAGCCCTGAAGATGGTTTTCTGTGGTTTCCCATTTTCACACCAGGCAAATATTGGGGCCGTACCTTAATTAAGGCCACGGCCGCTTCCTTCCCATTCTTAGACTTTTCTATCCCATCGTCATCAAAAGACCTGGCTGTGTCGGTGCACGTAAAGCAAAAAGAAAAAGAAGTTTAACAGAATGAAACAGTATCACAGATGAGCACGCCGTCTTCAGGGCTGTGTAGAATATCACAGATATTTACCTGAAAATGAATGAGAATTGGTAGTTTAACGTAACTTAATATTGCTAAGAATGTTCAATTACTGACCTATAATACAGTTGACACTTCAGTAACATTTGGTCATTATGTTTATTTCTAATGATGTATTTCATTCGGAAGTTGAATTGATCCTGTTTATTAAACGTGGTTTAAAATTAGTGGAGGTTTAGTTACTTGCAATGCGAGACATGGAAGGCGGATAATTTGTTGGTGCCTGACTTTCCGTGAGAATATATGAACTGTCTTTTGCATAAGGATACACAAACTTCTAATAAGATCACTATACATAATTTCAAAATTCATACGGTTTCAATCAATCCCATTGAAATTTGTGTGAGAGTACCTGAACTGCGTATATAACACATTTATATTAGAATACATGAACTTCAAACAGCCAATCGCAATATTTAGCCTATACGAGAATACTTGAACTCACAGAGGATAACAATCTTTCATAAGGACTTACAAACGTAGACTTACGCGTATGAGCTGTCTTTGTGGAACTGTATGTGAATATTCATGAAAAATTTGCCTGTAACATTTTTCTATATATGGAAATACATCGACTTTTGTTATGCCAGATTAACCTTTTTATGAAAATACGTGAATTGTTAAAACAGCACGCTAACCTCTATATACAAATTCATGAACTGCTGGTGGATTTCAGTGATGTCGGAATACCTGAATAGTTAGTGGATTGCAATTAAACTTTATATGAGGGTACATAAAATGTTAGATCACATGGACATAATAGATGGTATGAAATTAACCTTTCTATGGATATACATTACATGTCAATAGAGCCCCTTAATTTTCATATGAAAATTAATGAACAGTAAGCAGATCAAATTCAAATATGTGAAGAGCTATTAGATTGAAATGTTTACATGAGCATATTAGAACTCGCTTTCCATCGCAGTATCTTTAATACGATTTAACAGAAATATCCTCTTGATCCTTATCTATCCCCCATTATTTAATTATCTTAAAAGTAAGGAATGTGAGAGCAGACGAGATATAGTCTCTTCAGGTAGCGGAAAGAGGTGTGTTTTTAAATTGGCTTTAGGTCGTAGCGTAAGAGTTTATTCACTGGCAACAACGAGAACCGTAAAAATACTGTAGTAGTTTGAAGTAAAACGAATAACATTGTAAAATATAATATATATTTTTCACTGAGACTTACACACCAAACGCTGAAAGTTATAGCACACTTTAGTGACAAGTATTCATCTAAGTAGCTTTTCTTTTAAAGTTATTTTACGTACCACCGGAACAGATAGGTCGTATGGCGACGATGGGATAGGAAAGGGCTAGAAGTGGGAACGAAATGGTCGTGGCCATAATTAATGCACACCTAAGCATTTGCCTGGTGTGAAAATGGGAAACCACGCAAGACCATTTTCAGGGCTGCGAATGAAGTTAGGTAACGTTCCCGCCATTTCCAGCGGAAGGGGAACCCACTGTCTCCCGAATGCAAGCTCACAGCTGCGCGTCTCTAACTGCACGGTCAACTCGCTCAGATCTATATATGTATGCATGTATTTTGACTTACAACACGCTGTAACGACTTAGACGAGCCTAGGTAGGTACAGAACAGAATAAAGTCGTTTACAATTGTTGAATTAGGAACTCAGTTATTCTAGTCAGATGACCAGTAGTCGAACTGTTGGATCTTCAAAGGAGCTGACTGAAGTTAGACATGACTGGGCAGTATAGCGAAAATGAGTTTCCCTTTGCTGTATTCATTTCGTTTAGTTTTGTTCTTTTGTACTTGGAACTGGCTTTGGAATTTAGTTTGAAACCCCCATGGTTGCGAATGAAGTTAGATAACATTGCAGCCATTTCCAGCGGAAGGAGAACAAGTGTTCAGTATTCAATCGACGTCGACTATTGTTATTTCTCGAAGGAAACAACCACCCTGTATATTGTTGCAATATCGGTCCGTCTCTTTCCCACTCGAGGGCGCAAGATGTACCCGCGGTCACTAAAACAGTAGAAATCATCTCTGAGCTTGGTCCTGCACTGGCACGGCCAATAGCTGGAAATTGGAATGGATCAGACGGCTTTCGTGTGGTAATAACTGAGTCGATTTTTATTTTTTGTTTCCTTTCGGTATTTGTTCTGCAATAGCGTGAGGTGACCGCAGCTGCGCCAACACAACATATTGCTACCGCCGTCTTTTTCACCGTAAGCTTCTGTTAATTCAAGGAGGAATCTTTAGGAGAGAAGGGGTCTCCTTTGATGACTGACTACATTAAAGCAGGCTATTTTCATACCTAAGGAATTCATCGTACAGTACATTACACAGGGTATTGAGTGTATTATTTCGCCAGATAATCGCCGTAAGTAACTATGTGTTAAAAGCAGTTCCTGGTAGCTTATAGGTATTGGAGGAAATGCAAAGATCCGTTCTCTCTAAAAATAAATGAAAATATATAACACAGATTTTCCTATCGTCTGACAATTAGGACGACGATAGTTATCTTTCCTGTGTTTGACAACCGCAATGCTCCCTAGACTCCGAAATATGCAATCCATTATTATCTGAAATAGCCTGCTTGTTGGAGACAATTGGAAGATTTGTGGAAGGGGCAATCATTGGTAGAACATATTCATTCTTACAGGGGAATATGCTGGAATGTTTAACTTTTTTTTACATTTTGCTCTACGTCGCACCTACACAGATAGGTCTTGTGGCGACGATGGGATAGGAAAGGACTGGGAGTGGGAATGACGCAGCCGTAGCCTTAATTAAGGTACAGCCCCAGCAGTTACCTGTCTGAAAGTGGGAAACCACGGAGAATCATGTACAGGGCTGCTGACAGTGGGGCTCGAACCCATTATCTCCCGGCTGCAAGAATGTTTCAGAATCGAGTAATTATTTTCCATTACCCTTACATGGTAATCATGATTATATTACTAATGTATTATTAAAGGATAAAATTAACTCTCTGGGTAAGTTACTTGTCATTTTATTTATACAATAACTGTTTTCTATAAATGCGATTTCTAGTATGTTAAATGGTGGTCAGCAAGATAATATTCTAATAAATTATTACGTACATTTCTATGTATTACTAGCTGTTAACCGCGGCTTCGCACGCGTGCGTTTCGTAATTTGATAACATTAATTTTCCTCGGTACTGCACTAAGACATTATTTAAAAATGCCTAAAGTATAAAACCTACCGAAAAATTGAGTTTCATTTACCCCAGAACGTCTCTGTAAACTACGTTTGTGGTATTGACTTTTAGAGATATGATGACCAGGCTACTGGCAGAGCTAACTCCGGAACATACGACATAGAACTATACATGTGAGAAACAATCCTTTCTCAAGTCGAAAAATCCGTGTTTCATCATTTTTAAAGAAGAATCCAAACTACCTATTTTCACGTCTGTAACATGTTATGTATTTGCGAAATAATGCAAATATAATCATTTTAAAAATTCACAACCTTATTTTTTACGCCCTTAGTGGATTTTCCGAAAAAAGTGTTTATTTTTTTAAAGGAGATTCCAAATACCAAATTTTACATCAGTAACATCTTCAGTTTTTGAGATATTAGTGAAATGATATGGCGTATGGCTTTTAGTGTCGGGAGTGCCCGAGGACATGTTCGGCTCACCGTGTGCAGGTCCTTTGATTTAACGTCCGTCGTGATGAGGATAAAATTATGATGAAGACGACACATAAACCCAGCCCCAGTGTCAGCGAAATTAACCAATGATGGTTAAAATTCCCGACCCTGCCGGGAATCGAATCCGGGACCCCTGTGACCAAAGGCCAGCACGCTAACCATTTAGCCATAGTGCCGGACTGAGATATCAGTATCCGAATTAAAGTATTCAACCCGATTTTCAGTCCTTTTCACTCCCGTAAGTGGATTTTTTCGAAAACAGAATAATACGCGTCTCTTTAGTTTTAAAGGATATTTCAAATACCAATTTTCACATCTGGAACACGTTAAATTTTTACGATATACTGTAGATATACTCTTTTTAAAAATTTACCCACTTTTTCAATTATTTTAACCCCCTTAAGTTGATTTTCAGAAAACAAAAATCATATTTTTTAATTTTTTAAGGAGACTCCAAATATCAATTTCACGTTTGAAACATCCTCAGCTTTTGGGATATACGTAAAAAAAGAATTCAACTCAATTTTCTTTTCGCCACACTTAAGTGGATTTTCCTATAACGAAAAATACACGTTTCCTTATTTTTAAATGACATTCCAAATACAAATTTTCACGTATGTAACATACTCAGTTTTGAGATATAATTATCCCAATTGAAGTATCAACCCATTTTCCAGTCCTTTTCTCCTCTCTTAAGTGGATTTTCCAAAAACAAAATATATGTGTTTCTTTATTTCTAAAGGAGATACCAAGTATAAATTTTCACGTCTGTGACATGTTCAGTTTTTGAGATATAAGTATCCCAATGAAGGGATTCAACCCTTTTTCCATTCCTGTTCAGTTTGCTTAAGTGGATTTTCCGAAAACAAAAGAATACGTGTTTCATTATTTTTAAAGGAGATTCTAAATACCAATATTTATTTCTGGAACATGTTCTGTTTTTGGGCTATAGTGTAGATATATTCATTTTAATAACACAGTTTTCAATTCTTTTAACACCTTAAATGGATTTTTCGGACTAAATAGGTGTTTAATTCTTTTTAACGAGATTTCAAACACCAGTTTTCACGTCTGTAACGTCTTCTTTTCATTTTTGTTTTGCTAGTTGCTTTACGTCGCAACGAGGTCTTATGGCGACGATGGAACAGGAAAGGGCTAGGAGTGGGAAGGATGTGGCCGTGGCCTTAATTAAGGTACAGCGCCAGCATTTGCCTAGTGTGAAAATGGGAAACCACGGAAAACAATTTTCAGGGCTGCCGACACTGGGGTTCGAACCTACTATCTCCCGAATACTGGATACTGGCCGCACTTAAGCGATTGCAGCTATCGAGCTCGGTTCCTCAGTTATTGAGATATAAGTATCCCAATGAAATGTTTCAAACAGTGTTTTCAGTCCTTTTCACCCGCTTAAATGGATTTTTGGGAAACAAAAGATATACGCATGTCTTTATTTTTAAAGGAGATTCCAAATACCTATTTTCACGTCTGTAAAATTTTCAGTTTTGAGATTTAAGCATCCTCGTAAAAGGAATTCATCCCATTTTCGGTCCTTCTCCCCCCCCCCCCGCTCTTAGATGGACTTCCCGAAAACAAAAACGTATTTTTATATTTTTATAGGGGAAACCAAATACCAGTTTCCATCTCTATAACATATTGAGTTTTTACATAAAGTATCCCAATTGGAGTATTCTACACCATTTTCAGTCATTTCCAGTTCCCTTAATTGGATTTTCCGAAAATAAAAAATACATATTTCTTTATTTTTAAAGAAGATTCCAAATACCATTTTTTAGATCTGTAACATGTTTAGATTTTGAGATATACTCATCTTCAAAATTCACCTCTTTCTTCAATCCTTTTCAACCCCCTTAAGTGGATTTTACGAAAACCAAAAATACATATTTCTTATTTTGAAAGGAGATTGCGTGTACCAATGTTCACGCTGTAACATCTTCAGTGTTTGAGTTATAAGTATCCTCATAAATGTAATTCAACTCCCTTTTCGCTTACTTTACTCCCAATAAGTTCATTTTCCGAAAACACAAAAATTCGTGTTTCTTTATTTTTAAAGGAGATTCCAAATTCCAATTTTCACGTCTTTAAACTGTTAAGTTTTTCTTCCTCTTCTCCTTTATCCTATCCTTTTGCCGTCCAGGGTCGGTGTCTTACAATCATTTGCTACGCTCAGTTCTGTGTTTTGTGAATCATTTAATTTCTTGTGAAAAAACTATTAGCTTGCATTAGGGTTATAGTGGGTTCGAACCCCACTGTCGGCAGCCTTGAAGATGGTTTTCCGTGGTTTCCCATTTTCCCACCAGGAGAATGCTGGGGCTGTACTTTAGTTAAGGCCATGGCCACTTCCTTACCACTCAAGTCCTTTTTACTCCCACCGTCGCCATAACACGTATCTGAGTCGGTGCGACGTAAAGCAAATTTTAAAAAAGAATTATAGTGAAAATTTCCGTCTGGTAGACAGCTACTTAGTATTTTCCTCGCATTCCAATCTTGGTCTTCATTTCCCTATTTGTCTTCACTCTGAACATGTTACTATGGTGAATTCACTAGTCTTGTCGTTACCCGTCCTTAGTATACGACCGAAGTATTGCAGTGTTTTATTCTCCATTATATCCACGAATGATTCCTGTTTAAACAGTTTCCTTATGTTCCTAATTTTTTTTAATTCGTCCTCTCCTAGGTCTTGTAGCTGCCCACTCAGAATTCTCAATTCTCTTGCCTGTAATTTGCCTTAATATTTCTCAAACAGGGTTTAGATCTCTGTCCCATCCAGCGACGTGGGTAGGATTTCTGTGTTGTAGGTCCTTATCTTGGTTTCCTCTGTATTACACTGTTGCTCACAATAGCAATGGATACCTCTTAACACGTTTGATATGCCTTCTGTGTCCATGCTTTCCGAATGAGGTGATTACTGTTCTTGGATATTCCCATTCCTTGACTCTCTCCCCTGCAGGTGATGTTCAGAGGGTTTCATTAGATTGCTTGGTTATGGCCATCATCGTACATTCATCTACATTCATCTCCATATGTCTGTTCCTCTTAACACCTGCCCATTCACTTACATCATTCTGCAGTTCTTCCTCACATCTAGTAATTAGCCAATATCACCAGCGTAATCTACGGCCTGGACACACACTGTTCTCATTTTATAGTTTTCCACCTAGCATCTTGCTGTTTTCTCTTCTACTGCCTGAGAATCTAGTCGGCTATATTTTTTCTCAACCAACAAAATGATTAAGATAATTTAATTTTAAGAGCAGCAAACTGTTTCATCAATTCATCATTTTTAGACCCATTCGGTAACTTCCCTTTTATGTGGCCAGGTGTGACCATTGTGAGGCAGACCCTCCAACGAGGGTGGGTGGCATCTGCCTTACACGGGAAACAGCGTGTTAATGTGGTGGAGGATAGCTTGGTGTGTTGTTTGTGAGTGGTAGGAATGTTGGGGACACTCCCCGAGCCAAGGAGGTTAACTATCTAAGATTAAAATCTTTCGAACCCACTGGGAATCGAACCCAGGGCCCTGAGGACTGAAGGCCAAGACAACCCTTAACTGACAGTAGGCTAAGCAACAGGGAAAATGAACGTTTCTTTGGTAAATAAACGATCATAATGCTGCATTTTGCTCCATGCTTAGAGTAAGACCATAGCCACTTTACAGATTTTTGTAATGATGTAGAATTTGGCGATTCATTTCCGTTCATTAGTGGAACGTTTACCTGATTTCTCGGTCATGCGAGAAACGTTGGCTCAATAACGTGTTATTTGAGCACTGTGTGTATTATGAGGTGAGCATTTCTTGGACAAACCCTCAGTGGAAGTTGGACAGCTTCTTCATGTAGGTACTGCGTGTATGAGACAACTGTGTTCTACCATAGTGTGAGTGCAGCCTTTCGACAGCGTCTTCCATATAGGAAATGAGTGTAGCCTATGAGACAACTGTGTTCTGCCATAGCCTGAGTGCAGCCTTTCTTAGGCAAACCCTCTGTGAAGGTGGACCGCGTCTTCCGTGTAGGAACTGCGTGTAGCCTATGAGACAACTGTGTTCTGCCATAGCCTGAGCGCAGCCTCTCTTATTCAAACCCTCTGTCAAGGTGGACCGCGTCTTCCGTGTAGGAACTGCGTGTAGCCTATGAGACAACTGTGTTCTGCCATAGCCTGAGCGCAGCCTCTCTTATTCAAACCCTCTGTCAAGGTGGACCTCGTCTTCCGTGTAGGAACTGCGTGTAGCCTATGAGCCAACTGTGTTCTGCCATAGTGTGAGTGCAGCCTTTCGACAGCGTCTTCCATATAGGAAATGAGTGTAGCCTATGAGACAACTGTGTTCTGCCATAGCCTGAGTGCAGCCTTTCTTGGGCAAACCCTCTGTGAAGGTGGACCGCGTCTTCCGTGTAGGAACTGCGTGTAGCCTATGAGACAACTGTGTTCTGCCATAGCCTGAGTGCAGCCTTTCTTATTCAAACCCTCTGTGAAGGTGGACAGCGTCTTACGTGCAGGAACTGCGTGCACGAGACAACTGCGTACTGCCATAGCCTGAGTGCAGCCTTTCTTATGCAAACCCTCTGTGAAGGTGGACCGCGCCTTACGTGTAGGAACTGCGTGTATGAGACAAGTGTGTTCTACCACAGCCTGAGTGCAGCCTTCCTTATGCAAACCCTCTGTGAAGGTAGACCGCGCCTTACGTGTAGGAACTGCGTGTACGAGACAAGTGTGTTCTGCCATAGCCTGAGTGCAGCCTTCCTTATGCAAACCCTCTGTGAAGATGGACCGCGCCTTACGCGTAGGAACTGCGTGTACGAGACAAGTGTGTTCTACCATAGCCTGAGTGCAGCCTTCCTTATGCAAACCCTCTGTGAAGATGGACCGCGCCTTACGCGTAGGAACTGCGTGTACGAGACAAGTGTGTTCTGCCATAGCCTGAGTGCAGCCTTTCTTATTCAAACCCTCTGTGAAGGTGGACAGCGTCCTACGTGTAGGAAATGAGTGTACGAGACAACTGTGTACTGCCATGAGACAGCCTTTCTTATGCAAACCCTCTGTGAAGGTGGACCGCGTCTTACGTGTAGGAAATGAGTGTGTGGGACAACTGTGTACTGCCATGAGACAGCCTTTCTTATGCAAACCCTCTGTGAAGGTAGACAGCGTCTTACGTGTAGGAAATGAGTGTGTGGGACAACTGTGTACTGCCATGAGACAGCCTTTCTTATGCAAACCCTCTGTGAAGGTGGACAGCGACTTACGTGTAGGAAATGAGTGTGTGGGACAACTGTGTACTGCCATGAGACAGCCTTTCTTATGCAAACCCTCTGTGAAGGTGGGCGGTGTCTTCAGTGTAGGAACTGCGTGTATGAATACCTCCCTAATGTGGCTGAGTGGTAGTATCGGCTTACGAATCCAAAGATCACGTGTTCAATTTGTGGAGAGCTAGGGTGAAAAAGGTCCATTCGGCACTCTCTGAAGGTTTCTTTAGACATGGAACAGATCTCTATAGATAAATCGGTATTATCCGGACGAAATTAATTAAACCTCAGCGCTAGTCGTCCAGTTCCTCTCCACTCGGATAGAGTAAAACAGAATGTCGTATTTGACGTGCAGGCAGCCTAAATAACAGCACACGTTAGGTGAACCCAACGATTATTATTATTGTTATTATTATTATTATTATTATTATTATTATTATTATTATTATTATTATTTTGTATGTGTTATGGTAGAATTTGATGATAGTCAGTTCAAAAGAATTATAGATACAGAATGAGGATCCATTCTCCAAACTGTAGGATGTAGCTTTCCGCGATTAAAATCCCATAGCCCGACCAGGACTCGAACTTGGAAACCCCTTGGGCCAAACACCAGCACAGTGCTACTCAGTCGAACACCAAACTCCTGTGGTAGCACAGGCATGCTGAATACCATTTGTGTTGTTGCTCTTGTAATTGAGTATATTCTCAACCAACTTCTCATCGTCCTACTTCTTTCTTTCCACTGTGACAGTATCGCAGTCTAGATTTTCACATGTCTATGAACATGAAAACTCAGCAGATACTGTATTTTTCCACGCAGGGAATGCGACTTTAATGCGGCTGCACTGGCTTGTCATTCCACTTAGACAATCCGCAGTCAAACGAGGAAAGAACAGACTAAACGCAGCCGAGTGTGTGGAATACGGCCACTGTATTTTATTTTACATTGTTCCACAAGATATTTTATTCGAATTGCCGGTGCGTTATGTACACACTATTACACCCTGCTATGAACTCGTTTAACAGCCTCCATTTTACTGGGAATAAAATAAATCTTAGGACTTTGATAGTAATTACATAACGAGAGAGTTGAAACTGTGCTTGGAAGGGTGGCCAAGCGATTTACATCGCCACTGATGAAGGTAATCTCCTCAATGTTTTATATGGCTTTAATGTTGAGTTGGTTTCCGAAGTACGAAACTCATTCTGTTCCTGATATACAGTATTGGCAGAGGTTTGAGATTGGGAGGAGTGCTGGTGTGTTGTTAAGAGGATACAGTACATGCAGCTCCCTTCCCTTTGGATTGTTTGCCTGAAAAAAAAGAAACTACATCACCTTTAGGAATCCAAGGACACGAGTTTATTGTAGTGGTCAGTAAGCCTTTGACGCCTCTCATGCTCTCTACAGAGTGGTTAGTTCAGCATAGGGCCGGAACACCGCATATATGCGAAGCGGTAGCTGCAAGAGTTTTCTGCGGCAAGGAAGTATGTTGAAGGTCCGCAGTCCCACACAGTGTTCCATTAAGATATTCGCTTGATAGTGCAGCGTAAGTTTCTTAAAATTCACTCTCTTTCGGTGAAACGCTTCATCCGGGAAATGTAAGTTTCTCACAAGTGACTTAAAATTCAGTGTGTGTAAATTATCAGTTAATTGGCATGGCGAGTAATCAAATTAATCTACTGCATTGCCAATTGAACAGTTCACGCGTGAACAAACTGTTTTTTATTTACACGTATGTAAGAAATGACTCGTGAAGGGAGGCGTGCAGACAATTACAGGTGAAATTCCCTGGTTCTGCAGGTAGGGGGAATGTTAGGTTTCTTGTTCAAACTAAAGACAACGGGATCACTAAACGTTAAAATTACTAAGCCAAAACGTTGAGTTCTAATGAAGGAAAAATTGGCGAAACCGGTGCATCATTTCCTCGCTTTCCAAATAAACATCTACATGTGTTGCGCAGAAATCTGTTTTAAAAGCTTCGGTGCGTATGGCTAACAAACTTTTGAAACGGAAACTGTATTTCTTTATAGATAGCAGGGGGCAGGGCGTACTAGCCAGTAGGCACTATCATTGGATTGCCTTCAAGGCGGCTTCGGTTCGAATACCGCTCAATGCACGTCAGATTTTTCAAATGAATAGTAATAATACTGTTGTATGTATTATCATAATACTGGAGGTCCTGTGGCTATGATTACGAAATCATCAGTCGCATAAGTTACAAACTTCTTTTTTCCCTGACATGTAGAATGGAAATGTTATTTTGTTTCTGGATTTAATGACGTATTCCTCCTGATATTTTGTGGTTTTCAAGTGGTTAAACGTCGCACTAACTCAGATAGGTTTTAGTCGACGATGTTTTGGATAGGGCTAGGACTGGGAACGAAGTGGCGTACCCCCACCAGTTTCCTGGTGTGAAAATGAGGGAACCGCAGAAAACCATTTTTGAGACCGCCGATGGTGAAGTTCAAACTCACCATCAATTGAGAGCAAGTTCATTGCTACGTGGCCTGTACCGCACAGTCAGTTCTTTACTCCTAATAGGAGGGAAAGAAGAGTCGAGCACAGTCTCAATAATAGTGGCTCGATTAGTCAAATATCAATGTCTATTACGTCAGCTCCATGGCTGAGTGGACGTTTTTTCCGCCTTCAGGTCACCTGGTTCGATTCCCGCCTGAGTCACGAGATTTTAATTGAATTAGGTTACTTCCCTTGGTTCGGTGCTCCGTATTTGTGCTGTCCTCAACATTCCTGCAACTTACGCACCACATACAGAATATTATCACAATAGCACGCAGTTGTCCATGCACAGCAGGCGCCACCCACACTCATCGGAGGGTCTGCCTTTGATGAAATGTATTTGGCTGTAATAGCCACAAGAAATTGTTATATTATTTTAATGTCAAATATTTAATACATTATTACATTAACAATATGTAATTTTCTTCGCCATAATTTGATCAGGTAGTAGACATATTTCCTCTTCGTTCGAACAAAGATAAGACTTGGAAAACTCTGAAGATAACTACAGTAACTCGAACGAACGGATTTAATTAGGATTACTGCATGACATGTTTTTATGGCGGTATTTTAATATTGATTTATTACTCCAAATTTAGCTACATTGTACACTCCCTGACATAAAAAGTAATCTGGAAGGAGCACGTTGTCATATAGATGCCATTGCTTTGCAGTGCATGAAGATTTACCTAATGATTTTTCAATAGAAGTGTGCACTACAATGTTTTTAAAGTGAGTTTAAATTATGAGATTCGCTGCAAAAAGTCATAAACACTGTTGTCACTTTCCTGACATAACTTTCCTTAGAATTTGTTATACCTCGCACCGACACAGATAGGCCTTATCGCGGCGACATGTTAGGCTATAAAAAGGAAATAAGCGGCCGTGGCCTTAACTACTGTAAGGCGCAGCCCCAGCATTTGCCTGGTGTAAAATGGGAAACCATAAAAAACCATCTTCAGAGCTCCCGACATTGAGGTTCGAACCCACTATCTCCCGGATGCAAGCTCGCAGATGCGCGCCCCTAATCGCACGGCCAACTGTCCCGGCCCTAACTTAACAGAACCACGGAAGTTCATGGACAAAACAAAAAGTGTTTTTTGGACGAAAATACATTAAGGAGTAAGGGAAGAAATGTGCTAAATATGTCGATTCTTCCGTACCAGAAATTTATCTCCTTATACGGTTACGTTCTGCTGGGTCGGAGAGTTTAACATTCCCCTGGCTCGGGGACTGGTTGTTTGTACTGCCCACAACATTCCTGCAACTCGCACATGACTCACAACACTATTCTCCACTACAGTGAGACGCAGTTTCCTACACACGAAAATGCCACCCACACACGCCGCACGGTCTGCCTTAGAAGGGCTGCACCAGGCTAGCTATAACCACTCGAAATTCGTAATGCTGTGCTCAAATTATCGGATAAAGAAAATTCGAGACCAGTTAGTCCTTCATTGTTATAGAATTTATAAATCAATGTATGCTTCCTGATGAATACGTTGCGAGATATTTTATTTATGAGACTTATCAGAGAGAACTGATCTCATGACCTAAATCATATTACAATATACAGCCATAAACAGTTCCTCGCGTAACATTTCTTTATGGTCTGAAGATGGTTTTCGTAGTTTCCTTAATTAAGGCCACGGCCGCTTCCTTCCCACTCCTAGCCCTTTCCTATCCCATCGTCACCATTCAGACCCATCTGTGTCGGTGCGACATAAAGCAAATTGCAAATATATATTTGCTCGTTTATTCACGTTAAAGAAGAAATGGTGCACCTTCCGTCGGCTAGTAAGCGCTTCTATGTATTGGTTTATTTACTTAAAAGTCGTTGTTTTCACCCATACTAACCGCAACATTGTATGAGTTTTCTCAGGCAAGTTGCAAGGATCAGAGATTCGAACTAAGTAGCATTTTCGTTCATTAAATTCTATTAGTTTTCCTATTTTACTTTGGATACGTTCAAGGAAATAAACCAATAGTCTATGCAGCAACTGTTACAAGTAGATGTTAAGTGGACCATTTCTTATTTAAGCGAACTATGCAAGAATTCAAAAGGACATTTCTGTGGTGTTAAGGCAGAACTCACTATATCTCGTGTTTTAAAGCCAAAATGGTAGATTTTCCGATGAATAGTATCACGTCTAAGCCCGGTATAATTCTGGTGCACGTAAAATACGCTCTTCCCAAAATTAAGATTCCGATATGTTCAATACATTGATATTGAGGTAACCGAGTGATTTGTTTGCTGAACTTGCTGAATAAATAAGAATTAAGCTTGTTCCTTCTTTTTACTACATTCTCAAATGTATGCGACTTCATTTTAGCAGTCATTGTAATACAGTAGGAATTTCAGCGGCCTCGCAAATTTTTAAACGTGCCTCCTGAAAAATCAAGTTTTTTGACGTACTGGGTTCTGCCTTAGTACCACATACTTTTTGTTAGTAGGGCACTTTGTTTTGTTAGTGGTTTAACGTCGCACTAACACATCGAAGGTTTTCGGCGACGCAAGGATCAGATAGTGGGTTCGAATCCCACCGTCGGCAGCCCTGACAATGGGTTTTCCGTGGTTTTCCATTATCACACCAGGCAAATGCTGGAGCTGTACCTTAATAACGGCCATGGCCACCGACGCTTCCTTCATACTTCTTGACCTTTCCTATCCTATCGTCGTCATAAGACCTGTCTCTACCGGTGCGACGTAAAATTAAATTGTAAAGTAAATAAATAAATAAATAAATAAATAAATAAATAAATAAATAAATAAATAAATAAATGGATAAATAAATACATCGAAGGTGCGCGAGCAATACCCTGCATCACACAATGGTCTTCCGATCTGTTATCCTCCTCAAGATGGTATTTGGAGGTGCTCAAATACGTCAGCCTCGTGTAGGTAGATTTACTGGCACGTAAAAGAACTTCTGCTGGACAAAATTCTGGCTCCTCGGCGTCTCCGAAAACCGCAAAAGTAGTTAGTGGGACGTACAGCAAATAACATTATTATTATTATTATTATTATTATTATTATTATTATTATTATTATTATTATTATTATTATTATTATTATTATTAAGATTGATCACGGCTCCCGGCCACATATGGATATACAGTCCATCAGAACAATGTTCGTTGGGTTCATTTTCCTTTACACACGAGCATAGGAAAATGAACCCAACGAACGCATAGTAATCGAAACCGACTTTCAACCTATTAGGCCGTGTTCCCGATTTCGCGTCGGTTGCTCTACCAATTGACCTATGGTGGCCTAGGCCATCTTCGTTCTGTTGGAAAGGATCTGAGCTACAGGTCTGGTACTACTACCATCGCACTGTAGAGTGCGTTTAAGTTGCCCGTCGAGGGCCAAGTCAATGAATATTGAATTTTCACGACCGCATAGTAATCGAAACAGACTTTCAACCTATTAGGTCGTGTTATATACATTTAGTACGTGTTGAAGAGATGTTAAGTACAGAACGTGTGTTCGGATCCCACTGGTGTTTGGTTGGCCATTTTTGTTCTGTACTTAACATCTCTTCAACACGTACTAAATGTACGTAACACGACCTAATAGGTTGAAAGTCGGTTTCGAGAACCCAACGAACATTGTTCTGATGGACTGCATATCCATATGTGGCTGGGAGGCCTGACCATTCTTAAGAGAAATAATGGATAGGGAGAGAATTGGGAGATGAAAATGAGCCTTAAATGCTTTATACTGTAGGATTGCGTAAATATTCCATGACCATATACATTCCTACTGTACGATACAATTCAGCTGTGAATGAAAGACAAATACAAAGCACCCTTGTAACTTTACCTCCCTGTTGATATCGTGATCATAGCAACCGGACCTACGGTACGGTACATATTTGCATAGGAAAGTGAACTCAACGAACATTGTTCTGATGGACTACATTTGCGTGTGTGGCTGAGAGGCGTGACCAATCTTTAGGAAAATATTAGACAGGAAGAGCATTTTGGGATACGAGGATTTCATCCTTTTTACCCAGAATATTTAGTAAATTTTTCAGTCAAGTTGCAAGGATTAAGTACGTTTTAGAAGTACGTATTGGAAGGAAAATAAGAAAACTAACGCATTTTACAGAATGCAAATACTAATGTTGTGCGACTATTGAAGTTATGGTGGGTGGTTTTGTATCATCGGGTATAATATGCGACAAGTTCAGAGCTTAATTGTCAACATCAATTACTATGGCAGCAGTTCATTATTACAGCACTTTCTTGTCATTTTACGTAAAAATTAAATTCATATTCAATATATCATGTTCTTTCTCCACCACCACAAGTCTTCTAGATCCTGTTCTCTATGTAATTATTGTTCGGTGTTTTCTATGTTAAACACCTGCTTCACAACCTGGGATAATTTTATAACTTTGTATGGACTAATGCTGATATTCTTCTCCCCATTTTCATTTTCTTAAACGAGGCTCTGTGTGTTGTGTGTTGACGTAACACGCGCACTTAAAAGTTCTCTTGTTCATTTTACGAAACCTGAAAAACTCTCAAATTTCTAGTGAAATCGTACAATTTGGTGTGCATTGTACCACACATACGACAGGTCATTAAACTGAAACGAGTTGCTCGTAAATCAGTGTAGCTATTCAACTTCAAAGAATTCTTGAATCTTAAAATATAGACCCAAAACACATCAAAACACGTTTAAAGAAACGATAAGACCGTTTTTTTCAAATACAGATCATTAAGTATATTTTCACTGTGACCCAAATGAGTTATTGAAATACACTGCTGACGTCTAAGGGTAAATATTGTGGACTTCCATCCGATTGATCTGGGTTCATTTCCCGGCTCTGCCATTATTTAATGATTGGTTTGAATGGCTGAAGCAGGATTAATTTAGTCGCAAGTAACATATTTGAGAAGAAAAGCGTGATAAAATACCGCTGATTTCCCACTCCAGCACCGGTATGGAAACCAAAGTAGAGTCCATGATGGTTACATTCCGAATTCCACATCATCGCTTGCTTCTCAACAATATGTCCCCAGTTCGAAACACGACCAATGCAGGAAGTATTTATGAAATGAAAAATCGCATCCTTGTGATTCATATTCCACACAGAACCGAAGGTCACATGACCATGATCACGATATAAACAGGAATTTTAGAAATAAAAAATCACCTCACTCTGACGGATTCCACATAGAACCGAAGGTTCCGTAGCTATAATCACGATATCAACAGAGACATAAAGCTACAAGGATGCATTGCATTTGCCTTTTATTACCAGTTCTAGCTGAAGACGGCATCATGCAGACAGATCTCTCTATCTCTGCTGTAGTAATGCCAGACGTGGTGAACGCATGACCTTCTACTATACACGGTTGTAATGGTTCAATTTTCATGAACGTTGGGCGGTCTCAATAGCTCTTACTGCACGTAGAATTGTGAAAACGAAGATTCCGTTCTACATTTATAATATTTTTTCTCTAAACATATCGAGTCAGTTCATAGCAAAGACACTCGGTTTACAAAGACTACTTCTGAAATTTCCATCCACTGTACCACTATATTAAACAAATCCTTTGTTTGCAGGGCATCATGCGTATTCAACGTCTTTGAACTCCATGTTTTACAGATACTGTAAATTGTACCCTACTAAAACAGTCCTTAATGTCTTTCTTCCTGGAGGAGTACGGAAGAGACTGAGAAAACTTAAACAGAAAGCCGATTGTTTGAATTTCTAGTATTTTTAATCACCGGGCAAGTTGGCAGTGCGGTTAGGGGTGCGCAGCTATAAGCTTGCATCCGGGAGATAGTGGGTTCGAATCCCACTTTCGGCAGCCCTGAAGGTGGCATTCCGTGGTTTCCCATTTTCATACCAGGGAAATGCTCGGGCTGTATCTTAATTAAGGCCACAGCCTATTCCTTCCCACTCCTAGTCCTTTCCTATCCCATCGTCGCCATAAGACCTGTCTGTGTCGGTGCGACGTAAAATGTATTTTTCAATGATTGTATCTCGAAAAATAATTTAATAGTGCTCTAATTTCAAAATGAATGAAAAATAAACGTTTTAGTTTATTTAGAGCGTTTGTATAGCCTAGGTCGTAAGGACAAGCTCAGTTCATCCAAGACGTAGGTTCGATTACCCGTCACGAAGTCCAAACGTTTAGAAACGATATTTGCAATTTTGGAGAAGCACATGGCGTCGAAGTTCACTTAGCCTACACCAAAAGTGCGTATCAGGTTAATTTCTGTGGATAAAAGTGTCTTGGCATAGAACTAACCACTCTATCCCACATATTGCCGAGGTTACTGATTGTGGAAGCCTTTAGGTTCAACTCGTCCAAGGGCCTTCATGGTCTGTATGGAGGTGTCTTTGCTTTTGCGTTTGCTTTTTTTTTTTCTTAGTTTAACTAGAGTAGGTATGTGAACATGCACAATCATAAAATAAATCTGTTTTAAGTTTTGTGATTAATGATGTTAACTATATAGCATTTAATTAGTATGTTTTTAGACATGTATCTTATTTGATGTAGATGGCTGCATAAAGAGGCTTTTCACTTTTCAGCCTCAGTGACATGTAAACTTTCAATAAACTCAATTCTCATCCACCCTCTCTCTCTCTCACACACACACACACATAGTGTATGGGCGTAGTGAACACATTATCCATTATCCATGTTCCACGTATAGTGTATATTGCGAAATAGTCTGCATTCACTCTTAACAGCTGTTTTAATTACTAGTATTTTCCTATTTTCGTAGCTCAAGAAATAATGAATTCACATCGTGAGACTGGTAATCCAGGGACTCGAAACCCTATTCATCAATTGGTACAGATATGACCGTCGGTCTCCATTTGCGCATTTCGACCTGTCTGCCACTTCGTTCAAAAGATATGCAGATCGATTGGGCACTAATTGATTTATTTGTCCCTCACCACATCATTAATAACACTCGGCACATTTTTATCGCACCAAAGTCCATAATTTTAATGGGAGGTGTGGACAGTAAGTTAACGTGTTTTGTTGCGTTGGCTGCTCAGCGGTTTTCCCTTCTGCAATGCGTAGCACTGACAAATACCCACCTCTTTTGTTAAAAACATCCGATGTTTCATCAGGTGTACGCCTCGGGGTTATTGGCTTTGCCCTTCCTCCCCTCAGTCTCCGCGCAATATATTGCCCTATTGAATAAATCAGAAAACAGATACGGATGGTTAAGGTCTGTCAGTTTTTTTAAACCCATGGATGGAATTTCCTATAAGGGCATATTGCTATTTCAACGTCCAGCTTACAGAGTGATGTGAAACTTCCGAGTGGAATATTTCCCACATAGATGACTTTTTTTTTTTCCTTTCAGACGCGCATTACATACGTATATAGTGTATTGAATTTGAAACTCCCCGTATAGGCCTACCTCGTGCAGGTCTATTGATCTTACCACAACAACCAACAACAAAAACATTGCGCTAAGTGTGTGGGTCAGCGGAATTCTTTAGTTATGGCATGCGTTATAAAATAATGCACCTCTAATGGAAAGCTAATATATAACGCCTCATTTTAATCCATTCGATATACCGAAAGGAGAAATTTGTAGAATGTTACTTATCTAAATTTGTTTCCTGTTTGTATTCTTGAATACACCACGGCAACACAGACAGTATTTAAATATGGTAGCATCATTGTCACTCCCTCAGAGCTGTCAGCTAATGTTATGTTTCCGGAAGTTTATTTAATATTTATCATGAACCTACAGAATGGGAATAAAAGATCTGCAGGTTTCACGTCCACGTGCCCTTAATATTATCATGTAGTTCGATCTTCCTGCAACCAGAATGATTTTGATATTAGAAACAGATGAAAATCATGAGCCACATCTGGACTGCTTCAAATAATTCACGACCTAAATGTGATTACCAGGGAACGGATTTATATATACTAATAATTCATCAAATATGTGCATATATATTTAGTCATTTTTATTGAAATATGGAAATATTTATTGAATCAAAATTACAAAAAACTATAATTTCCATTAATTATTCAAGTTCAGTGAAGCTAAACAAATTAGAACTACATGAAACATAACGTTGTACTTCACACTCTAATGTGAACTTCCGAGAAAACAGAATATTTTATTCTCTGTTGTCAAAACAGTGGAATACAACTTTTTTAATTGTTGGAAAGTAAATCCTCTTTTTCTCTGAGAGCAGATTTACAGTGTATTGACTGAAATTGCGTTCTACAGAAGAGATAATCGGTGCATGTTTGATCTTCACAAAGTCCAACGTTAACTTCACACTTAAGTTCAACATTGCACCAATTTTTCCGATTTCTTCATATCCAATGTTCTTCGGAAGTACAGCGTGCATCTTTACTTTTGCTATATCTGCAGCTTTACCTCTACCACGATTCAGTTGTTCTACAGTATTATTAATAGTTTCGAAACTTTCCGAAAGTGAGAGATGCAAGTTTTGGAGCTTTGTGAGTACCTTTGTGATACTCGAAAAATTACTCTGAATTTAACTTAAGTCATTCCTCATACTTGTGTCACAGACTACTGCTTTTTCAGCTTTAGTAGAGTTCATGGCATGCGGAACATGCCTAATAGAGTCCCATGAAGCATTGAAAGGGAATACCGAATTTACGAAATCAATCAATCAATCAATCAATCAGTACTGATCTGCATTTAGGGCAGTCGCCCAGGTGGCAGATTCCCTATTTGTTGTTTTCCTAGCCTTTTCCTAAATGATTTCAAAGAAATTGGAAATTTATTGAACATCCCTCTTGGTAAGTTATTCCAATCCCTAACTCCCCTTCCTATAAATGAATATTTGCCCCAGTTTGTCCTCTTGAATTCCAACTTTATCTTCATATTGTGATCTTTCCTACTTTTATAAACGCCATTCAAACTTATTCGTCTACTAATGTCATTCCACGCCATCTCTCCGCTGACAGCCCGGAACATACCACTTAGTCGAGCAGCTCTTCTTCTTTCTCTCAATTCTTTCCAACCCAAACATTGCAACATTTTTGTAACGCTACTCTTTTGTCGGAAATCGCCCAGAACAAATCGAGCTGCTTTTCTTTGGATTTTTTCCAGTTCTTGAATCAGGTAATCCTGGTGAGGGTCCCATACACTGGAACCATACTCTAGTTGGGGTCTTACCAGAGACTTATATGCCCTCTCCTTTACATCCTTACTACAACCCCTAAACACCCTCATAACCATGTGCAGAGATCTGTACCCTTTATTTACAATCCCATTTATGTGATTACCCCAATGAAGATCTTTCCTTATATTAACACCTAGATACTTACAATGATCCCCAAAAGGAACTTTCACCCCATCAACGCAGTAATTAAAACTGAGAGGACTTTTCCTACTTGTAAAACTCACAACCTGACTTTTAACCCCGTTTATCAACATACCATTGCCTGCTGTCCATCTCACAACATTTTCGAGGTCACGTTGCAGTTGCTCACAATCTTGTAACTTATTTATCACTCTATAGAGAATAACATCATCCGCAAAAAGCCTTACCTCCGATTCCACTCCTTTACTCATATCATTTATATATATAAGAAAACATAAAGGTCCGATAATACTGCCTTGAGGAATTCCCCTCTTAATTATTACAGGGTCAGATAAAGCTTCACCTACTCTACTGTAACACTGCTTACAATATAAAATATTAAAAGTTTGTTTTTCCATGCTTGGGAGGACTCTTACTTTAATAGAATCTAATATATTTTAGTCGAAATTTGGACCATACTCGTTTTATTGACTAAGAATTCGGAACAAATGTGCTAAACTCCAACTCTACACGTCAAAATTCGTAAGGACAATGCAACATACAATTAATTCTAGTTTCCTAAACAGATACTCCTTGTACTGTATCTACATTTAAATCCGTTCCCTTGTATGTTCCATGTAATACTTGCGACAACATACAGTATCTCAGGAGCAAAAAACGTTTAAAGTAATTATTAATGTCGAGTAAACATATTTTACAATGCAGCTTCTGAAACTGACGACATATTTAAAATTAAAATTTAAAATCATGCTCCCAGTTTGCGGCGTCCGTTATATCGTCGCTGCATTGCCAAAACCGCGAATGTGACAATGCTCTTCCTGTCCGTTATTTCCCTTGACTCGTCACGCCTCCCAGCCAAATACGGATATGCAGTCCTTCAGAACATTTTCGTTGAGTTAATTTTCCTATGCTACACTGTAAAGGAAAATGAACCTTAAATACATATATCATAATCTCGGAGTGCGTAAATATGTTATTCAAACACACAATCCTGCAGTACAGTACAGTAAGTTAGAGGAGGATAGGTTACCTAGGAGAATAATG
Source organism: Anabrus simplex (assembly GCF_040414725.1). NCBI lineage: Eukaryota > Metazoa > Arthropoda > Insecta > Orthoptera > Tettigoniidae > Anabrus > Anabrus simplex. Next base: position 453,848,784 of record NC_090266.1, read on the forward strand.
GACTCTGCTATGGAGGGTAAGAGAAGTAGAGGTAGACCAAGACGACGATGGTTAGACTCGGTTTCTAACGATTTAAAGATAAGAGGTATAGAACTAAATGAGGCCACAACACTAGTTGCAAATCAAGGATTGTGGCGACTTTTAGTAAATTCACAGAGGCTTGCAGTCTGAACGCTGAAAGGCATAACAGTCTATAATGATAATGTATGTAATGTATGTATGTATGTATGTATGTATGGACTGCATATCAATATGTGTCTGGGAGGAGTGACCAGTCTTAAGGCAAATAATGGATAGGAAGAGCATTGTCACATTCACAGTTTTAGTACCGCAGCGACGGTATGTGATTTTCATTAGCTATGACAAGGAATTCCGCTGTTGGAGGAATATTGCAGAGCACTGCCGCACATGTGCGGAAGACCTGTTCTCTTCTCTTCTCTTCTCTTCTCTTCTCTTCTCTTCTCTTCTCTTCTCTTCTCTTCTCTTCTCTTCTCTTCTCTTTACCGCCTGAAGAAGCCAAACAACACTCGCATAGAAATGTTGCATAAATTTGTAGTTGTTCGATCGGCTGTGAAAGATGAAGTGCGGAATGGATATCCATCAGAATAAGAAGTGGTCATTGTCACTATATAAAGGCAAAATCCATAAAGAGAAATATGCATGCTCCGTGCTTTCCTTGGACTGTAGGCTGCGGTCCTGTGACTTTCGCAATCCCCGAGGATTCACTTGAATATTATATTCGGCTCTTCAAGGGTCCACTGTCTTCGATGTCGGCGAAGGTCAGTAGTGTTTTTCCAACCACGATTTTAGGAGAATCTTGTCATAAGTCATGGCAACTGTGTTATATATTGCGATAATGAAGCAGCAGTGAAAATCCGCTATGTGCGTTTGAAGGCCATTGGAAAGTGTTTATAATGTTAACACCAAATTGGGTCGGGGTACCGGAACCAATATCAAGAGGCAACTGAAAGGTAAGCAAAAATAAATCCTTTTATTATTCACAAAATTACTACAAATCTTTCGCATCTGCAAGACCAGAGCACATAGTCGTCACAGATATACTCTTATATGTCGATAATTCATGAGATTAGACCAATACCTGTCTTCTGTAAACATTATTCAATAACGGTCACTGATAAATGTACGTAAGTGAACACGGGACATCCACACTGCGACAGTTCAACAGTTATTTGTTTGAAGGCCTCAACAGTTCGATACCTCAAAGGTCATGTTACCCATCGCTCCTCTCAGCTATGCTATACAAAAGTGATACTGTGCAGCTGTATTTTGAATAATAGTGCTTCGGGGAAACGAAATTTGAAACAGCCATTGACTGCTGGTCGGAACCCGGTGAATGCCACTTGGCCTTCACCAGTAATACGCTTAGCTCTGGTTTTCGTTGTATACCCACCCTGTTAAGAAGTCGTAAAATTCAATATTGACTTCGCTATCCCGACACTCACGAAAAGAAGGTGTAAAAAATAACGAAAGAAGTCACTATGACAACAAAAACATGCTTGCCTGGAATCAAATAAAATGTAGACCTATACAGAAAAAAAGTTGATGAAGAATCGTTAAATGTTTGAAATGTACGTAATAATAATAATAATAATAATAATAATAATAATAATAATAATAATAATAATAATAATAATAATAATAATAATAATAATAATAATAATAATCATACATTTTTATTGGTTTTACTTGCCACTCGGAGACGCCGAGGTGGTCGAAGTTTGTCCCACAGGAGTTGTTTTATGTGCCAGTAAATCTGCCCACACTTATTTGAGCACCTGCAAATACTACTGGACTGAGCCAGGATCAAACCTAACAAGTTGGGGTCAGAAGACCAGCGCCTTTACCGTCTGAGCCACTCAGCCCGGTAAATGTACGGAAAGTTGCTTGATTGTGATCATTGGCGAGCCGGGCAACAGAGTTCCAAACCATACAGATCAGAAGATCGAAGTGCCCTCCTTCCACTTACCCTCACGCTTAATTTCGTTTCTCCTTCTTCTAGCAATGGGTAGGCGGTTCGCAGCCGTCCGCGACCTGTAAACTCAATGAGGGTGTCCGGGAATCAGTTTCTTTCATATATCGATTGAAGACTTCAATGGCTATGTGATCTGTGAGCGGCGTATGAACTGATTATAAATATGGTTCAGTCCATCCACATGCATAGTACACATTTTATTTACTGCATAGTTACGGGATATACGGATACTGCCGTAACTTGTAGCAAAGAGGTTCACTGTCCCCATACGTAACAAGTCCGATAATAACTCTCTCTACAGGAGCATGACATCGCCATCTGTCATGTTGCTGCCCTCTTCAAGTGACTATTTTCTACTTTGCGGGAGAGGAGAAGTGTACACTGAGTATTCCTGCACTGTTGCTTTATTTCCTCAGCGCCATGATCATACCAGTGATCACCAGGGCACCAATATTCAGAATAGTAAGGTACGTAAAAGTTGCGAAGGATCTAACCATAAGATAATAAAATCGGCTAAAAACTTAATGTACAAGCCACATACAAAAGAGAAACACACAGATTTGCACGTTTCCTCTTTGATATTCTTTCAGATCGATGGTCAACATTATTAGAATCTGCATGTGCAAGTGTGTGAAGCCAGCTGATCTTCTGAACGAACGGTAGTATCCCTCGTGACAGAATAAAATCATTTTAAGAAGACTGAACTCTAGCTACCACGAGAGTTCAGTCAGCGAGAGCATGTTTGGAATTTTGTTAAGCACAACAAGGTGATTGTATTGATCATTAAAATGGTAATGGTGGACATATAATGAAAATGGAACATGTTGCGAACGTGGCCTCGGGGAGTCACGCAGTATGATGTACCTGAATTCAAACTGGTGACCTTTGAAAGGTGGTATTCCCTAAGTGATCATTTATCATAACCATAATAATGTTAATTTCTGATATCCCGTAGAAATGTTGTACATCGCATCAGTTAAAGTCCATAACAATATTTATAAAATGGTCGAAGAAAGAGAACAGGAAGGATATAGACTGCGGAACACCACTAGAAAGAATGGGAGGACTGAGAAACGATGTGCACTTCAAAACACAGTTCAAGCTAAGCTAGTCGCAAGGGCTCAAGTTATTATGGTAAGATGAAGACGAAAAAGGAGGAGAAGAAGAGAGCGAAGCTTGGAAAATGTGTTCAACAGTCTCGTATACTTAAGCCTATACGCTAATCTAATAATATGGTGGTGTGTATGTGTGTGTCCTCCTGATACGGCTTCAGAGAAGAGCTAAGGTGAGAAGATTATTTTATTTTTTTGTACAAGCTGCTTTATGTTGCAGTGACACAGATAGGTCTTACGGCGACGATGGGGTCGAAAAGGGCTACGACTAGGAAGGAAACGACCGTGGCCTTAACTAAAGTATAGCCCCAGCATTTGCCTCGTGTGGAAATCAGAAATAACGGAAAAGAATCATCAGAGCTGCCGACGGTGGTATTCAAAACCATCATCTCCCGAATGCAAGTACACAAGCAAATGGCGCAAACTATGCAGCTGACTTGCTCGGATTTTATCAGTTTAAGGAGACATCAGGGTGTTGAATTTTCACACTAAACAGGACTCGTTTACATGTCATTGGAAAGAGACAGTTTGGGTTTATACGTGACTACCAAACCTCATAAGCCACGTGCATTGAGAACCGCTGGTATGTTACATTCCATTTCGCACATATCTCTTTAAATGACTGGAACTCGGTCCACGGCCATCTTGGATAGAAACTGATAGAATCACTCAACTGTTGATCCTACAGGCAATAAATCTTTTGATAAGTATTTCTTGTTGTCGGGACACGTCTGGAAAGGAGCTGCACGTGCAGTGAGAATGGAAGAACGCAGAAAATACTACATTCCATGTAGCTGGTGCAAGACACCGTGAGTAAGGACCAAACTCAGTAACTTCCTAATTCTGTCGAGGCGTGTTGGATAAATTATTCAAAATCATAATTTGTTCGTAACTGGTAAATGTGTTCATTTCCCTTCCGGACCGCAGTCTCATTTATCGGCCACACATCCAAGCAGGCCACGACGTGGCCAACCAACCTCAGCAGAATTAATCCCTTATACACCAGCACATTCCTATATTCATTTCAGTGCTGGTAGCCCGTTCGTGTTATGGTTTGCTCTGTGGGTGGCAGATCTTGAATATGCATTCAAATGAATTCCTATTGTCCACCGCCACTATACTTTCACATAGTACGCATACCCCCATGTCTTATGGAACTATGACTAATGATAACTTACGGCTGCGCACCCCCATGCCCTGGGCGAAGCGTGAATTTTCACCCTTTCATCATATCTTTTCGCCTGTGTACTAATTTCTTTGCCAGGGAATATTGAGATATATGATCTGCTATGATGCCACTCCCACACAGAACAGATCCGAATCTAAACATGGCTGTGACGTCGAAAATGTGAAATGTTCAAGAGAATGTTCTGTTGCTGACAGTGAAATGAATAATTTGATATTAAACACAGTGTTGCAAAGGCAACAAATTTATGAGGAAAATTGTTATCTACCGGGTAAATTATCTTCATTTTAGGTTTAAATCTACCATATTGCCCACCATGATGTCTCAGCCATATCGTTAGGACATTTAGGGATTTTATCCAGGCCCTGGCTATTGTATCCTGTATGTTACTCTATCTTGGTTTCTGTCAGCGACGACAGGTAGAATACGAGTATAGATTGTTCCTTTCACTTTAAGCCTTGGCTTACCTATCTGAGTTCTAGGCACATACACATACGGGGTTTATTCAGCGAGAAATTTGGAAGGAGGAGGGGAATCCCTACCCACTCTCTGACTCGTGCCACCCCAACCTCTCGTTAAAAATGAGACATCCCAACCAGGAATAATTATTTCCCACCCTCTATATAATATGTAAACTACATTATTTACTATATCATATTTGTAAAGTCACAAATATATCTATCATTTTACGTACAGGACTTATAATATTATTAAGCAAATATTATCTGCTTAGATATAAAATCCTGATCGCTAAATTTTGGCATTCAGATATTTTAAACTGAAACTTTATTCTCTCATTGTTGGCTGAGACTTTTGCAACTGTTGTGTAAGGTAGGTGACAGTTACTTCTTCGTGGCTTCTTTCGAGTTACCTGAGGGTATGTCCATGTTAACGACATGCTGTGTTTCTTAGAGCCAAATCTCTGTTGAAGGGGGGGGGGGGTGTTTTCGCCGTTACGTATTCCTGCGGTTGCTGGTAAAGAGTTGCATTGTATGTAAATTAACATACGTTACATGTTATGAATAACGCATACACTCAATCCCCGAGCCAGAGGAATTAACCAAACGTGGTATAAGTGCCCAGCCCAGCCGAAATGGAATCCGGGGCCCATTTAATCGAAGACCATTGCGCTGACCATTCAGGTAAAGAGCCGGGCAGGGTGTGTCAGCATTTAACATCAAAGTTTTATTTCGTCGTTCCTTAAGAACAGTGAATTGCCGGAAATGTGTGCGAATATTGACAGCCAAGGTAATCAGAGCGGTGCTGAAACAGTTGAAATAGACGCCGATTCATGTAACAAAAACTGTTATGAGAAAGTGAACGTTTGTGTTTTAGGGGAACTGGTGGCAAATGGATATACAATTATGAAGACTGTTCAACGAGTAAAATCATCTACTCACAGCTGGTAAAATTACAAATCATACACAAGGTTCAGTAATTTAGGTAACAAATCTCTGAAGTGAGCATTGTTCTCCTTTTCATCCCAGTATCCCCTCATTCCAAAGCATGTGCATCTCACGAACTGTACTTTATATCATTGTCCCAACATCCCTTGCAAGTTGGTCGGAAATAGAAAAATAAGGGGATGCGCAACGTGGTCTAATGATACACCAACTCCTGAAAACTCGGAGAAAACGATTTAATCTGCGCGGACAACTGTCATATTAATACGAGATAACAACAGGCAACACACTGCCTGCTGCATCGATGGGAGTTTCTAATCATTCTTCGCTGGTCCTGGACCATCCTTGTAAATAAAATGAACATTACCAACGGAAATACGAGTGTAACATACCCTAATCACATCATTTCGTACATAATATCTCATTTACACTTTTTATGTACCATCTTTTAACCGAAAACTGGAAGTCTGAGTGGACAGGCCACGGCAGCATGCATGTTGTGATTGAGGCACGCGAGTACGCTAGAGATGTGCTGGAGTACCACATGATTCGCATCTTGGATATCACGCAGGTTCCACAACAGGTAGAAACCAGAGCGCTCTCTAGCACATAAAGAATGATTATCATTTTATATATATTGTGACCTTCATGCGGCCGTCACTCCGACGTTGAGAAGCTGCTAATAAATTACGATCCAAGTGGAGCGTGGGACACCGAAATGAGTTTCCTTCAGTTCGAACCTAGCAAATTTTATCAGCCGTGTGAAGAAAATTTCGCATATTTCTGTCCTTACTCTCGGCAAGTAAATCTGCACTTCAGATCATGAGGCATCTTTACCAATCCTAGCCACAAACTTCTTTTTCCTCAGTTTGAAATAGACGTTTGGAGACTGAAACAACGTGATATTTCTGCAGTTTTTCTGGAAAATCAGAGTTCGAACAGGGGATGACCTGATTCTGTCTAAGTGTTAGTGTGATGATACTGATATTCAGTTGGTATTGTGGTAACATGTTATGATATTCTGACAATATCGCCACAAATGAAATCACATTTCTCCTTATTCATTGTTGTCTAGGAAGATCTGCATTTTACATCGTAGACTTACCATAAAGTATTACGAAGAATTTGGCAATGAATTTTGACTTTAACCAGACTTAAAGTTGCCAGTATTCCTTCATTAATTTCTGGATCCACTTGGAAAATGCAGAAGTGTATGGCGAAGTGCACCCCAACAAATTGTGTAGTGATTTGCAATGGTGACTCCTCATCGGAGTAACTTGGGTTCGATTCTTAACCCTCACTACGAATTAAGATTGTTGTGAGGACTAGGATCTGAGTCACATTAGCCTGTAAGGACCGAATGGATAGAGGAGAAAGGAACAACCAAAGTATTGTGCTTAGTAACGACTTTGCGACTCATGGACACATGCATGTGTGGACTTGTTAATTTGTTGCCTTCGCATCGTATTCGTAGTTTGCATTTTATATATAGACTTGACTGATGCGTTTAAAGCTTGTTTGTTGTGCATTATACCGTGTGTATCTAAATAATACTGACAAAATTATCAGAGATGACCTTCGTGTTATATAAAGTACGATGGCACTATCGAATCGGCGGAGAAAATTTTTCGTTTCACGGAAATGAGGTTACTGTACTAATTTCGGGCGCGCGATTCAAATTTAAGAAACTCGGCGTATTTGCTGTTCCAGAGCATAAGCCGCTGCCGCGCTTCAGGGAAGGAAGGGGAGGGAGTGGAATTAGGGTGTATGATAGACGGGGACTGAGATAACGTTCCGCGCGATTGCGTAAGTTTCCTCGTCCGACTCGCACAGGATTGTCTTTGTCACTTACAGGCAAAATCCACAGTTCATTTATTAAACAGCCGTAACTGCTCATAGAGTACAGGAGCACACTATAATTAAGACATAATTTGCACTCAAGGAATGCACCAGATCGTTTTTAGTCGCATGCTCGAAGATACAACGCTGCCGCCCCACGGTCGTGATTGTAAATGGAGTAAGATACTGAACGGAGGAAACAATACACCCAGTGGTTTGATTATAGTAAATGTTCAATATCCCTTCCCCCATCCTACTTCGGTTCACAATTTACAACGGTGTAGTAGTGAATTTAGGACTCTGTTCAGGAAGTTATGGTGTGTCACGAACGACTTGGAAGCCTGTATTCTTGGTACAAGTTCATCTTCTCTTTCTGTGGGGTTCGCATACATGAAAGTCTTCACGTAACCCAACAGGAGAAAGTCGATTGGAATGAAATCGGGCGAGCGTGGGGCCCACTTAATTGTCCCTACACGGCCTACCCTTCTCCCTGGATAATGAACATTTAAGTGCTGCATGTCCGACTCGTTGGCTGAATGGTCAGCGTACTGGCCTTAGATTCAGAGGGACCCGGGTTCGATTCCCGGCCGGGTCGGGGATTTTAACCTTAATTGGTTAAGTCCAATGGCCCGGGGGCTGGGTGTTTGTGCTGTCCCCAACATCCCTGCAACTCACACACCATACATAACACTATCCTCCACCACAATAACACGCAGTTACCTACACATGGCAGATGCCGCCCACCCTCATGGGAGGGTCTGCCTTACAAGGGCTGCACTCGGCTAGAAATAGCCACACGAAATTATTATTATTATTATTATTAGTGCTGCATGACACCGCGAGTGAAATGGGGTGGAACGCCATCATGGCATACCTACATTCGCTGCCACATCTGCCGCATCTGAATGATTAGGAATACCACTGTTCCTTGGGAGAATCCCTACCTGGCCTAAATAATAGTCGCCAACAATGCCGGCCCAAGTAATGACACTAAACCGATGCTGAAATATGCACACAACTGTCACACGCGGGTTTTCTTCCACCCAAAAGTGCCGATTTCTGGATTCCTCTTGAAAATGTAGCTTCATCTATATGAAGAAGCGATGACAAGAAGTTTGGAATATTTCCGTAGTTGTTTAAGACCCACCTGGCAAATGTTAGGCGCAATGGGTAATCCAGAGGTGTTAGTTGTTGCGTCGATTGATATCAATAAGTGTGAAATTCTTGGACCTTGCATACTCTCCACACCATCATATGAGAAGCGTCAAAAATCGTCGCGAGATGCCTCATACTGGTTGATGTAGCCTCTTCCAACTCTAGGGTCCCCTTTACGCAGTCACCTATCAGTGGACACGAAGGTGGAATGATGATGTTGGCGGTGATTAGGGTGCCGGTCTCCATAAATCCGTTCCGCATCTCACCCGTTCTCATTTGCTGTGTAGAGGAACGGAGCCGTTCTCCCCAAACTTAGTAGTTAATTTGTGCAGAACAAACTATACACTGCTTACTGGGGCTGGGAAGCGATAATGCGAAACCAATGAGAAACTTGTGCATTCGCACCGAGCATTACCTCTTTTCCCGCTTATGATACCCCCACTTCCCCTCCCTTCCCTTGCCTCCCCTGACGCACAGCAACAGGAAACGGCCGGCGTAGCAAATGCGGCAAGTTCATCAATCTGAATCGCGCGACGGGAAGTAATAAAGAAACTTCATTTTCTCGAACAGAAAAATGATCTCCGCCAATCAGATTGCAGCATCGTTCTTTACATAACAGGAGGAGCATCACTGACTTTTTGTCCGTGTAATTATGATACACACTGTATAAAATAGCAAGGCTTCATTCATATTCTCCCTTCGTAACACAGTTGTGTATTAGTGAATGCTGAATTATGGCAGCAGTGGAGACGAATACAACTATCAACAATCCTTATTTCTCGAAATAATTTTCAGTAGCCGTGCTGAGTGCCTCAGACGGTTGAGGCGCTGTTCTTGTGTCCCCAGCTTGGTAGGTTCGATCCTGGCTCAGTCCGGTGGTATTTGAACGTGCTCAAATACGTCAGCCTGGTGTCGGTAGATTTACTGGCACGTTAAAGAACTCGTGCGGGACTAAATTCTGGTTCCTCAGCGGCTCCGGAAACCGAAAGTGGTAGTTGATGGGACGTAAAATTATTATTATTATTATTATTATTATTATTATTATTATTATTATTATTATTATTATTATTATGAACATTCCGTGGTGCCCCAATTCAGTTCCAGGAAAATTACAAAATTGTACTATTCTTGTAGGCAAGGTCTACTTTCTCCTCATCCATGTTACAATAATTAATTATTCACGAAGTACATTTACCAGTAGGGGCAAAATAACACACACTAAAGTATGGAGAGATTTTGCAGGCACCAAAATGTTTATAATCACGGTAACAAATTCGTCATTCTCTTAATTATAAACACACTTACATTTACAGTTGTACAGTACTGCACTTTACCAAGTGCTGCCTTTAATTCTGCGTTAAACCATAGCTACGTTTTATGCTCTGATTGGAATGTTTGGTATTCTGACAGTAAAATCAGATCAGTGAACCCTCCATGGACTACAGAATGAGCTATTAGTATATCTGTGTATTTAAGACGAGCTGTGAAAACAGTGTGTGAATTTTAAACCAACATACTATGCAAACAGGGTAACAATCACATACAGTTCTCGGTTAGCCGCAAGGGAAGCACGTAACTTTATAGACTGCAATAACAAAAAATCGCGAACAATTCTCACTACATTCTGCTTTATTAATCACAGTACGTATACATATGTGCAGTTAAACTTGCTCTTGTATCTTCAAATCCTAATTTCATGCAGGGTATGCTTAGTAGGGCCCAGATGTTTATGCAGTAATAGGTTAGAATGCAAACTTACAACCCCTAATGTGTATGCAAACCTCATAGCACTACCGTCCTGCATGTAGACTCTACATGTTACTCGCTTCAGTAAGTTCGCATTCTAACCTATTACTGCTAAACATCCGGGCCCTACTAATCTATATATATAAAGTAGCTTGTCCTGACTGACTGACTGACTGACTGACTGACTGATTCATCATCGCCGAGCCAAAACTACTGGACATAAAGAAATGAAATTTTGGGGATATATTCATATTATAATGTAGGTGCTCGCTAAGAGAGGAGTTTTGTATATTCCGTCCCTAAGGGGGTGAAAAGGGGGGTGAAATTTTAAAATGAGTGTGTCTATATCTCAAAACTTTAAAAGTTTACAGATGTGAAAATTGGTATTTAGAATCTTCTTTAAAAATAAGGAAACACGTATTTTTTTGTTTTTGGAAAATCCAATTAATGCGAGGGTGAAAGGGGGGTGAATTTTTAATATTAGTGCATCTATATCTCAAAAGTTTTAAAGTTTAGAGATGTAAAAATTTGTATTTAGAATCTTCATTAAAAATAAAGGAACACGTATTTTTTTGTTTTCGGAAAATTCCAATAGCAGGGTTAAAAGGGGGTGAAAAATGGGTTGAATGCCTTTAAAGAGATTATTTATATCTCAGAAACTGAAGATATTACAGACCTCAAAATTGGTACTTTTGATCGCTTTCAAAAATAAAGTAACACTTTTTTTTTTGTTTTTGGAAAATCCAATTAATGCGAGGGTGAAAAGGGGGGTGAATTTTTAGAACGAGTGCATCTATATCTCAAAAGTTTTAAAGTTTAGAGATGTAAAAATTGGTATTTAGAATCTTCATTATAAATCAAGGAACACGCAGTTTTATGTTTTCGGAAAATCCCAATAGGAGGGGTGAAAAGGGGGTGAAAATTGGGTTGAATGCCTTTAAAGAGAATACATATATCTTAGAAACTGAATATATTACAGACCTGAAAATTGGTATTTGGGATTTACTTTAAAAATAAAGAAATAGGTATTTTTTCGTTTTGGGAAAATCCAAATAATGGGGGGTGAAAAGGGGGATGAAATTTTTAAAATGAGTGTATCTATATCTCAAAACTTTTAAAGTTTATAGATGTAAAATTTGGTATTTAGAATCTCCTTTAAAAATAAAGAAACACGTATTTTTTGTTTTCGGAAAATCCAAATAGGAAGGGTGGAAAAGGGTGAAAAAGAGGTTGAATGCCTTTAATGAGGCTACTTATATTTCAGAACCAGAAGATATTACAGACCTGAAAATTGGTATTTGGGATCTACTTTAAAAATAAAGAAACAGGTATTTTTACGTTTTTGGAAAATCCAAATAATGCGGGGTGAAAAGGGGGGTGAATTTTTAAAATGAGTGTGTCTACATCTTAAAACTTTAAACGTTTACGGATGTAAAAATTGGTGTTTAGAATCTCCCTTAAAAATAAAGGAACATGTATTTCTTTGTTTTCTCTAAATCCCAATAGGAGGGGTGTAAAAGGGTGAATAATCTGTTGAATGCCTTTAATGAGGATACATATATCTCAGAAACTGAAGATATTACAGAACTGAAAATTTGTAAATGGGATCTCCTTTAAAAATAAAGAAACACGTATATTTTTGCTTTTGGAAAATTCAATTAATGGCGGTTAAACAGGAGTGGCAAATTGGGGTGAATTTTTTGAAAGACTATATGTACAGAATATCTGAGAAGCGTAAAATGTTACAGACGTAAAAAGTGGGTATTTGGAATCTCCTGTAAGTGAAAAGAAACATAGGTGATTTGTCTTTGGAAACTCCACTTAAGGGGAACTAAAAAGGGGTGACATTTTAAAATGAGAATTTCTACAGTATATCTTAAAAAACTTAACATGTTACAGAAGTGAAAATGGTAATTTTTTAATTCTATTAAAAATAAAGCAACGTGTATTTTTAGTTTTCGGAAATACCACTTGGGAAGTGGGGGGGGGGGCAAAAGTGACTGAAAATGGTGTTGAATTCTTTAAATTAGGCTACTGATATCTCAAAAAGGAAGATGTTACACACTTGAAATTTGATTTTTGGAATCTGCTTTAAACGTAAACAAACACGTATTCTGGAAAATCCAATGAAGGGGGTTTGGGGGGTTAAAGGATTGAAAAAATTAATTGACTTAATTATATGAGAATACATACATCTAATAAAAACTAAAGTTGTTACAGACGTGAAAATTGGTATTTTGATCTCTTTTAAAAACAAAGAAAAGCGCGTTTTGGGGGGGAAATAACCTTGGGGGGGGGGGGGAGTGAAAAGGAGCTGAATTCCTTTCATGAGGACACATAAATCAAAAACTAAAGAGGTTAGAGTGGTGATAATTGGTATTTAGAAGATCCTTTACTATTAAAGGAACAAGTATTTTTTGCCTTAATATCACTTTGTGAGGGGGGGGGGAGTGTGAAAGGAAGTTAAAAAAGTGAATTATTTTTAAGGAGATACTTATATCTCAAAACTGAAGGTAATAAACGTGAACATTGGTATTTGGAATCTCCTTTAAACATAAAGAAACACACCTTCTTTTAATTTTTTGGGGGGTGGGGGTAAATAAACTTAACGGCGGTGGGGTGTAAAAGGCGGTGAGACCAATTGATTTTACTGTTCATAATGTACTTATAAGGAGCCTCCGTTGCTCAGGCGGCAGAGCGCCGGCCTCTCACAGCTGGGTTCCGTGTTTCAAATCCCGGTCACTCCATGTGACATTCATGCTGGACAAAATGGCGGCGGGACAGGTTTTTCTCCGGATACTTCGGCTTTCCCTGTCATCATTAATTCCAGCAACACTGTCCAATATTTCATTTCATTTGTCACTCATCGATCATTGACTCAGAGGGGAGCTTCGGCAGCCGGCACAATTAATATTGTCGCCGCTAGATGGGGCTTTATTCATTCCATCCCTGATCCTGTCGAATGATAGGAAACAGGCTGTTGACTTTCGATGTACTTATTCTGATCATAAACCGATCATTTTTAATCTTTCCTGGATTCTTTTTCAACAGCCATCTTTTCCTTCGGAGAACGTTCTTAGATTAGAGTAGATTCTCCTGGCATATAAATAAAAATTAAAAACATTTGAAATAAACGATAGGAATGAGATTGACTGTCCAATTGTTCACCTCTATAATAAGGTCAATAATGCACGGAAGTATGTCATTCGTATCGCCAGAAATTCCGCGTACTTGCCTACGCGCGATAATGGTGCTGGTCACAAGGTCAAAAATGACAATGGCAGCAGATGGAATTTACCGCCAATTAGCGGTCTTGCATCTTGCTGTGGGGTCCAGAACATCTATAATAATAATAATAATAATAATAATAATAATAATAATAATAATAATAATAATAATAATAATAATAATAATAATAATATTCTGGACCGTCGTCAAATGTGCGGACCGCGCTGGAAACGGGTCTGGACGGGTAATGACTACAAATGCAGTCCGGCCGCGGGTTCAGTACTGCTAAGGCACCCAAGAAGACACCACGCCGAATCTCCTCAAGAATTTGATCCATATTAAAAATGCTTATAGGAAAAGATGGCAAACTTTTAGGGACCGAACTGACCGGGTGGAATACATGGTCCTAGCCCGGGAAGTACGAAATCGATAGCTGGAAGGAAAGATTGAAAATGGGAGGGAACTTGCCGTAATCTCTCAGAAAACGAGTCAGATCTCGAATTTTGACGGATTATATATAAATCGATATCCATTCAATTATAAATTTCAGTATAATACCGTAGCGAAGCACGGGTATCTTGCTAGTAAGAGATAAGGGTCTACCATTAAACATATTATTATTATTATTATTATTATTATTATTATTATTATTATTATTATTATTATTATTATTGCGAGCCCATGTCTTCGTGTATATCCTGTGTCAGAACGTTAACATTACTTTCTATTTTAGCATAACTGTAACTATCCCTCTTGTACAACTATTATTTTATTGACTTAATAAATCAGTTGCGTCCACGGTTCTCATAGCTGAGTCTGACATTGATTCCAATTTATTGGGCCCGGCTCCTCACTTTCGTCTTTCCTATCCCACCTCCCTTTGTCAACTATTTTTCTTTTCCTACTCCGACGGTATAAGCTTTGCGAAACCTAGAGGGTCTTTCATTTTCACGCCCTTCGTTGCCCTTGTCATTCTTTGGCCGTTGATATGAAAGGGCGTATGGCTGTTAGTGCCGGGAGTGTCCAAGGAAATGTTCAGCTTTCCAGGTGCAGGTCTTCTGATATGATACCCGCAGGCAACCTTCCCGTCGTAATGAGGATGAAATGATGATGAAGACGACATATACACCCACCCTCTGGCCAGAGAAATTAACCAATGTGAGTTAAAATACACAACCCTGCGGGGAATAGAACCCGGGACCCCTTTGGCCTAAGGCCAGCACACTACTTAGCCATGGAGCGGGGAATAGAATCCGGGACCCCTATGACCTAAGGCCAGCAGACTATTTAGCCATGGAGCCGGATTTTTTGGCCGATACCTTCATTTTCGAAATTTTGGTCACCTTTCATTTTTCTCTCTGATTAATGTTAAAATAGAGTATGGTTGCCAAGTTGTACCTCCTCATAAAACAATAATCACTACCACTACTTCCTTGGTGCACAGAGTAACCTCAGAGGAAGAATTATTACACACTAATGCAGAATATTTTGTCGAATGCTTACCTATTAAAAATGTCGTTATGACATTCCATCAGAGGAGAACGTGATGTCAACGACGACGACTGTGAAAATGATGATAGTTACTGAAAGGGATCTAAGATTGAGATCATCAGACCCTATCAAGAATAGACTAATTGCATCGAGCGATTGGCTGCGTGGTTTGGGACACATAGCTGTCAACTTGCATTCGGGAGATAGTGGCTTCGACTCCGCACTCTCGACAGCCCCAAAAATTGTTTTCCGTGGTTTTCCAGTTTCACACCAGGCAAATGCTGGGGCTGTACCTTTATGAAGGGCACGGTAGATTCCTTCCCACTACTAACCTTTCCTGTCCCTTCGCCGCCATAAGTTCTATCTGTATCTGTGGGACGTAAAGCAAATTGCAAAAATTAAGTTATTACTATTATAGTTGGAACCATTTCCTACGCGTGAAGTAGGCGTACGTACCTATTACTTGGTTGCCTGAGTCCAGCATAAGGTTGATAGTAGTATTCCGTGGTCGGTGCTTACGTGGCAATATTTTTGAATTCTACTTATTCTACTTTCTTATAACTATAAGGATATCTGAAATTTCAGAAAAGTCAAGTCTTCATAAAGTATGTCTTCCCAAGTATGAAATGAAAATAAAATAGGAATGAATGGAAGGGGGCTCAGACCCTTGTGCTCCGAGTAGCTAGGTATACCTACAGTGTACAATTCATCGCGGCTAATACAAGCATGTGATTCTAAGCGCTATAAATCTGTGTTTACGAAGAGAGCGAAAGTTCTCACTTCGAAAATTTGCATATGTGATACAGCCTCATGGCCCGGATTTAAGCCGTGATTGGACGTTCTAACGGTAGTTATTACGTGGCTTAAGCCATCACATCTGCTGTTCAGCATTTATGTGCCACGTTTCTACCAATTTCGTTGTGGTGAGACTGTACAAAATGACAGCTAATTGATATATCGTTGCTCCTATGCCAGAATCTCGAATGTGATAATGCTCTTCCTATCCATTATATCACTTAAGACTAGTCACGCCTCCCAGCCACATACTGATATGCAGTCCTTCAAAACAATTTTCGTTGAGCTCATTTTCCTATGCGTATGTGTAAAGGAGATGAAATTTAAATATATCGTACTCTAGGAGTGGGTAAATATTTCATGCAACCATATCTTCCTACGCTACGGTAAGGTTGATTTTCCTTTACACATGCGCATAGGAAAAGAATTATTATTATTATTATTATTATTATTATTATTATTATTATTATTATTATTATTATTACCCTTAAATTGTACATGTACAATTTAGGGGTGGTAGATGGAGAAAGGGTAAGCCCCACATACACGGAAGTGCCTCCATCTCCACATGTGTATATAAACTCTACTGAATATTTGCATATAAACTTATGTAGACAATTTTAAATTTACATATTTACACTACAAACACTTACAAACAAACACTTAGAATAATAATAATTATCTTCATTTATCCTGAAAATATTAGAGTAAGAACACCCAGCCATTTATACTCTCACTCAGACCCCTGTATACACACTCATTCAGAACCACTCCCACACGCGCACGCACACACATTTGCCCACATACTCCTGTACTTGCACCCATCCTTCTTGCAATTCTAATTTATACAAGTTACATACATTGCATATGGGTTTCTATTTACATATGCATTTTCTTTACTTCGCGGTGGAAGTGAGGAAGAGGAAGCAGCAGCTTTACCTCAGATGGTAGAAGGTTCCAGGTACGAGCAGCCCTTGCGTAAAACCCACTTAAATATGAGGTTGTTCTAGCGAAGGGAGGGAAAAGAGTAACTCCTTGGCCTCTTTTAACAGAGCGGTAATTGAGCTGACGGCGGTGGAAAGGGGAGAGGTGTGTGTTATCTGTCAGGGATTTCCTAAGGAAATTTGTGTACATAACGAGTTCACTGGTGGCAATGACCTGGCTGTGTTTAAGGGGATGTGTTTGTTAATTAATGAAATGAACTCAACGAAACTTGTTCTGATGGACTGCATTTCAATATGTCGCTGGGAGGCGTGACCAGTCTTAAGGGAAATAATGGATAGAAAAAGCCTTGTCTCATTCGCGGTTTTGGCATAGGAGCGACGATATCTAATTGGTCGTGACCCATCACGCCTTCTATGATACCGCCACTGCCATTTTCTGTCAGACGAAAATGGCCTCTTGGACCTCTCAGGTACGCAATACTTTAGAGACAGCTGTAGGGCTGGATATTGTTTGTAAAGTACAGTAACCTTTCGTAAACAAGGCTAGAGAATTGGAGTTAGCTTTGCATAAATGGGTACAATGTTCATGAGATGGCCTCACTTATTGCCTCTTGTACGGTTTATGCCTTGCACGGGGAAGCATACATCATGCTATGCGTACATAAAATTGCTCTAAAATGTTGCGTGAGATACGACTAAGACCCATTTAATTCCTAAGAGGTTGCATATTTTCATGAAAAATTAAGCGCAGCTGATCCACATGGTATATGGTATATGGTATATGGAGTTAAACAGATAGCACTTATAAAGGGAGGCTATGTATGGCGCATTGGTGACCGATTCAATCCACCTTTGGTACACGTGTAGGGCATGACCAAGAGTATAACCGTGGCAAGTAGTAAGGCGCAATTCTCAGCCATTTCCGAGAAATTAATTAATAAATAATTCCAGTGCACTCATGTGCAAGCTATGTTAGCGAAAAAGACAAGGAGAGCGCACCGGCAAGCGCTCCGCTTCGTAAGCGTGGGATCGCAGGATCGAATCACGCCGATGGACGATTCTTTCAAATATTTCTCATCTCTCACAAATTAAGGGGTCTTCAATAATGTTCATTCTCGAATCAATTCCAATAAATTATTATTTTTTAGTTTGCACATAACTGTACTGGAATGTTTTATTAATTAATTTCTCGGAAACGGCTGAGAATTGCGCCTTACTACTTGCACCCCTTATACTCCTGGTCATGTCCTACACATGTACCAAAGTTGGATCGAATCAGTCACCCATGCACCATAGTCTCCCCATGTTAGATGCTTAGTATAGATTGAAAATGGGACTGGATGACCACGAAACCAACCAGGGACTTCTTCGTTCCTGACGAGCTACTCTGATCACCACCTAAGTGTGACATGCAATTCTCCCCTGCCTACGAATTTGCCTGCTAAAGGGCTGGTGTTGTACTAGGTGATATAGGCACAATTTCGTAAGCACATTTTATTAGCCGTTGGTCTTCTCTAGTTGTGAATTCAATCCCCGCTGTGGTCAGTGTTATCTGAGGGTACTTAAATGTGACAATCCTTATCGCAGGCTTCAAGCACGTTAATGAATTCCCTGCAGGACTGAATTTCGACTCTTTGGCGTCTCTTTAAAAATTACGGGATTTTAAACACATAATAATATAAGTTATTATTATTATTATTATTATTATTATTATTATTATTATTATTATTATTATCATTATTATTAATATTCCGTCTCTGTGGTGTGGTGGTTAGTGTGATTACATACCACTCCCGGAGGGCCGCGTTCGATTTCGGGTTAAAAATGAAAATCCACAGCCTGTTTCCAGTCATTCGACCGGGTCAGGAATGGAATGAATGAAGCCCCCATCACCGGGCGAGTTGGCCGTGCGGTTAGGAGCGTGCAGCTGTGAGCTCACAACCGGGAGATAGTGGGTTCGAACCCCACTGTCGGCAGCCCTGAATATGGTTTTGCGTGGTTTCCCATTTTCACACCAGGCAAATGCTGGGGCTGTACCTGAATTAAGGCCACGGTCACTTCCTTCCCATTCCTAGGCCTTTCCTGTCCCATCGTCGCCGTAAGACCTATCTGTGTCGGTGCGACGTAAAGCAACTAGCAAAAAAAAAAGAAGCCCCCATCTAGCAGCGAGGATAAGAATTGTGCCGGCTGCCGAAGCCTGCGCACTCTTCTGGTCGATTGCCGGTTCTGGCAAGAAATTTGAAAAGTGTTTCGAGGACTGGAACAGGGTCCATTCAGCCTCGGGAGGTCAACTGAGTAGATTCGTTGGGAGGCGAGACCAGTTTTAAGGAGAATAATGGATAGGAAGGGTTTTGTGGGATACAAGGTTTTGCGGATGCAGCGATGATATGATACCCTTTACCATAATTTTTTTATTTCTTAAAATACGCAGGGAAAATTTGTCTGAATAGCCAATGTACTGCACTTTCTTCAATATACCTCAAAATAATTTCCACCAATACTGAGGATTTTTTTACCAACGCTGAGCTAATTTATCGAACTCTTTGGAAAAGTTCCAAGTTGTTTTCTCATAGACATCGGCATTAGTTCATTCATTTTTTCGATAAACAGGTGAATCAAAGCCAAAAATGCCCGTTCCCCCGTCAGCAAACATATTGTAGGTCTACAGCATTTTGCACCGATAGGCTGGTATCTTTACACAGACGACAAGTTTCCTGCGGATTTCACTGCGTGTATACACATTTGCTTACTCATACGGGGTCATATCGCGGAAGTCTTCCTTTGATCATTCTCCAAACCACGTGCACCTGCCAAGGGGCAATACGCTGAATGATGCGATTCCATTGCTTCCCAATTTGCCTTTTTTGTTTGTGTCGCTTCGTCTCACTAACCTTTTCATGCATAGACCAGCAGCAAAAACGTGGACTTTTATTTGTAGGGGATAAATGATGCTACCATATAATCACCTGGGAAATTTTGCAGCATATGGTAACATAGGCTATACTGAACGATCTACTGTACGTACATGCGAGCACAGAAATGGTGTCCGGGTATAAACAAAGCATGGTATACCCCCACCTCCACGCTTAACGCATTGCTGCAGGTAGACAGCCGCTACAAGACTGTTGTGATTGAAATGGGCACAGTGGTGGATGTATAGCAATACACACACCCTGCCTTCAGCACTACCCGTTCACTCTCTCCCCTCTTTCTCGGTACTGGAGTGGCCTTCGGCACTACCCCTTCACTCCCTCGCCACCTTTCAGTACTGGAGTGGGGCAGTGTTGATTGTTTACGTCGGGACTCCATTTCTGTGCTTGCATGTACTAACAACTGTTTAGCATTTATTAGCACAGCGAACTTTACGCTGTGGGGTTAGACTAAGGCCATGGGATCAACAAGACGATTATCTCTGCTCAAAATTCTTACTAGTAATATTGCTCAACTTGTTTACAGAAATCCTTGTAAAAGTATACCGACATACAATTGTTCAGTGCAAGTGTGGTCTCATGCATGCACTCAGAATACAGGTGGGTTCGTGCCCGACCGCAAACTCATCCTTCAAATATCTTTTCTTGGTTTTCTCATTTCATCTCCAAGTGAGAATTGAGATTGTGCCTAGCTCATACACCACGAAGAGTTTGTCAGCAGTAGATTAATGAGTTTAATTAAAAATTTGTCCCAAGCCTATAAAATAAACAGCAATATCTTGTAAAATTTAGTTTATTGAACGTACTTGATTGTATTTCCCTCATCTTGGATCACAGCTGCTAATAACTAGTGTCAACCACACAGACATCTCGAGATTTATTCTCGTCAGTCTTTCTGCCTTCCTGTTTCTAGTTGTCCACTCCATACAGATGTCATCTCGTGGTACCTCCCCCACCCTCTACTTCCGCCCTCCACTCCCAAACAAATGTAATTATATAGACTCTTGGCACACACAGCTTTGTGCAAGAAATGTAAGCTCACGTCATGTTTGCAACTACGTGCCCCGTTTTATCTCTGTTTTGCACACAGTGCTTGTTTGCTATAACCTGCTGCTTTGGACAACTTCTGTATACAATTGTACAAATTAAATTTTCAATTTCCTTTTGCGTTTTCTCCTCTCTCCTCGCGGAGAGAATTACAGGGAGAGGAGGAAGAAGATGGTTTGTCTTGCGTGCCATTGCTCTATTTCTCTCAATCACGTGTTTCGGTTTGCCTGTACGTCTATTTACTCTCTCGGTGATTACACTACTAGTTGGTGCTCCCTGTCCCACGGCAAGGAGTTTAAGGTAAACAGATATTCTCTTTAAGTGGCAATATCAGGTTTGAGATAGGCCATAACCCCAGAGTGACGTAACATTAATCATCTGCTACCCAGAGGTCAACATATTCTCCAGTATTGTACCCCTGAACATGCGGAGTATGCTGTGTACTGTTGCTGCAAGATTTATGCGTGCATTAATATACCAGGCCATGCGCAGAGCTACCGTTATCAAACTCATGGGAGTCTTGGAACCGACCTGAATTCTCTGCCAGTAGAATTCAAGACGGTATATAAAAACTTTATTCATCTCCAATAAATATAAATTTAAATTCCCACAGAGAAAATCGAATTATGCCTTAAGTGACAATAGATGCTCTAGTTTTGGAAACAGTATTTTCCACCGATTTCCAACTTGATCATGTAATGACGTGATGTGCATGCATGAACAAATAACAGAAAAGAATGGGATGAATAATATTTTTATTTTCTAAAAATGTATATATCCCAAATGACGTAACACTATCATTATTTCACACACGTAAGATGGTAAGCGTAATCCTGATCGGACTTTTTTGCTAGTTAACGTCGCACCGACACAGATAAGTCTTATGGCGACGATGGGACAGGAAAGGGTTAGGAGTTGGAAGGAAGCGGCCGTGGCCTTAATTAAGGTACAGCCCCAGCATTTGTCTGGTGTGAAAATGGGGAAACCGCGGAAAACCATATTCAGGGCTGCCGACAGTGGGATCGAACCCACTATCTCTCGAATGCAAGCTCACAGCTGCGTGCCCCAAACCGCACGGCCAACTCGCCCGGTGATCGGAAAATAGAATAGGCCAAAGTATTAGAAGAAAATATCTTAATCAGTAAATATGAAATCGACCGATTAAGCTCATCAGGATTTAGAACAAAATCAAGGTAAATTAAAACAATATTCCTACAGGGCACGAAGACCTTTGGAGGTGTGCAAGTTAAAAGCAGCAATAATCCATAACTCGGCACTACGCGAGATTGAGAGTGGTTAAGTCTATGCTCGGTCACCAATAATTAATCTGGTATCCATTTCTGATGTATCTGATGATCCCCAGGTCCATGTGCCTCTCCATAAGTAGAAGTCATGTGTCTAATTGTTTTGATTTGCGTCCGGGGAATGAAACAACTGTGCCATAAAGCAGCATAATTGCATTAAATTAGTCCTGAAGTAATGAAATACAGTGGGAAGGCAGGAACGAAATGGCTCCAGAAAGTTACAGGATTACATGGAATTTCAGTAACGTACTTACGGATTACATGAAAACATTAACTCCACCTATTGTCTAAATAAAACACGTTTTGAGTTAAAATGCAGAAATATTGTAAAGACAGGAACAGAATTAAGTAATTTAATAGATACATATTTACAAGACACTGTAATAGGAGTTGAATCATGACTGAGAAGTGATATTAAAGATGCGGAATTTTTCACGCAACTGCAGTGTTTATCGTAGAGAGAGGATAGGAACAGTAGCAGGGGGATTATTCATTCTGGAGAAAGAGGACTGGGTAAGCTACAAAAATGTAAGGATAAGAAACATGCAGTTCTAGGTGTAAGGCTCATCGCTAAAGGTAATAGGTAACTTGAAGTTCTTGGAGTGTACAGACCTGGACAGGGTGGCACTGACTCTGATATGGAAGTATCTGATAAAATAATCAGCTGTCTGCGAAACGACATAGAGAGGTACGCGAATGTAGTAGGTGATCTCAGTTTACCAAATTTCAATTGGACAAATATTGCGAATGACAGGAATTATTGCCAACAAATGGTAAATAATTAATTTGGGAAGGACAGAAGAGTCAGAAAGTGATGGAACCAACTAGAGGGAAGAATATTCTGGACGTGGTGCTGGTAAGAGCAGATTTACTGCTAATAGCGTGTGGCCTCCGTTGTGGCAAGGAGCAGGTCTTTCGATTTGACGCCGCATAGGTCCGTCAGGATGGTGTCCTACCTATGAATAACTTTTAATGGCGTTTGACCTCTGAGGAGGCCTGTTGCGGGTCTGTCTAGTTGACGCCGTAAAGGCGACCTGTTCGTCTGTGAGGATGGGGCTCTACCTATAAAGAATTCTAATGCTGAAGACTGCGCACACATCCAGTCTCAGAACCATTGGAATTAACAAATTAAGGTTAAAATCCACAACTCGGCCTGGAATCGAGCCCAGAACCCTCTGGACCAAAGGCAAGCACGCTAATCATTTAGCCATGGAGCCGGACGGTAAACCCAGATGAGATGTATAAAGAAACTGAAGTGATAGATGGTGTGAGTGATCACGAATCTGTTTTCCTCATAGTTAGAAGTGAATGCGACAAAAAGGAACGTCGTAAAAGTAGGATAATTAGGTAATACCATATGGTTCATAAGACGGGCTTGAGGGAGTTTAAAATAAGTAACTATGATTGGAGGAAATTGGTAAATAATAATGTAAACAATCTATGGGGTGGGTTTAAATTGTTGAGGATTGTGAAGAAAAGATGGTGAGGAATGGTAAGGATCCGCCATATCATAACAGAGAAATAGAGAGACTAAGAAGAAAGTGCAGGTTGGAAAGAAATAGAGTTAGGAATGGTTGTGTAAGTAAGGAGAAATTGAAAAAACTTAGTCCTAATAGGAAATTGAACCAAGCGAAGACTTCAGCTAAGTATAAATGATGGCAAGCATAATTGGTAGATATGCGAATTTTAGTGAATAAGGGATGGGAATGTAAGGTATTTTAAGGCAAAAACAGGTTCCAAACAGGACATTCCTGGAAACCCTAATGAACAACTGTAGTGTGTAAGTGAGGACTTACGGAATGCAGATTGCATTCAGTCAGCAGTATGTGAAGATTACTGGTTACAAGGATAATGTCCAGGTTGAGAAGTTGATTAATACTAAAGAAGTAATGAAATTTACTTATGATTACAAAAGCATTAACAAGAAGATACAAAATTAGAAAAATAGAAAAGCAGCTGAAAGTGATAAGATTTCTGGGATATATTAAGGGCAATAGGTCGGGATATAGTACCACATCTGAAGTACTTAATTGATGACTGTTTCCATGAAGAAGCTATACCAAATGATTGGAGAGTTGCTATAGTAGCACTTGTGTAAAAAGGGTGATATGATAAACATAAGACCGATAATTGCAGGCCGATCAGCGTGACATTGTGTTGCTTGTAAGCTTTAGGAAAACATTATTTCTGATAATAAGACATGTTTGCGGAATTGCTAATTGGTTTGATGCAAAGTAGTTCGGGTTTAGGAAAAGATATTACACTGAAGCTCAACTTGCGGGATTACAGCAAGATATAGGGTAGCAGACAATATTTCGGATTCAGGAAGTCAAATGGTCTATATCGCTATTAGTGTGTCCAAGGCTATTGATAGGGTAGGTCGTGGAATGCTACTGACGGAAATGACGGTGAGTGGACTAGACACAACTGACAGAATGAGTGGCTACATTTCTCGAAAATATGAGTCAGAGAATTAGAGTAGGTGAAGCATTATTTGATCCTGTAATCACTAAGGAGGGAAATTTATTTCTTATACACATATATATACTGTATATAATGGACTGGAATAAGAGATTCCCCTAGTTCCTCATCGTCAGGAACTGGGGAGAGAGTAATCATTTATTGCAATACAAAGTATTTTGATACATGCGTAATTTTGCTACAATCTATATATATAAAGTCAGAGTTTTGTCTGTACATTGCTCAGAATTTGAAATGATTGGTATTTCTGTATCGGTCATGTCCACAGTAACAAGGAAATGCACTTCTTACTTTTCCGTAATTTCTGTCTGTATGTATGTATGTATATATGTATGTATGTATGTATGTATGTATGTATGTATGTATGTATGTATGTATGTATGTATGTACACGCATCACTAGAAAACGGCTAAAGAGAATTGAATGAAAATCGGTATGCAAAGTCGGGGAATAAGTCGCTACAATCTAGGTTATAAATAATTTTATTTACGCTGATAGAAATGGTAGTTTAGGGAAAGGCCTAAAATGTAATTTTCAAATATTTATGTTATTAGTGATCCTATATTAATGAAATTTGGTACGCAAATTCGGAGAATAAGTCGCTACAATCTCGGCTATAAATAATGTTATTCACGCTGAGTGAAATGGTGGTTTAGGGAAGGCCAAAATTTTACTTCTTAAATATTTACGTTATGAGTGGTCCTACCTCAATTAAAATTGGTATGCATAGTCGGAGAATGAGCCACAATAATCTAGGCTATGAATCATTGTATTCACGCTAAGTGAAATGGTAGTTCAGGGTAAGGCCTAAAATTTAACTCTCAAGTATTTATATTATTAGTGGTCGTATCGATAAATATTACATAACCAAAGTTATACAGAATTAAATTTCAGACCATTTAAGTCTTATACATTTTACTGTACCAGCTATGATAACACAGATATTCGTGAATTTGTAATTGGGTTGCTAAGTCCATACCAACGTCGAGCCACGAGAAAATGGGTTGACAGAATTTAATGAAAATCGGTATATAGAGTCGGGGAATTATAAACAAGAGTCTAATGTATAAACACATTTATTCACCCTGGAGGAAAATGTAGTTTAGGGGAAGGCACTTAAAATGTAAATTTTAAAAACCTGTTATTGGTCCTATCGGAAAGTATTACATAACAAAAGTTATAGAGAATACAGTTTCCGATCATTTATGTTTTATTTAGTTTTACCACATCGACTGTGGTAAGAGTGGTATTTCAGAGTCGGAAGAAAACTAAATGTGAAGGCCTACAATATCGAAAGCGCATAACGTTGATCAACAATAACATTACATTGACCATTGTTGTGATGTTCTTTGTCTCTTATGCTGGCTGCCTCTCAACTCCGATAGATGGGATTACTGCTGCGTACCGAGTATAACAGTCTGACTGAATATAGGCGGGAATAAGCTGGGGAGTTAGAAAACTTTCTTCTTTAGCATGCGATTCCTCTGCTTCGTACATTTTCTGATACAGCTGGTACGTAACACACTGGTTCATCGTAGTATTCCAGCTATTCGATCCCTACTCTGACGCGCTGTTTTGAATGAGCAGTCTGCAAACTTGGGCTGAGACTCACTTAGTAGTAGTAGTAGTAGTAGTAGTAGTAGTAGTAGTAGTAGTATGCGAGTTGGCGGTGCGGTTAGAGGCGTGTGCTGTGAGCTTGCATCCGGGAGATAGTGGGTTCGAACCCCACTGTCGGCAGCCCTGAAGATGGTTTTCCGAGGTTTCCCATTTTCACACCAGGCAAATGCTGGATCTGTACCTTAATTAAGGCCACGGCCGCTTCCTTCCAACTCCTAGGCCTTTCCTATCCCATCGCCGCCATAAGACCTATCTGTGTCGGTGCGACGTAAAACCACTAGCAAAAAAAATGTTGTATTATGGCCTGGTCTAGAATAACAATTTAGGCCTATTCCAAATTATGGCACTACAATTCACTAAACAACTCAAATTTCAACCCAAAAGGAGCCGTTTCTTAAGAAAAGCTTCTTTCTCTTCACTTGTCTTAAATTCTATATTCATTTTATTCCAAATTAGCAGTGAAGAGAGAAAAATTTGCCTCCAAATCAGATAGATTTCTCCGCCGCCAGTGTAGTGAATTAAGATTTTTCGCTCATCAGGTACTCCTAGGAAACAGATTAGTAAGAAGGCATAGTTTGTTCCCTGGGAGTGTCCACTATTCGACCCCCTCCCCGCCGAGAAAAGACGAAGAGTGTTCACGGACCATGGCCGTAGTCCTGTTCGTTAAAAGTGAGGAAGTGTGTGGTTTTTATTTGATCGAGTATTTCATATGAAGGCATTGCATTTCATCGCGCCATTCCTACTGACGTCATTGAAATGACATATGTTCATTTCAGTTGGGAAAACTACTAAGACAGTCTTTCTGAGGACGTAAAAATGCACGTGGAGAGTGAGTGTCTACCATTATAATGAAAACTCACCAACCTGATTGTGACTGATGGTAGGCAAGCGGGCCTACCATTACAATGGAAATTCCCTGAGTCAGTCTTCATACGAGAAAAGACGTTTGGTGTCTTCCCCGTCGTGTTTCTAGGGTAACGTTAAGAGCTATGCAATTTAATACAATCTTGCTCACAACGTGTACACTACCTAACTTAGAATTCTGTATAAAATGTAAAATTCTGTAGCGAAGCACGGGTACATCAGATAGTTAATTTATATATTGCTACCTGAAATGCTAAAATTACTCTTACGAACTAATTACACTAGATCTCTAAATTGTAGTTCCTACGATTTTTTAAATATTTTGTCCTATACGTTAACATTATTATAGTCTTTACAAGTGGCTTTACGTCGCAGCGACACAGATTGGTCTTATGGAGACGATGGTACAGGTAGGGGCTAGAAGTGGGAAGGAAGCGGCCGTGGCCTCAATTGTGGTACAGCCTGGTTTGCCTGGTTTGAAAGTGGGAAACCACAAAAACCATTTCAGGGCCGCCGACAGTTGGGTTCGAACACACTATTTCCCGAATACTGTACACTGACCGCACATAAACGACTTTAGCTCTCGAGCTCGGTGTTATATAGTCTAGGAAAATATGTGCAGTATCTTACCCCTATTAATTCGTACTAGTGCAAGTATTAATTTTTGTCACTACTCTGAACAATGTTATCTTTAGCTTTCAATAAATATTATGAATTAACTGAATGAATGAATTAATTAATAAACAAATGAATGAATTATTAATGTTTGCCTGCCCGAATGAACGACCTGGATTCATGCATCCATGAAAAGGGGTCTCTCTGCCAGTCACGGATAAGGAATCACTGTAAGTATCTAGATGTTAATATAAGGAAAGATCTTCATAGATTTATTCATATGGTTAGGAGGGTATTTAGGGGTTGTTGTGAGGATGTAAAGGAGAGGACATATAATTCTCTCGAAAGGCCACAATTACAGTATGGTTCCAGTGTATGGGACTCTCACCAGGATTACTTGGTTCGAGACTGGAAAACAACCAAAGAAAAGCAGCACGATTTGTTCCTGGTGATTTCCGACAAAAGAATATTGTTGGGAAAATGTTGGGAACATAGAGCTGGGAAGACTTGGAAAGGAGACGAGCTGCACGGCTAAGCAGTATGTTCCGAACTGTCAGTAGAGTGTTACAGAGCTCCAAGGCTAAATGCTGGCCTTTGGTTCAAGGATTCCGGGTCCGATTCCTGGATGGAACCTGGATTTTAACCTCAATTCGTTAGTTCGTCTAGCCCGGAGGCTGGGTGTTTCTGATGTCTTAAAAATCATCATATGAAGGGCACCATCCTCACAGACGTGCAGGTCGTCTGCAGGCCGTTTACTATAAGAAAAATCTGCATCAGGCCTCACCGGAAGCCTTACACTGTTATTAATTTAATGGAGAGTTGGCGTGAAATTACATTAGTTGTTTGGCGTTTTGAAAAGTAGGAAATTTCACAATATGAAGATAAATTTGGGATTTAGGAAAGCAAATTCGGGCAAATATTCGTTTATGGGATTGTAGTAATTTGCCAATGGAGATGTTCAATGAATTTCCGACTTCCTTGATATTATTTAAGGTTTTTTTTACAAGTTGCTTTACGTCGCACCGACAGAGATAGGTCCCGTGGCGACGATGGTATAGGAAAGGGCTAGGAAGTGGAAGGAAGCAGCCGTGGCCTTAATTAAGGTACACACCGAGCTCGATAGCTGCAGTCGCTTAATTGCGGCCAGTATCCAGTATTCGGGAGATAGTGGGTTCGAGCCCCACTGTTGGCAGCCCTGAATATGTTTTTCCGTGGTTTCCCATTTTCACATCAGGCAAATGCTGGGGCTGTACCTAATTAAGGCCACGGGCGCTTCCTTCCCACTCCTAGCTCCTTCCTGTCCCATCGTCGCCATAAGACCTGTCTGTGTCGGTGCGACGTAAAGCAAATAGCAAAAAAAAAAAAAAAAAAATAAGGTACAGCCCCAGCATTTTCCTGGTGTGAAAATATGAAACCACTGAGAGCCATCTTCAGGGCTGCCGACAGCCACTACCTCCCACTACCTCCCGAATGTAAGCTCGGAGCTGCGTGCCCCCTTACCTCAAGGCCAACTCGTTCGGTAAAATATATTGACAATCGGGCCTAATTAATAATTGTGGGTAGAATTAGTTCTTGGTTCGAAGTAGTTACAAGGAGAGACAAAGCTGAAAAATTTCATCCGTATTGTTCATACTTTGCATGGATTATTTACTGTAATGTATGAAACTGCAATGAGGGATACAAGTGGGTAGTAAGCTGTTCAGATTGTGCTGACGATTTTTTTCGTATACAATGGCGACGATGGGATAATAAAGGCCTAGGAGTATGATGGAAGCGGCCGTGGTCTTAATTAAGGTACAGACTTAACATGTCCGGCTCCATGGGTAGATGGTTAGCGTGCTAGCCTTCGGTCACATGGGTCCCGGGTTCGATTCCCGACAGCGTCTGGAATTTTGACCATCATTGGTTAATTTAGCTGGCACGGGGGCTGGGTGTATTTGTCGTCATCATCAACATTTCATCCTCATCACGACGGGCGTCAAATCAAAAGACCTGCACCTGGCGATCCGAACATGTTCTCGGACACTCCCGGCACTAAAAGCCATACGCCATTTCATTTCATTTCAGCCCCAGCATGCGAAACGACGGAAAACCATCTTCAGGACTGCCGACAGTGGGGTTCGAACCCACTATCTCCCAGATGCAAGCTTACAGTTACGCGCTCCTAAGCGCACGGCCAACTCGCCCAGTACCGACGATTTGTTTTTTTCTTTTATCATGTGGTTTTTAGTGCCGGGAGTGTCCGAGGATATATTCGGCTCGCCAGGTGCGGGTTTTCTCATTGCCGCCCATGAGAAACCGTGCGTCCGGATGCGGGATGATAACGAGGTAGGGAGAGGGTGAAACTCGGTGTCGGCACATGACCTACTCTTGTCGAATAACACCAAAGGGACTGCTCAAGTTTTATCGTCTCCATCCGACGTACGCTTCACCATCAAGTGCGTCATATGTTCTCATTCCATATGAACAGTGCGGATAAGTTTGTAATTGAATCCGAGCTTCTGGCACCCAATCTAATGATTAGAAATTCTATACCACTGCCTCTCCTGCCCTGACGGCCAACATTCTGACGGTGAAATTGTTTTCGATCAACTGGACTGGGACCAGCGTGTCTAAACATATAGAACCGACGTGTTAACGATCATAGCCATCAGTCTTAAATGCAGAATGTTCCCAAAGCCTGCAATCTAATATCGTTGAGCTTGAGAATGGTGCAACGCGTATGATACGAAACTTAGCACTCCCAAGAAATGTGACGACGGTAGGGAGGAAAGCTATGAGGAACACAAAACTGGAACGGGTAGATCATTTCAAGTTACAGGATGTACGTTCTCCCATGATGAAAGTACTCTAAGAGAAAACGAATTAACTTGTAGCATATTAAATTCTCAGTTGCAATTAGCTGTATTCTGTAAGAAAGAAGTGAGCTCAAGGAAGAGCCTATCATTACATTGGTCTGTTTCCATTGAAAGCTGGGTGGAGTCGGGATTATTCGTAAGTTGGAAGTAACAGACATGGAGATAGCGGGAATAATTGCTAGTGAAACAGATGGGAAGGATGGTAGGAGATGAACACTAAGAATAAATTGGAATGAACTATATTGCTGAATACGTTTGTATAAACCAGATGCAGTTAATTTATATAGATAATTCACAGAGGCTTGCAGATTGAAGAGTATATTGAAGATGTCTATAATAACCTAAGTAGTTTTCATATCAAACACCGTGCATACATTGACCGGAACGTGAACCATTGCTGCCTTGGTGAGAAGCCAGTGACAAGGGCACTGTGCGTTGGCAAGTTTCTGTCTTGCGTTCAAATAAGAAACCACAGAAAACCACTTCAAGAGTGGCTGGTGATGGCTAAGAGGGGTAATAAAAAATTGTCCATCAAGTGACATCTTATGGTGAAGTGTACTTGAAGTTTGAGGTAGAGTTTTCTTTTGTTCATTATTTAAAATTCATATAATATTACATTTGTGATGTCTAAACGGGTACAATATGCAGCATTTTAAAATTGTTAACACTTCAGTTCTAAAGAGGTAAAAGCTTTATGTTCTGAAAATGAGTAAGCTCAGATTTTTTCTTATTTCAATAATGCCATCTTACTGTCATCTGTCCTGACATTCTGAATTTATTACGTTCTATGAATGCAATATCCTCTGGAAGAGAGATTTTACTCATTATAAATACACTGACTGACAGAGCAAATGCAACACCAAGGAGGAGTGGTTCGAAAGGGATGAAAGTTGGGGAGAAAACAGAGACGGCACGGAAGAATAATTGATGTTTATTTCAAACCGATATGCAGGTTACACAATGCGCACGGCATCGACTCAGTAGGATGTAGGACCACCGCGAGCGGCGATGCACGCAGAAACACGTCGAGGTACAGAGTCAATAAGAGTGCGGATGGTGTCCTGAGGGATGGTTCTCCATTCTCTGTCAACCATTTGCCACAGTTGGTCGTCCGTACGAGGCTGGGGCAGAGTTTGCAAACGGCGTCCAATGAGATCCCACACGTGTTCGATTGGTGAGAGATCCGGAGAGTACGCTGGCCACGGAAGCATCTGTACACTTCGTAGAGCCTGTTGGGAGATGCGAGCAGTGTGTGGGCGGGCATTATCCTGCTGAAACAGAGCATTGGGCAGCCCCTGAAGGTACGGGAGTGCCACCGGCCGCAGCACATGCTGCACGTAGCGGTGGGCATTTAACGTGCCTTGAATACGCACTAGAGGTGACGTGGAATCATACGCAATAGCGCCCCAAACCATGATGCCGCGTTGTCTAGCGGTAGGGCGCTCTACAGTTACTGCCGGATTTGACCTTTCTCCACGCCGACGCCACACTCGTCTGCGGTGACTATCACTGACAGAACAGAAGCGTGACTCATCGGAGAACACGACGTTCCGCCATTCCCTCATCCTAGTCGCTCTAGCCCGGCACCATGCCAGGCGTGCACGTCTATGCTGTGGAGTCAATGGTAGTCTTCTGAGCTGACGCCGGGAGTGCAGGCCTCCTTCAACCAATCGACGGGAAATTGTTCTGGTCGATATTGGAACAGCCAGGGTGTCTTGCACATGCTGAAGAATGGCGGTTGACGTGGCGTGCGGGGCTGCCACCGCTTGGCGGCGGATGCGCCGATCCTCGCGTGCTGACGTCGCTCGGGCTACGCCTGGACCCCTCGCACGTGCCACATGTCCCTGCGCCAACCATCTTCGCCACAGGCGCTGCACCGTGGACACATCCCTATGGGTATCGGCTGCGATTTGACGAAGCAACCAACCTGCCCTTCTCAGCCCGATCACCATACCCCTCGTAAAGTCGTCTGTCTGCTGGAAATGCCTCCGTTGACGGCGGCCTGGCATTCTTAGCTATACACGTGTCCTGTGGCACACGACAGCACGTTCTACAATGACTGTCGGCTGAGAAATCACGGTACGAAGTGGGCCATTCGCCAACGCCGTGTCCCATTTATCGTTCGCTACGTGCGCAGCACAGCGGCGCATTTCACATCATGAGCATACCTCAGTGACGTCAGTCTACCCTGCAATTGGCATAAAGTTCTGACCACTCCTTCTTGGTGTTGCATTTGCTCTGTCAGTCAGTGTAATTCATCATCATGTACGTCTTCCATATTGTTGTCCGGAAATTTTCTTGGAGGTGATGTATTCTGTAGAGTTATTGAGAGAGCTGCTACTGTTATGCCTGGCCGGTATCTTTATAATTCAGAACTCTACAGAGGAGGGAAGAGGCGTGGAGAAGCAAGATTAAATATTCGTAATCTACAGGGAGTTTACTTAAAACACAAATATCAATTACCGAGGGATAATTGTTGGGGAATCGTGCTTCATCAGATCTAAAAGTAGATACTGAGTGATAGCTGGCGAGTATGTGAGATATGTGACTGTGTGTAAATGTAATATTTTCTATTAAAAGACGAACATACGCGTGGCTCATAGAGCCTTGGGCCTGCTTCTCGACCGAACGGTCTGCAGGTTTTCGAGTCTTGCATGGTCACCAAGATTGAATTTCTGCTGTATTTCTTTGTCTACATCCCTCAGACGGAGGTTAAAATCCTTTAATGATGGAAGCATGAATACCGTATCTTTCGATTAACAGAAAGAGATGCAGATAATAATGTAATTGGTCTTATGTCCCACTAGCTGCTTTTACGGTTTTCGGAGAGGCCGAGGTGCCTGAATTTTATATTTCAGGAGTTCTTTTTATGCGCCGGTAAATCTACCGATACGATACTTGGTTAGCGTGGTTCAGAAGGCACACAGTCTTAGCCACTCAATCCTGCCACAGATATGGCACCGGCTTTATAATGATATAAAGACTTGAGTCACAGGACTGGCTGTAGAATGATGTAACGATCAGAGATATGGGACTAGCTTTAGAAATAATAATGTTAAACTCGTGTCCTCACCCCGAGGTAGTGGAGCTTTTTCAGGCACACCCCCAATGGAAGTGAGCTGCTTGTACTACATACCAGTCCTCCTGCCATTCTTAAATGTCTAGCAGCAACGGGAATTGAACCCGAGGCCCCGAGGAGCTAATAGTGCTAACTGTTACGCTATGAAGGTGGACGGCTGTAGAAATATAAAGACGAGGGGTTTGGCACTGGCGTTAGAATGATAAAAATACCAGAGATATAGGACTGGCGTTAGAATGATTAAAAGGCCAGGTACATGGGAATGACTTTACAATGAGATAAGAACACCACAATATTAATATTAGGTACTACTGTATATCAGCATTTTTCTAAAATGTGTATGGAAAGCAAACAGGATAATGACCACACACAGGCCAGTCACTTGTCAACAACATGTTCAAACTCAGCTTTCAAAACAGTTCTGCTTTTCAGTCCTATCGCGGAAGCATCTAAGAGTTAGCACAGCAGCTTTTCTTCCACCTGGTATAAGTCCCAGTTCCACCTCCACTACGAAGTTAAGTTTGGACTGAAACGGGGTGCATTCGTAATTCAACAGAAAAGAGCCAAAAGTTCCGTTCTCGTCCATCCTACTAGGATCCATCCATGGTTCATTTCTTGGACGTCAATGTAACGTCAGGATGAGACCCAACTTTCGCGACGGCCGCTTCTTACTTAGTGCTTGTCAGTTTCAAACGTTATGTTACAAATACACTAATTAAAACAAGTATTACATTGTTACACGTTAAGTACATGATGGAGGTGGTGGTGGTGGTGGTGATTTTTGCTTTAAGAAGAAGTACAAGTAGATAATCATCCTCATATGAGGCTGATGATGAAGATATCCTAATCGCCTTGCACGCAGCAGAGGCAACAACAACAATGAATTCACCGCTCTGGTACGAGTTTCAATCACAAAGCATGCCTAACGTTCTTCAGCAGGTGTCTCCCAGATGTGTGGATTCAAAAAATGCATAAGTCTACTGTTATAATTATCCTTTGCTGGCAGGACTTAGTGTTTACAGTGCACTATGTCTTCTCGTATAGGCTAGAGCAATTTTGTTACTTTCATTGACCTGTATCAGTTTCATCCTTGGCTTTGACAATATGAAAGTGACTGAGGTATGAGCGATGCTAGTAATACCATTCCTTATGCAGCTACTCCCTGCTATGAATGGTATGAAAATGTTGCTGTTAAGGTAGGCTGATGCATGCATTTCAACTTCTGGCTCAGTGGGGAAAGCAACGGGAGACTATCTCACTCCTCATTTCCCTAGTACGCCTCTTCAGTGATAACTAGGCCATCTATGACAGCTGATGGCGGAGCTGTTGAGGATCCAACTAGCCTTAGGGCTGACGACTGAACATTGTTATACTCGCACGTAGTAATATTTGCCCATAGAAAATATTGGAACGAAAGCTGACTGATTTCATTCTGGTCAACGGAGACTTTCATATCTTCCTTGAAGTCCAAAGACACTACTTCAAAATCGTATGGTAGTTTCTAAATCACGACATAATGGTGATAGTAGTAATCAGATTTGGATTGCTCAGCATAATAAACCACTAACCGGTGCAGTGGATACGGGAGACAAGTAGGTTTGGATCCTATCGCTGACCTTTAAGGTTGATACGTTGATGATCTCATATGGAGCACAATTCCACACTCCGGCGTCTGTTTAGACCGCTTGAACTAACATTAAATATCGACGTTGTGCCTAGAAAATCCACTATGTGATAATATTTAAGCTTCGAACTCTGACCAGAAAGGTTCTGTCATCTAAGGTTCAGCTTTACATGAAATATTTCAACGAACATTCGTTCCTTGATACATGTGGTGCGGGTCAGTATTTCTCCCCTTGACATTGTCACGTAGCGCTATTTCCAGGCGCAACGACGATATAAAACATTTGATTTTTTTGCTGGCGGGTTAATATAGCACTAACATTGATAGATTTTAGCGATAACAGGAGAGAAAAGGCTTGCATTTAAAAGGAAGTTAACATGCAAGTGGCCATTGCCGTAATCCTAGTCGGAAAATAGGAAGCCGCGAATAAATATTTTCACGGCTGCCGACGGTGCGGTTTGTACTTACGATCCCTTGAGCGCAAGCTTCTTGCTATGTGATCTGTTCTATGTACGTAATTTGCTTGGAATTATTATTACTATTATTATTATTATTATTATTATTATTATTATTATTATTATTATTATTATTATTATTATTATTTTCGAATATGCTAGCAAGGTACCCCGTTCCATTAGTATGAAAGCAAGGGCTTTTTCCAGGTACTGGTAGTGATTAGTTTCAAATGTATCCACTGAAGCAGATACCACAATAACATCCAGTCGGTTTCTCGGACAGAATTCACATTAAATGCCCTGGTCTTTTGACAGTGAACTTCGTTGTCCTTAACGTGAAGCGAGGGCACCTCCATCAAGCAGTAGTAGGCTATAACATATTATAAAGGAAATTTAAATGCTCGGTAAGTACACGATTTTGATGACCTTCTTGTGCCTAGCCCTATCAATGACAAAGGATGATGTAGGCCTGTTCTGAACATTTATAGAGGGCTTTAATAAATAAGTTCCCTTAAAGCGGTCGATGACTAAACTGAAAGAGATGAAGGAAACAGACACACATTTGACACGAACGTGAATTCCCCGTTCTATAATAGAGCAAGGAAGGAAAGAAGGAAGGAAGCTTGTTGTTTCACCGGGCTGTTGATATCGTGATCAGGACCTCCAGTTTTACGTGGAATACGAAGCACAGGAATGTTAATTACAAGTGAGGATTCGATTAAATGAACCACTTCCACGATGAATGAAAATGGATTTAATTTCATTTCTCCTCTCATTTGTTACTTGGATCGATGATAGACAATTTACTTTACGTCGCACCGACACAGATAGGTCTTACAGCAACTATGGGATAAGATAAGGCTAGAAGTGGGAAGGAAGCGGCCGGGCCTTATTATGGTACAGCATTCGGGGATGGTGGGTTACAACTCCACAATCCGCAGCCCTGAAGATGATTTTCCGTGGCTTCACCATTTACTTAACACGTAAACGCTGAAGCTGTTCTTGAATTATGACCATAGCCGCTTCTTTCCCAATCCTAGTAGTCCTTTCCCACCCTTGTGACGCCAAAAACATTTAATGTATTAGTGCGATGTTAAACCACTAACAAAAGAGAATTATTATTATTATTATTATTATTATTATTATTATTATTATTATTATTATTATTATTATTATTATTATTATTATTATTATTATTATTATTATTTCTACCGAGTCCATGGCTAAATTGTAATGTGCTGGCTTTTGGTCCAAGGGGTCCCGTGTTAGATTTCCGATCGGGTGGGAGATTTTATCTTTTATTGGTCAATTCTTCTGGTCCAGTGACTGGGTGTGTGTGCCGTTTTCGTCATTAGAATTCAACCTAGGTAAAGTCCTATTCTTACAGATGCGCAGGTTGTCTATAGGGCGTGAACTTGAAAGAACTGCACATGTCCCTCCGGATCCCATACGCCATTCTTCTTCTTCTTCTTATTATTATTATTACTTGAGGTTGAGTACAACCCGTCCCTGTTCTCAGTCCTGCCTTAAATTTAGTTCCATATCCTGTATTAAATCCCGGCCATCCGGCTGGGTTCAACATGGAATATGAAGAAAAACTTCCATAATATGGTGTGGTCTAATTACAGTTTTATTTCCCTTGAATAGGATTAATCTGCAGTCAACAATTGGTACAAAAATTACAGACATAAGCGTTGTTGATTCGGACATTTACAAACATGGATATTACCCTCAACCGGTTGAACGTAAATGTGGAAATGATGGTTTCCGCCTCAAGAACAACTGGTTGCTTAAAAGTAGAGCCTACATGCATGTAATCGTTCTGAACACGACAAATATCGTGAACTAGCGGCGTTTGGTGATGCCTACGTGATGACAGATAAGAATGTTACGGCGAAGAATCTTAAAAGGAACCTAATACATCATTCAGCATGAAGGGGGAATGCTGTGTGTACATACGTAAATTTGATTACATCTGTTCCACGAATGTGGGGAAGGCTGGAGAGTAAATTGATGGATATCATAGCACTGATCTAAAAGAAGCACGAATAAAAGAGAAGGATAATTAACTACACTACATTATAGCTCCACATTAGGTATTTTAATCGTTTGTTGTGGAAGGAGCAGTGTGTTAACAAGGAAGGTATAGTTACAACAGTGTTTAGTGGATTTATTCTTAGATATCTATCTGATGTCACTCAGTTTACATTCTAGTACAGCAAAGTTGGTCTGGAAACAGAATGATAGAAGGATACTCTGGTCGGCGGACTTATCTCCCTTGCAAAGAATGCCGTCATATCGCTGCATCGAAATAACTATTACTTTTCCTTCATTTGGCACTTATTTCCCTTGCCATTATTCCATTCTGAGAGAATATGCAGTCTCAGTACTTAAAATTGTTCTATCGCTTCCAATATCGCATTTACAACAAACCATTTCTTTTTCCTCCTTGAACAGACATATAAAACAATGTAGGTCTACTTTCCGTCGCACCGACACAGATAGTTTTTATGGCAATGATGGGATAAGAAAGTGCTAGGAGTGGGAAGGAAGCGACCGTAGCCTTAAGTAAGGTACAGCTGCCTGGGGTGAAAATAGGAAACCGCGGATGACCATTATCACGGCTGCCGGCAGTGGGGTTCGAACTCACTACCACCCAAATGCAAGCTGACAGCTACGTGACCCAAATCGTGCAACCACTCGCTCGGTCACAGATATACAGTAATTATAGTAAATGGACAGACAGAGCTCTGTCTCGTAGTGAAGCCGGAAGCTTGGGCCCGCTGTCATCTTACGTCAATACAGATTCATTGTAGACGTATAAGTTACTGTGCGAAGTGAAGCTTTTAATTCTGTTGTTTAATGCACATTTTGAATTAATTCGTTAGTACATTACAGAGTGGCAGAAGAGTGAATACCTGCATAGTGTTTCAGTAAACGTGAAGAAAGGTGGAAGGAATATGACATTCAAAACAGCTATACGTGGCTTACATGTGCACATCGTCCGGCTCCATGGCTAAATGGTTAGCGTTCTGGCGTTTGGTCCCTGGGGTCCCGGGTTCGATTCCCGGCAGGGTCCGGAATTTTAACCTTAATTTGTTAATTTCGCTGGCACGGGGGCTGGGTGTATGTGTCGTCTTCATCATCATTTCATCCTCATCACGACGCGCAGGTCGTCTACGGGTGTCAATTCAAAAGACCTGCACCTGGCGAGCCGAACTTGTCCTTGGACACTCTCGGCACTAAAAGCCATACGCCATTTCATTTCATGTAGGCCTACACATCAACATTTGGTGGCTGGTTTTTAATATGATTACATATACATGTGTCAACTAGTAATGATGCCTTATTATGCAGAGGTCACCTACTTCCGACTTACTTGTTCATGTTTACAAATTTGCTGACAATGGGGCCTACAGGTAGATGGGTCTCGGACTATTTTCCATACTTATAGGCCTACTGTAGTACGTGAAGTTGTCCTCTCGAACAAGAATGCCAAGCCATTGAGACAGATATCCGGGTACTCTCGCAAAAATTGGCTTGTATAAATTTCAAGTGCCTTATATTAACTAAACATTGAGGAAGTGGCAAGCGAGCGCGTAGTTCATTGGGTAGCGCTGGAGTCGAGGGATCGCCGGTTCAAGTTCAGCTGCGTGCATGG
Source organism: Anabrus simplex (assembly GCF_040414725.1). Classification (NCBI taxonomy): domain Eukaryota; kingdom Metazoa; phylum Arthropoda; class Insecta; order Orthoptera; family Tettigoniidae; genus Anabrus; species Anabrus simplex. The sequence continues at coordinate 453,888,211 of NC_090266.1, forward strand.
GTTTCTTTTTCTTTCTTCTCCTTCTTATGTTCCATTCTGCTGATATTATACGTAAGACAATTTGCAACGGTTTAAAGGTTGGGTACAAAAATGGAGAAGCTTTGGGTAGGAAATTAAATGTTTAACTTGGCTTTGATACGGAAAACAGGCTACAAAATGTGTATCATCCAAATGACATGCTTCATTTTTCTCCTACCGAGGAAGCTGGTCGTGGGTTAGGGTCGAGCAGCTGTGAGCTTGCATTCGGCACATAGTAGATTCAAACCCCACTGTCGGCAGCCTTGAAGATGTTTTTCTGTGGTTTTTCCATTTCACACCAGGCAAACGCTGGGGCTGTACTTTAATTAAGGCCACGGCCGCTTCCTTCCCACTCCCGGCGCCATAAGACCTATCTGTGTCGGTGCGACGTAAAGCCAGATGTAAAAAAAGGCATTTTTGTCCCCGATTTTTATTTTATGTTTCATTTTCTTATTTAACCCGTTTACCCTCCAGGACTAGTTTTTCTCCCGGACTCAACGAGGAATCCCACTTCAAGGGCACTGACCTGGAGCGTGAGACATTGGTCGGGGAAAAGGACCACTACCTCGTCCAGGTGGCCTCACCTGGTATGCTGGAAAGGGTTCTTGTGGGGTGTGGAAAGAATGAAGAGGACAGGAAAGGAAACGTCCGTGAACTTAAGTTAGGTACAATCCCGGCATTTGCCTGGAGGAGAAGTGGGAAATCATGGAAACCACGCCGGGGATGGCTGAGGTGGGAATCGAAGTTCCTCTAGTCACTTGACCTCCCGAGGCTGAGTGGACCCCTTTCCAGTCCTCGCACCACTTGTCAAATTTCGTGGCACAGCCGGGACCATGACCTTTTTAAACGTTATAAATATTATTACCTAGAATATATGTAGAACGGAACATAAGGACGGGGAAAGTAAAAAGGAAATCGTGCACGCAGCAATGAACCAACAATTACTTTATTACAACATTCGCGTGCTACCCACTAAGCCACGTGTTCGATTCTGACTTCGCTAAGTTTTTTAAGCTAATTTACTTGTGAATGCCTTAATGTCTGGCCCAATGCCATTGGTACATTTCTATTCGGGAAGTCAGCTTCACGTAGGCCTACTCTGAGTATGAAAACTTTATGAGACCCTTCTACCGGGAGGTCCCATTGTGAGATGCGTTTTAGAGAGTAAGTAGTGTTAGAGTAGGCATGAAACAGAACGTATCTACTAAAGTCACAGCTCAACTGCATGAAATAGATACCGGTATGTTTTTAGATTTAATCACTCGTGCCTTACATATAAACCAATGAATACACATGTTTATTGTCTAATTCAATCTTAAGAGTGGATTTTAAAATTAGTGTGAATCATACTGTAAGACAAATAAAACTAATTTCACCATAGATCGGTCAGCAGGTTAGCTATTTTGAAGCCTTAGACTGATGTATCAGAGCCATCTTTATAAACATCAGGATAAAAGACACAATAGGCCTAAATAATCAATAATAATTTGTTTATCATTATTTTCTGTAGAAGATTCGTATTTCGGCTACGATTTTACATGAATGCATTGAAACAATATAGTGACGGAAGGTGGCTCTCCAAGAAGTAGGGCCCTTATCAGAAAAGACCGTACGCTTGAACAGTTCCTGATGCCATGGTCTACGAGTTGTTACCCATCTCACACGAGCTGCCCTATGGTGTGGTTTAAGAAGGGGTTTTGGCACAGACCATTTTGTCGGTCGTACGGCCAATTTCCCACTTGTGTGATCTGATATATTTACTCCGGTTGCCCTCCGAAGAACCTGGCAGAACTTGGTGGCAATAGTTGTGGACCTAGGCTGTGCTAAAAGCAGCAAATACCGATCCTCCCTGCGAGTAGTCCCAATGCCTAGAGGACTGGTTTGTGGTTAACATAGTACATGCAATCCTACCCCCCCCCCATTGGGATTGTGCCTGAAAAGAGCTCTGCACTACCTCGAAACGATTACAAAAGTATTTATTCCGTGCTCTGAACTGTGTCTAATTTTTAAAATTTGTTATTCTGCCTTAAATTGTTTGATCTTCTTGTTAATTGAATAGTCAGCGTACTGGCCTTCCTTCGGAGCCACTGGATTCGGTTCCTGGCCGACGCGGAGATTTTGGTTGATTTCTCTTGGGGATTGAATGTTTCAGTTTGTCTTGAACTTCTTTGCATCTACATTACTGCATACAGCACGCCATACTACCAACCACTACGGAAGCATGCAACCGTGATTAATTCCCTACATACAGGATGGGCGCAGGAAGGGCATCCGGTCGTAAAACTTTGCCAAATACACCTTAAGTACCGACCACAAAAAATGGGGAATAGGCAAGGAAGAATAAGAAGACTAATCTGCCTGAAATTACAAACTACTTCAAAGAAACTGATAAATTAATGGCCTGCAGCATTTATGAACAAAGATAATTAAATATAAATCCCAAATACAAATGTTTGATTTGCGGCGCATTGCGTTTGTTAAAAACGAAGCTGAATGTACAGTGCTCAAAAATTTTGCATGTTCTGGTTTAGTGCACATGTTATTTTATTAGGTATGTTATATACATTGTATATTACGAAGGATATATATACAAAGAAAGCAACATACAGTCAGCTGTGCAAAAGCAGTAGAAACGTAATAAAAACACGAAGTTGGTAATGTGCGATTTTGAACTGAAATTATCGTTCACTGTGTGGCAAATCAGCACCGTGGATGTCCACCACGAGCTCTGATACTCTGATATATGTTGAACGCGACGAGGCATACTCAACGCCACAGAATACAACTTGTTTTGAGGATGATTATCCCGCTCGGATTCAGTCAGGTGCTGAACGCTAGCAGGAGGTTAGGTCGGTGGGCACTAGCTCTCCTCAGTTTACGCCATGCATGTTCAACACAGTTCATGGCCGCAAAATACGCCGGTCATAACGTTCGCTGTGTGGTATTCGTCTCAAAGCACCGATTGACCACGCTGACTCGAAGGCCACACACATTATCATCCACTACTACAAAACCCTCGCCCGCAGTGGCTGCAAAATCCTCTAACTACGAGTTGGAGAATGTAGTCTCTGCAGTCGTGTTACCCTGGGTAATCCTTAGAGGAGTACGTCAAGCAAACATGATCTTACCCCATAACGTGACGAAACCGCCTTACTGCCGATGGCGCTCCAGGGCATAGGGCATTTTCCATCTCTCACTGGATCGTTTCCAGACTCTCCTGCAGTATGTGTGAAATCTTACAATGACCTCATCGGGAAAGACCGTACTCTTGAACAGTTCCTGATGCCATGGTCTATGATTTGTTACCCATCTCACACGAGCTGCCCTATGGTGTGGTTTAAGAAGGGATTTTGGCACAGACCATTTTGTCGGTCGTGCGGCTTATTTCGCACTTGTGTGATCTGATGTATTCACTCCGGTTGCCCTCCGAAGAACCTGGCAGAAATTGGTGGCAATAGTTGTGGACCTAGGATGTGCTAAAAGCAACAAATACCGATCCCTCGTGCAAGTTGTTTCGCATGGTTGTTGATCTGCAACCGCTTTTGTCTCCCTGAAATGTTGCCGAATTCTGGAGACATCACTCTGACTCACTTCAACACAACTGTTGACGTCCATTTTCAGCAATGTCACAATTCTGTCAGTAACAAAAATCTTACAAGTAATGTTATTAAATGAACCTACACGACAAATGCCTCCTAACGGACAAAATAATTTCGAACCTGATCTCGGTTTAGCATCAGTGTGTATCTCAGACGAGCCGGCCCCATGGTGTAGAGGTAGGGTCCCTGCATCTTACCTGGAGGTCCTGTGTTACATTCCCGCCAGGTGAGGGATTTTTTACCTGAAAATGAGGTCTGGTTTGAGATACACTCACCCTACGTCATTACAATTGAGGAGGTATCTTACGGTGAGGTAGGAGCCCCGGTTTAAAAAGCTAAGAATAACGGCCGTCCACACGACACCTCGTAATCTGCAGATCTTCGGTCTGAGCAGCGGTCGCTTAGTGGGCATATGCAAGACTTTGCTTGACCACTGTAAATAGTGCCTCAATAACCTTGATGGATTCCTTCAATGCAGTGAGGGAAACGGCATGGATGACGTTCTTGATCTTCCTGAATCTGCTGCAAACGTTGACAAAGAAAGGCCTAGATATGACTCGGGCTCCGATTTCAATCCTTCGATTTCAAGGTTCTTGAGGTAACATATGTGACGGCAGTAGAGGGCACGCGGATTCTATCTATTCTCTTCCTCTTTTTCGACTTCGACTGGCTGTGTTACAGCACTCTTGAATGTGACTGTTGGATTTGATCCAATAAAACACCACCTTTTATTTTTGGATTGAAGGCTACGACGTGTAGAGGAGATGCTGTGAACTTCTCCGTAGGCAGTTTTACCGGAGTCTTTTTATCTCATGGCCACGATGGTATGCATGGTGTGATATCTGGCAATAATTAGTGTGTCACTCTATTAACGAATTTGCGAAATGCATGAAGACGTTTTTCTCAGACGATAGAAGAACTGTAGCAAAATTGGTATTCAACCCTTTACCCTTCCTGCCTTTGAAATGTGGCGCCGGCTCGAGACATCCCAGGGTCGCTGACTGGGTACTACCCTCAGAGATATCTTCAGATATTATAAACTAACCTTAAATTAATCAAGCGGGAAGGATAAAAGAGAAGAAATAAAATAATTAGATAAAAATCCGAATGAGAACATTTACGAATGCAAAATTTATTGAAAAGGCTAAACTTTGGCAAAGCAAATATACTTCTATACAAACAATAAACTCTTCGGACCAAATATTGTTCACAACCTCTCTCACCCTCGACTATAAAATATCAACCTCATGACTCATAGATTTCAAATCCTTCTAAACACATTACTTCATCTTTATTACAATTCCCTTTCATCTTATTCATCAACTCTACTTCAGTACTTCAAAAATTTTAATCCAATTCCATTCCACTCATATTTTGGTACCACCATATTTCAAAATTTTCAGTAATAAAATATTATAATAATCTCTCATCATGACCTTTGTTAATTTGTCAAAGTACCTTTTTAAAATGTTAATACAACCAAAACTTCTTCCGTTCATTCTTTGAATAACAAATTCGTATTTGCTCTCCATACCTTTGAATTATTTCCTCACCATATTATAAACCTTGTAGTTACCATTTACTAAATACCAAATTATTTATTTAAATACACTCTTCGAAATGAAATGTATGAGGCTGTGTAAATTCATTAAGCAACATCCGCCGTGTAATTCACAACTCATCTTTAATTAATTAAATCCATTAAATTCATTATGATTTACAAATTCGCAGTTATCAATGTCGGTATAATTGTTACCTTGAAAATCATAAGTTTATCCAATTAAGTTTGTTAGATTTGGTAATTCAATCCAAAATTTTATATATCATAAAATTATTCATCACAAATTTTATATAAAAAAAATAGTCCCTATTATGATTTGAGTCCGAAACTATTTAACTTATTCTTTCTCAATACCATCCTCCCTCATATAATGCTGATAATATGGAACGCACGCACGAAATCGAAAAGTAACCCTGACATAAATAAATTAAATTAATTTACCGATTCATTAAAATGATAAATATCTCACATATGCTTAATTAGCTGTTTTATCATATACAAAACATATGCCTACCCTGTAGCAAGAAACCCTATACTATAGTGTTAAATACATCTTAACCTACACTGATTCTACAGACAATGGGATGAACCTCATTGCCGCAAGTATAAACAACCACATGAACTGAATTCAACATCAAAAAAAAATATTGCAACTGCAAAATCAAAATTTGCATTGCCCACATATTGAAGAACATATAACATAAACAAACACAACATAATTTCAATCATATAGTCACAGGGGAAATCATTATACACTGGCTCGGCCGGGCATCGAACTCCGACCCTCAACATGGCATCATTACAGTGACCTATCATTATGCTTGCCGCAATGATCTGTCACGAAGTCTAGCTATCATTATTTAATCTAATTGTGCTGTCCTGAGTTCCACAAACAGAATTTTTCTTACGGATGAATGCGATATTTTGTTACTTATAAGACCTTACTACAGCTGCCATAGCCTCTCTAATACACAACGCGCCGTCCTGGTCTGTAGCCTTATCGCACGCCCGACTCATTTCATTGACACGGCATTCTAACATGTTCGCACCCACTTAAATTCTCTCTCTCTCTACTCTAAATGAAGCCATATGTTCCTCCACAATATCATGCGCCTGTGCGAACAGTTACTAATTATATAATACTCTCAATATATTTTATTCATTTCATATTTCACGTATTATTCTACATTTCTCACTCCATTATCAGGAACACGTATATCATTATGCCGGTATTTACATATATATATGGCGCTACACAATCATTGGTTCGACTCTTGCGGTCGGCATTTTGTGTCTTAGAGGTCCCTATTTCAACACTAGCTAACTACTTCTCGGACATTTTTAGGATGACAATTATTCCCTTCAGCACAAAATTTCTCATTGATTAACGGTGCACGTTACTTACTGATGACATATATTTTCCAAAATCCCACTGTAATGTGCCAGACAGTCCGGGTTCGAAACTTGGGTCAGTGAAAATTTTCTTGACGAACTTTTCATGCGACATGCCAGGTTAATCTATCTATTCCCTCTAACTAATCCTTACTGATGCCTCCTACGTCATTAAATATTCACACACGCACACGCTAATATTTGCTAGAAGATCACGCACTGAGAAAAAAAAAAACCATGTTTCACACCCGTAATGGAAAATCATTATTTACACACATTATTTTCACACTCGCGAAGACCATATTTTAACACACGCTAATATCACAATATGTACACCCCCCTAGGCATCAGCATAAAATAAAACCTAAAAAAAAACCTAACTATCCTTGCTACAGTACTTAAAAAGGAAAATAAACGAATAATCATGCATTAACTTATTTACAGTTAACAGCTAATCATGCACATGCTAGATAATGAATCAGGGTACTTATCGACTCGGCGACGCTCCATACTCAGCTCCACGGCCTCATGGTTTCAGGTCGGCCCCATGATGTACTTAAGCCATCATGCTAACGGCCTCAAAACCTGAACCCATACCATTCTCCACACCCATGGTCTTCACTCTTGTTGCTTTCATGAAATCACACGCTCATCGCTTCCTACTACACTAAAATACATATAAAAAACACAGATAAAGTTAAATTATTCTAGCACATACACTTCTTCACAATTGTAATATACACTTTGTCTCTGCTTTCCGCGAGTTTACACGTGGCACTGCGATGCGTCCTTGTTTGATCTCGCTCCGATCCTAATTTTCAGTTAATGTTGTAAAAATTCACCTTCTTGAATTTACAAAAATTTCGGTCATTATTGAGTTAAATGCAAAGTCTATCGGACCCGTAGTATCTTCGACAGCTAGTTATTTGATAGGAAATGCTCTAGATTAGGGTTCTCGTGAACCACATACACGTACGTCCGACACGTTCAAATTTCCGTAGCAGAGTATCTGTTCTTAGCGGCTCGCGTCCTCTCCATGCACGCCGGATCTTGGATAGTGAGCTCGGGGAACCCCATTAACAATGATGTAACGTCCCGTCACATATGCCTGCAATTATTTATTCCAATAGGCTGTTGCAAATATGCCGTCTTTAATTATTATCCTCAAAATGGTTCAATATTGTTTTCACCTTATCCCCTGGTGGATTTAATTATTTTTAAAGGTCATTTATACGGCACCCATCTTTAATTTACCCCCATCATTCCAAAACCTGCTCTGCTGCGATTCGCTGCCTGAAAATGTTGCCAACTTAAATCCGGTGACTTTTGTCATCACACCTCATGGAATATTCCAATGCTTTCCATTTCATCACAAGATGACCTTGACACGTGGAACTATCTTTAAACCTGGGCAAGCGTAATGGCGCCACACATCCGGCCTATAATGTAACTGCGGCTATTCCCTCATATGCCATTTTTTTAATTTCTAATATTTTTAAAGACAATGATATGAGCCAATTGGGCTCATCTTTCCCCCACTTTCTTTTTGGAAAAATTACTGACAAGGGATTTTTCCAACCACACATCTTCCAAATATATCATTGTCTTTCCATTATTTACTTAACAAATCCAGATTTTAGACTCAAATTTTCTTCCTTAAGACGAGTATTATTCATTGTTAACTTAGTAACCACCTTCTCCATCATTCCTCTTAATTCAATTAATTCTTCACAGGCACATTCTCCGCCAGAACTTTCGTTTTCATCCATTTCTCCTCTGGGCATCTCGTATGTAGTATCGTAGGTTAACATAACATCTTCTTCTTCTTCATCTTCCATCTCATCGTCTTCTCCACCATCTTCTTCTCCTCCTTCATCTTCTTCAGGATGTCCTTCAAGATCGTCTTCGTCAACCATTGTTTCCTGGTCAATATTTCTCCTTGTGGGGTAATATAATTTCAAATTTCCAGCATTATAAGTGCTTTCAACTCCTGTCTCTAAGTTTTTGACTTTATAAGAATTATTCTCATAGTCCTGTATGACTTCATATGGCCCAATATAAAGTTCAGCAAATTTATGATAAAATTTTGAACTAGGATTTGAGACTGCAGGTTTCTTCACGAGCACCAATTCTCCCACACGTAAACTTCGGTGGAACCTCTTATTACGCATTCTTCGTAAACGTCGTTCAGCTTGTTCCTTGAGATGCTGAGATGTATTCTGGACGCAAAGCTCGTGTGAAGGTCTTGGATCACTTGGTAACGGGATTATACCTTCCCATGGTCTTTTTGGATACTCATTATGGTGTACGACAGCGGGTATCTGGCCAGTAGATTCATGTATCGTTGAATTAATACTCTCAGTTATGATTGGCAATACTCTGATCCATTTCCAATGTTCATTCCGACAATAAATTCTACAAAACTTCCCAATCTCTCTCATAATTCTCTCAGCAGGATTTGACTGGGGATTTCTAATTGAACTGAGCACATGTCCTATTCCCAAATTCTGAGTATCCCTTTTAAAAATTTCGGACGTAAACTGAGTCCCATGATCCGTTAGTACAAATTCCGGCTTTCCCATCTGAGGTATAATTTTGTTCTTTATTTGATTAATAACGGCTTTCGTAGTTGCTCTTTGGATAGGGCATAATGTCACAAATTTTGTGAACACATCAACGCATACCAGAATGTATTTTAATCCTCTACTTGCACGTGGCAAAGGGCCGTAGAAATCCATTGCAAACAACTCTTTAGGCTTAGAGGGTAGCACTGGCCTAGAAATTTGTCTCATTAAAAATGGACAAGGTTTAATTCGCTGACATATATCACATGTCATTATGACTTTCCGCACCATGTCTTTCAAATTTGGCCAAATAAAATTTTCCTTAATGGTCGCCGTCACCTTATCAATCCCAGCATGTCCTATCGAATGATGTGTAAGCCAGATCAATTCACATCTCAACTGTGGTGGTACAACAATTCTCAATTTCGTGTGCTCTTCATCAATGAATTTGTGAAGTATGCCATTAAAGAAACTGTAATTTATAGCTTGTTTTTCTGCTTCTCTATATTCAACTGTTCCCGACTGCAATTTCTTCTGAAAATAATCCCTCAATTTCTTGGTCTCATCCCACAACTCTTGTGCTTCCGAAATGTTCCTAAGTTTTTCCAAAAACTGATTATCCTCTTGTGTAATTTCAATCAAATTTACTTCTGCTTTTCCAGATTCAGGATTTCTACTCAACGCATCTGCAATCACATTTAACTTGCCGGCACAATGTTCAAGGGTAACATCATACTGCTGAACAAATAAGCCCCATCGGCTAACCCTCTCGCTTGACATAGTTGTCTTGAAAAGGAAGGTTAAGGCTTTATGATCCGTCCGAATGATAATAGGATAGCCATAAATATACTTCCTCCAATGTCCCAATGCTGTAACAATGGCAAGCATCTCCAACTCCGTCGTAGTGTACTTAATTTCGTGAGACCGCAATTTCCGACTCATAAAGGCCAAATAATTTACTTGGTGATCTTTGCTTTCCGACTCTTGATATAAGACTGCTCCAATTCCCACAGCTGAAGCATCTGTCTGAACTATAAATGATTTTCCGAAATCTGGGTACCCCAACTTCACACTATTAGCTAATAATTCCTTCGTCTTCAAAAATGCATTTTCACAATTTTCATCCCATTTCCATTTCTTATCCTTCTTTAACAAATCCTGAAGAGGTGCAACAACTTCCGTATACAAAGGACAATGGTCTGAGAAAAAGTTACACATTCCCAAGAACTGACGAACATGTTTGATTCTCATGGGTCTGGGGAAATTTTGTATTGATCTGATCTTTACAGGACTAGGTTTGACGCCATTACCGTCCACAATATGACCTAAAAACATAATACTTCTTTGACAAAAGTGGGACTTTTCAAGATTTACTTTAAAATTTGCACGATTTAAATTTTCCAAAAGTTTGTGCAATACATCAAAATGCTCTTCCAAAGTCTCCGTTGCAATCATGATATCATCTACGTATCTGACCGTAGAATCTTTGACTTCCTGCGTTAAATTCTTATCTAGGGCTCGGATCAAAGCAGAACCAGCTGTCTTCAAACCAAAAGGTAATCGGTTAAAGATATACGTCTGTTGGTCGAACAGGAATCCTGTCAAAACCTTAGTAGCTTCATCCAACTCAATATGGTGATACGATGACGTTAAGTCGATAGTCGTAAAGTAATGTTTGCCTCGGAATTTTCTCAGCAATTCCTTGATAGGAGGGGCCTTATCGTATTCAGGCACAAGTCGTTGATTTATGGCCCTTGCGTCCAAGCAAACACGGATGCTTCCATTAGGTTTTTCAACAATCACCAAAGGATTCAAAAATGGTGTAGGTTTTTTAGATATTAAACCGTTATCCTCCATTTCCTTGATTACTTCTTTAACTTTAGGGTAAAACTTCTCTGCTACTGGATAAGGTCTTTGTTTAAACGGTTCCCAACTATTTACTTTCAGCTCATATTGATAATTTGGAATCTTCCCCGGTTTGGATCCGAATACTGTTTTATGGTGGCCTAAAATCCCCTTTAATTTTGACTTATCTTCTTCTCCTATCATGGCTTCTGATACTTTATTTTTGACTTTGTCCCCGAAATCTGGTAACTCAGTCTCCCTTTCCAATGCGAAAATCATTTCCTCAAATTCTTCTAGAATAGCATCCTGATTTTGATGTATGTTTCTAACTATATCTTCCACCGATTGTTCTGCCAACCAAATTCTTTCTTCTCCCTCAACGTTTGGTAGTTGGTTTAACTGAATTTCTGACTGATCATCACTGAGGTTGAAGCTTATTACATCCTTTTCCATATCAATAACTGCCTTAAATTCTCGGAGAAAGTCAGCCCCTATAATCATGTTGAATTCCATTCGGTTCATTATAATGAATGGGTGAGACATGATATTACTTCCAACTTCTACATCTACATAAGCTTGACTTTTACATGTTGTAACTTTGTCTGGTATTATGCCTCGAATTTTAACTGACGCTACTGGTATAATTGGTATTTGACATTTCCTCTGTAATTCATCGATTAAAACTTGTGATACCACGCTGACACTGGCCCCAGTATCCACCAAACACCTGACCCTCAGACTCCCAACTCTGACATAAATGACAGGTAACTTCTTTATTTCATTATTCACAAATCTATCTTTATCCTCTACAAGATCTTCTGGTCTAGCTATCCAAGAATCAATGGTTGCAATTGCCCATCCATGATTATCCTGATGGCGACGTCCTGCGGTTGCACTATCTTGGAATACTACATTTCGGCTTTTTTTTTAGCTCCACTTCCCTCCATTGAAAACCTCGGGGCATTTATATTTAATCCACCAGATTCCTCTCTACGTCTATGAGCCTGATATTCCCTACTCTCAGCTCCATGACTTCTGTCCTGATTCCCTTGTTGAATCGCACTCTTCCACTGGTCTGACGATACTCCTTTCGTGGCCAACTCCTCAACATATCTTCTAGACTCATTCCTGCGTTCTTGAAGATCCATTCTGTCATTTTCTTCTCTTCTTGGTCGACCTCTTGCATCACCTGATCTATTATATGGTGGATATGGTCTTCTCATCTCTCCAAACCTTCCATATCTATATCGGTACCCTTGTCTTCTGTTTCCTCCATAATTCTGATTATAATTTGACTCATAACTTCTATCGTTGACTCGTCCTCTTCCAAAGGATTGAGCTTTCCAATTTCTTCCCTGGTATCCTCCTCGATACTCTCTGTTCTGATTATCATCGTTCTTATTGTTGTACGTGTTGGTTCCCTGGGTCTTCTTCTCTGATGAATTCTCTTCCTTGGTCAAATCAATAGTATGGACTGCTTCAATATTCCGATTCCTAGGATGATACAAGTTCGATGTTTGATCTAATTGCCTCAACAATACTTCGGCCTCTACAGCTGTTTTCACGTTCGCAGCTATCAATGTCCTTTGCACATCCACAGGTAACTGTCTTTCGATTGATGCGATTAACTCTTCTTCTGGAGGCGGACAGTCTAACTCCCTAAGCTTCAAAAGTTGCCCACTGAAAAAGTCTGCGTATCTCGTGGGTACTGTGCTCTGGTATTTTCGTGAATACAGTTCAAGTCTGAGTCCTTGTTGAACCTCCTGACCCCAGTATTTTTGTAAAAAGGCACGCTTGAAACCTTCGTAGTCATCAAAACAATATTTGAATGCTTTAAACCAGATCAATGGTTGTCCATCTAGAAATCGCTCTACAATCCTCAACTGTCTATCCGGATGAATTCTATTGTCCTGAATATATTCTGTCATCTCTCTAAGGAAACTTTTCGGTGTTATCTCGGGCCCGCCAGTAAATTTCCTTGGCTTTCCCTCTGATAATCTCATCAATTCAAAATATGGAATTGGTCCCATAATCTGTGGCGTTGAAGTTCGTTCTTCAAATGGTTGGTTGGTAGTTTCAGGTAAACGGGTCTGATCTACTCCATTTCCCAATCCTACACTACTAGAATGGCTTCCTGCTTGCTCTAAGACATTTTGTTTATTTATCATCGATCGCATGAGCAGTTCTCCCTTAGTCTCCTGTAATTTCAATATCTCGACATCTTCCTTAAGTCCCTTGATTTGTCCGATCTCCTCTTTCATTTCTTTCATTAATTCTTCATGTATGTCTACCTTCACTTCCGTCTTATGGCATTTATGAGCCCATTCACTAATTTGCTTCGTTACTTCACAACCTTCAGCTCGAAGATCCGCTTGCACTCCATTTATTTCCTCCAAGAGTTCCTTCCTATTTTCAGCCATCTCTTCTTTCAGTTGGTCTTCTACCTTCTTAACTTCTCCATGGACATTATCTCTCAATTGCAACAACCGGTCATTGAATCCCTCGGCAGTCTTGACAAACGATTCATGTGTTTCTATTTGTAGCTTGGTGACTTTGGCGTCTGTCAATACGATCGCTTCCTCAATATCAACCATCTTATCCTTGATCGAATTTACAGCTTTCTGTTGACCCTCGACGTTTATTTCGACTTGACTCAGTTTCTCCGACAACCTGGCATCTACTTGCGATACTGTTAAAGCGACCTGATCTATCTTTTCTTCCACCTTGTCACTGCGGGTAACTGCTTCCATTCGGACCTCTTCTATCTGCTTCTCTAATCTTTGAGCATTCCTATCGCAGCCCTCTTTAACTATAGTTATCTCTGTCGATAGCTGATCTTTGATACTGACCATCTGGTCCCTAACTTCTTTAAATTGTTCATTTGCACTCTCCTTAACTTCTTTAAATTGTTCATTAACACCTTGAAATTGTTCATTTGCACTCTCCTTAACTTCTTTAAATTGTTCATTGACACCTTGAAATTGTTGGTTAACACCTTGAAATTGTTCATTTGCACTCTCCTTAACTTCCCTAAATTGTTCATTGGTGCTCTCCTTCGCTTCCCTAAATTGTTCATTCATGTCCTCCCTCAATTCATTCATGAGTTCGGTCATAAGACCCTTCATCACCTCCACATCTACCATATTATCTCACTGAGAAAACGGGCCTTCCCTCTAACCATGTGCCGTGGATATGAGAAAGAATAAGTTCATATTTCCATAATTACTATTATATAATTTAATTCCAGCTTCTTTACTTTACGTTACGTGGATAATATCAATCAAAAATTTGGCCAAACTTTGCCATCTAAAAGCTGTCCCTATTTCATCTACATTTTGCCAAAGTTTTATACAAAGAAAACAAAACCCGAAATAAATTCGCTAACAAATAATTAACACAACCCCAAAGAAATTTAACATTGAACCACCGAATATCGCGATACTATCATTGGGCTTTCGAATTATTAAGTACTTCACATACAGTACATGCCAGTATACAAACACATGCCCTCAGCATTACGGCGGATATGACCGAAACAATGGCCCATATCGTCGTAAACTGACACCATAACATTTGTTACTGCCATTTTCCACAACTTGAGACCGAGGTCATCTCATCCTTCCACGAAAATCTACAATTTCTTAAACTATTGCCCCTGGCTGAATTTATTTGAAGAATAAACCAGACATTTTTAACCTCGTTTGGATTTAACACAATCCCTCTATTCTTTTGGGCATTTCTATTAAGTGACTGCCATGAGCCTATGTCCATAACAATGGTACTCACGATCTGTTCTCATTCAGTTTCGCAAAATAATCTACATTTACATGTCACTCATAAAATATCTAACAAAAATCGTGAAACCCGAAATTTAGGATTTTCCAAAAAATTTTCCAAAATTTCTATCATCACCATGATCAACTTGGTTCCACTTAATGGGTAAACACACAATCGTGCCCCACGTCACGGGCGACAACTCAACCCTTTACCCTTCCTGCCTTTGAAATGTGGCGCCGGCTCGAGACATCCCAGGGTCGCTGACTGGGTACTACCCTCAGAGATATCTTCAGATATTATAAACTAACCTTAAATTAATCAAGCGGGAAGGATAAAAGAGAAGAAATAAAATAATTAGATAAAAATCCGAATGAGAACATTTACGAATGCAAAATTTATTGAAAAGGCTAAACTTTGGCAAAGCAAATATACTTCTATACAAACAATAAACTCTTCGGACCAAATATTGTTCACAACCTCTCTCACCCTCGACTATAAAATATCAACCTCATGACTCATAGATTTCAAATCCTTCTAAACACATTACTTCATCTTTATTACAATTCCCTTTCATCTTATTCATCAACTCTACTTCAGTACTTCAAAAATTTTAATCCAATTCCATTCCACTCATATTTTGGTACCACCATATTTCAAAATTTTCAGTAATAAAATATTATAATAATCTCTCATCATGACCTTTGTTAATTTGTCAAAGTACCTTTTTAAAATGTTAATACAACCAAAACTTCTTCCGTTCATTCTTTGAATAACAAATTCGTATTTGCTCTCCATACCTTTGAATTATTTCCTCACCATATTATAAACCTTGTAGTTACCATTTACTAAATACCAAATTATTTATTTAAATACACTCTTCGAAATGAAATGTATGAGGCTGTGTAAATTCATTAAGCAACATCCGCCGTGTAATTCACAACTCATCTTTAATTAATTAAATCCATTAAATTCATTATGATTTACAAATTCGCAGTTATCAATGTCGGTATAATTGTTACCTTGAAAATCATAAGTTTATCCAATTAAGTTTGTTAGATTTGGTAATTCAATCCAAAATTTTATATATCATAAAATTATTCATCACAAATTTTATATAAAAAAAATAGTCCCTATTATGATTTGAGTCCGAAACTATTTAACTTATTCTTTCTCAATACCATCCTCCCTCATATAATGCTGATAATATGGAACGCACGCACGAAATCGAAAAGTAACCCTGACATAAATAAATTAAATTAATTTACCGATTCATTAAAATGATAAATATCTCACATATGCTTAATTAGCTGTTTTATCATATACAAAACATATGCCTACCCTGTAGCAAGAAACCCTATACTATAGTGTTAAATACATCTTAACCTACACTGATTCTACAGACAATGGGATGAACCTCATTGCCGCAAGTATAAACAACCACATGAACTGAATTCAACATCAAAAAAAAATATTGCAACTGCAAAATCAAAATTTGCATTGCCCACATATTGAAGAACATATAACATAAACAAACACAACATAATTTCAATCATATAGTCACAGGGGAAATCATTATACACTGGCTCGGCCGGGCATCGAACTCCGACCCTCAACATGGCATCATTACAGTGACCTATCATTATGCTTGCCGCAATGATCTGTCACGAAGTCTAGCTATCATTATTTAATCTAATTGTGCTGTCCTGAGTTCCACAAACAGAATTTTTCTTACGGATGAATGCGATATTTTGTTACTTATAAGACCTTACTACAGCTGCCATAGCCTCTCTAATACACAACGCGCCGTCCTGGTCTGTAGCCTTATCGCACGCCCGACTCATTTCATTGACACGGCATTCTAACATGTTCGCACCCACTTAAATTCTCTCTCTCTCTACTCTAAATGAAGCCATATGTTCCTCCACAATATCATGCGCCTGTGCGAACAGTTACTAATTATATAATACTCTCAATATATTTTATTCATTTCATATTTCACGTATTATTCTACATTTCTCACTCCATTATCAGGAACACGTATATCATTATGCCGGTATTTACATATATATATGGCGCTACACAATCATTGGTTCGACTCTTGCGGTCGGCATTTTGTGTCTTAGAGGTCCCTATTTCAACACTAGCTAACTACTTCTCGGACATTTTTAGGATGACAATTATTCCCTTCAGCACAAAATTTCTCATTGATTAACGGTGCACGTTACTTACTGATGACATATATTTTCCAAAATCCCACTGTAATGTGCCAGACAGTCCGGGTTCGAAACTTGGGTCAGTGAAAATTTTCTTGACGAACTTTTCATGCGACATGCCAGGTTAATCTATCTATTCCCTCTAACTAATCCTTACTGATGCCTCCTACGTCATTAAATATTCACACACGCACACGCTAATATTTGCTAGAAGATCACGCACTGAGAAAAAAAAAAAAACCATGTTTCACACCCGTAATGGAAAATCATTATTTACACACATTATTTTCACACTCGCGAAGACCATATTTTAACACACGCTAATATCACAATATGTACACCCCCCTAGGCATCAGCATAAAATAAAACCTAAAAAAAAACCTAACTATCCTTGCTACAGTACTTAAAAAGGAAAATAAACGAATAATCATGCATTAACTTATTTACAGTTAACAGCTAATCATGCACATGCTAGATAATGAATCAGGGTACTTATCGACTCGGCGACGCTCCATACTCAGCTCCACGGCCTCATGGTTTCAGGTCGGCCCCATGATGTACTTAAGCCATCATGCTAACGGCCTCAAAACCTGAACCCATACCATTCTCCACACCCATGGTCTTCACTCTTGTTGCTTTCATGAAATCACACGCTCATCGCTTCCTACTACACTAAAATACATATAAAAAACACAGATAAAGTTAAATTATTCTAGCACATACACTTCTTCACAATTGTAATATACACTTTGTCTCTGCTTTCCGCGAGTTTACACGTGGCACTGCGATGCGTCCTTGTTTGATCTCGCTCCGATCCTAATTTTCAGTTAATGTTGTAAAAATTCACCTTCTTGAATTTACAAAAATTTCGGTCATTATTGAGTTAAATGCAAAGTCTATCGGACCCGTAGTATCTTCGACAGCTAGTTATTTGATAGGAAATGCTCTAGATTAGGGTTCTCGTGAACCACATACACGTACGTCCGACACGTTCAAATTTCCGTAGCAGAGTATCTGTTCTTAGCGGCTCGCGTCCTCTCCATGCACGCCGGATCTTGGATAGTGAGCTCGGGGAACCCCATTAACAATGATGTAACGTCCCGTCACATATGCCTGCAATTATTTATTCCAATAGGCTGTTGCAAATATGCCGTCTTTAATTATTATCCTCAAAATGGTTCAATATTGTTTTCACCTTATCCCCTGGTGGATTTAATTATTTTTAAAGGTCATTTATACGGCACCCATCTTTAATTTACCCCCATCATTCCAAAACCTGCTCTGCTGCGATTCGCTGCCTGAAAATGTTGCCAACTTAAATCCGGTGACTTTTGTCATCACACCTCATGGAATATTCCAATGCTTTCCATTTCATCACAAGATGACCTTGACACGTGGAACTATCTTTAAACCTGGGCAAGCGTAATGGCGCCACACATCCGGCCTATAATGTAACTGCGGCTATTCCCTCATATGCCATTTTTTTTAATTTCTAATATTTTTAAAGACAATGATATGAGCCAATTGGGCTCAGTATGATAAAGTTACAATTCCAAATATACCTGACATATTCTGCTGTTTTATTGTCTGTTGCTCTTTCTGCCCGAAGGCTGATCGAATTCCCAAACATTTTACCATCCCATTTCAAAGAATTTCTGGGCGTCACTGAAAGGGTTTACTGAGATAATGAGGGGTAAACCACAAGGTAGTGTCATTTACCTATTTGCCATATCCACTCTAACGGACCTACCAAAGAAACCTACAAGTGACACCGTCACGTAATTTAGCACAGGGATTGGCTGCATTTGGCTGATATTACCAGCATCACTTTTATACTATCAAAGCCATAGATGAGACTGAGATTGATTACTGAAAGTAACAAATTGTTACTAGTAGACTGTAAACACTGATCTCACCAGAGATGGACTTGGGCTTCCCTCCACAGTAGATGTTTAAATGCAGAAATGTGTTACGAATTGTTACCAGTACACTCTAAACACTCTGCCTCACCACAGATGAATCTGGGATTCCTTCCTCTGTAGACATTTAATGGCAGAAATACGCGGAATGCGGAAAGCTTTATTTCTCTAGGGATAAGAATGAAATTTGGCTGGTTGAACGCATGTTTTAAACGAAATGAATCGTAACTTCGTTAACAGGGAACTATCTCTCTCTATCAGGATATGCGCACACTGAAAGAGTATTAAACCTTTGTTCATTGTAAACAATTCTAGAGGATGAAGACCAGTCAGAAGTGCTCTGGTATCAAATGTTACATTCGAAAAGAGATATTTGCATTCAATTGGAACTTGTAAATCCAAAGCGTAAAACCAACCAGAGCGACAAATGCATCAAAGGCAACACGATGCCACATGGATCGTTATCTGCTTGCTTCCCGCGAAAATGAGAGAATTTCGTATTGATTTTCAAGGACTACATCTTTCATTACAAAGTGGATGTAATTCGATAGACACTCGCACGTTGTGCTAATGGTCCTGGTGCGGTGTGATTTAATGGTTCGAAGTTTTAATGTTAGTACAGTAAGTATTTCAGAATATGTTACAGAAACTCTGCGGATATAATGTGCAAACTCCTGACAGATAATGACCGGGGTATGTGAATGAAATGAAACCACTATCCATGGACACGTGAGACTTCCAGGATCCAAACCTACAACGAGCCTTGCATGGAATGTCTTTTTAATATAATTTTCCAATCCAACTCAGGATAAATAGGTAATAATGTGCTTTCCAGAGAGTCCAGAGACTTTCCAATTTCTTGCCTGAACCACTCTTCCACATCTTTCCATTAGATTTCCATTCTGTCAGAGCGGGCGGGTGCTCCAGTGCAGATGTCACCTCCTGGATTTGTTTCTCCCGTCGAATGGACCTGCTCGATACCTAGTAAGGACGATAAAATATGATCTACGACTTAGCTTGATGATAAGATCTGACTTATAAGATGAAGAATAACATATGAATAATTATAGTAGAATTATTTCTGTCTGCGTTGGCAAATTCATCGCTAATATTTTTTCCTAGAAGAAAGTTGAGACATGATTTTGTCTTCAGCCTTATGTGTTGCTATAAGTCGTACCTGACTTATTTTCTTTCCTTTCCCTTCCTTTTCTTTCTTGAGGGTGGGGGAGGGGGAAGGATACTTGGTATGTTGGTAGATTTCTCAATAAAAATGATACTGGTTACACGTCACATAAATTAATTTCACCATTTTCTGAGGCGCCGTTATAACCAGAAATTTGTCTCCCAGGAGTTCTTTTACTAGACTGACGTATTTGAGCACCTCTATCGAACTGAGCTGGCATTGAACCCACCAACTTCGGCTCAGAAAGCCAGATTTTTTACCGTCAGAGCCACTCACCGCGGCCGGTATATGTCTTCGTCAGAAATTTACACTGAATGCAAATTTGAATGTATTGGTTAGATTTAACAACTGAGTCTAATGAGCCCCTTTATATAGCATCTACACTGAAAAAATACACAGAAAGAAAGGGAGAAAATTCGTCAAAAATCTGAAATTTAAGAACTGAAGAACATATAATTAAATATTAAACATAAACTGTATAAAAATAATACGTAGTGGTTAAACTGAAATATTAAAACAATAATATTGGTTAAGTTGGTTGAAATAAGGAGCTATGCTGATGATTAACAAGGAGTTAGTGTAATTATCGGAAAATCTGCCGAAAGGAAGAAACCTAATGGAATGAAATTACTAACATTAAAACAAAATAAAATAATAGCAACTACAGTGCCTTAAGGAAAATGGCATACTGAGCGTACATACTAAGTAAACTTCATTAATACTTCATACTCAGTAAACTTCATTAATTAATGTCTGTCGTTATGTTCATCCAGGAAGCAGGTCGTTAGGTATTTTTTGAGAGACGTTATGCTGGCAGAATTTATAAATCGATGAAGATTAAAAACATTTAAAAAACCGTGCTGTTTTGCAGTTGTGCAGAGGAAAGATCAGTTGTATTTTACAATGCCATTTATGGGAATCTGAAGTGTAGATTTTGTCTATTGGTTATTTCTGTCATGCATGGTGTCCTTTAATCAGAATAGATTACAGAGATAACATGGGATCTTAGAATAAAATATTTTGAGCGTAAATAGCAAAATGGGGAGCTGCCTAGTTCTTGATGTTTTCAGTAGTGATATAGTACGTCAAAAGGTGTAATGTGTTCGATCACGTCTAACATCCAAAACGTAACGAACACAGACATTCTGAGCTCTCTGTAATTTTTATTCAATGTATCAGACAAATCGTTATACACAGCTAACCTGTAGTCGATGATTGGAAATATTAGAGCTTTGATGTGTGACTTACGCATATTGGGAGGAATTTAGAAAATATTACGATTCATAGCATGCACCGATGAAATTCTCTCTTTACCACAGCTGCTGTGTGCTCTGACCAAGACAATGTTCTGTTGAAAATAACTCCTAAGTTGCTGACTGTGGCACCGTAGGGGATGTCATTGTCTAGTAATTGAAATCCACCGAGTATAAGTCATGAGATATGGGTCTGTTATCGTGTAATTCCTCGTCCGAGTGCAAAAACTCGTCAAGGCATCGATTCCACCAGTGGAGATATTCTGACCCATGCCGTTTGGATAGCCAATCCCAGCTTCCTGGTGCTCGTAGGTCCAGGGTCCAGGTTAGGAATTGACATCACCACCACGTCCCATAAATGCTAGGCAGGGTTCTTATCAGGTGAACGAGGTGGTTGCAGCAGTTATCGAAACTCTCCAGAACGTTCTACAAACCACTTCTGGACAACATGAGCCTAATGACATTGTGCATTATCCTGCAGGAATATCTCATCGTCGTAGGAGTACGTGAAGTCCAAGTAGTCAAAGCAGTTCAACGTGGCATTTCTGTAGCACCTGTTCAGCAATATAGTAGGTCTTCTGTCACCATATCCCACTGACGTTAAAGAATGCTGCGCTGACCTGCTGGATAGGCGTCTGGTATATTCTGCATTGTACTTGGATGTGATTTGAGTCAGTGTTGCTAATCTGTTACCTACCGATCAAGTGGTTCCGCAATTTAGGTCACGTAGCTTACAGCTCACATTCGGGAGAAGGTTCGAATCTCACTTTCGGCAGCCCTCAGATCACTTGATACAGGTCAGGGCACTTCCGAGAAGTTACGGTACGGCGGTGCCACCGACTATTATCTCTGACGTTTGGCATGTCAGTGCATGGTCAGGTACTTTGCTTCCCCCAGGGATATATTTGTCGAAATTTCATCCTATGCTACTGAAATTTGACTTGCCTCCTATGATGAAAGCAGGGGGATCGAATACAGACACCGTCGATTTGCACACTGGTGTACTTAAAAGTGAAAGACCAATGTAAATAAAAACAAAAATTGTTTTAAAGGCAAACTATTGCTAGTGGCTTTACGTCGCACCGACACAGATAGGTCTTATGGTGACGATGGGACAGGAAAGGCCTAGGAGTGGGAAGGAAGCGGCCGTGGCCTTAATTAAGGTGCCTGGTGTGAAAATGGGAAACCACGGAAAACCATTTTCAGGGCTGCCGACAGTGGGGTTCGAATCTACTATCTCCCGAATACTGGATACTGGCCGCACTTAAGCGACTGCAGCCATCGAGCTCGGTGGCAAAATATTGACACTTCGACGTATTTTAGAATCCTTAACATTAGAAGGCACATCACTTGTAACTACTACTACTACTACTACTACTACTACTACTACTACTACTACTACTACTACTGCTGCTGCTGTGGAGTCGCGGGTACGAACTGTGTCGCACGTGTGGATTCGGCTGTGTCCTTTCCGACTCCAGGCCCAGTTCTTTCATTTATGTACATGGATCCTTGAAGTCAAAAGTTACGCAATTGAATTATCTCTGGTAATGTGTATTGTATGTAAAAGCTATGTGTCTCCACACTAGCAACCAGCACAGAAACACACATTATTGATAACAACCCACATCATATCATTAGCTTCAGGAAGGGCATTCGGCCAGATGTGGTGGGATATTATCAATAATGCTTGTTTCTGTGCTGGTTGGTAGTGTGGAGACACATAACTTTCACGTACAGTACAGATTACCAGATACAACGTATAATTCAAATGCGTAACTTTTGACATCAATGATCCATGCACCTAAATGAAAGATCTGGGACTGGAATCGAGAAGGACAAAGCCGTGGTCTTTAGAAATGAATCCTACCGACATTTTCCTGGTGTTGAAAGAGGGGAAAGTATGGGGAAATATTTCAAGAGCTGGGCATCGAGCTAGGTTGTCTCTCGAGTCTGTGGATACAACCGGACTATTTTGAATTGATAATGATGATATACATGCCACTGAGGCTGAAAAGCCCCTTTATGTAGCGTCTACTTATAATACAACACAAGCTTATGAATATACTAAGTACATTTTATAATATTAAAATATTAAATTAAACATTAAACTTAAAAATTAAAATACAGATAGAAAGCACTTAACAGGCTGAACTACCGTGATCATTAAATTCAATTATATACACCCGATACCATGTAGATGTTAATGATCTTAAGGGGATACAGAAAACTTGCATTCAATAATAATAATAATACTAATAATGTGTGTTAAACTTTCCTGAATCTACCCATGGTTTCAAGAAATAACGCGATGCTGGAGATTTACCTTCAAGAGGTTCTCTTTGACGTGCCAGAAAATCAACTGGTTAGTGTTATTCGTTTGTGTCCAGCTCCATATCTGTGTGATCACCATCAACGCCTTCCGTACATAGTGTCCTTGGATTCGATTCTCGGCCAGGTCAGGGATTTTAGCCACATTTGATTAATTCTCTAACTCGGGAACTGTATATTTGCGTTTATTCCAATATCCAGCTCTTCAGATACGCACACCATGCCACACTACTAATTATCACACAAACACGCAATAACTAGGCAGATACATCTCTCATATAGGATTGGCGTCAGGAATGGCATCCGGCCGTAGAACAGGGTCAATATTAGATGTGCTACACAGGCATGATCTCACCAGAGTGTGGGTAAAACGGAATATTATAATAATAATAATAATAATAATAATAATAATAATAATAATAATAATAATATGGCATGAAAAGTCCTTTGAACTTCTCACGATTTTAAAAGTAAGCGGAATGCCCAATATTTTGTCCGCAAAAGGGGCCCTTTCACGTTTCACTGACAAGTTTTTCACTCACTCAAGCACAATGAAATGCCAACCGTTTGCTCTGAGATTCCATCCTACAACTTTTGAGTACAGAAGGCAAGCAAATGCATTACTTAACTTGTCTCTAAGAATTATATTTCTTCTTCATCTGTAACCAATAGGCCTAAATGGGATTGTTCCGTTTACAGTACAATTCACTGACGATTGTAAATAACCGACATATAGATGCTCTTCTTTATTTTCTGTTCAATTTTCGGTTTGTTACCAACTAGCCTACGTTTGAGAGCTCAGTAGAATGTATACGGGAGCACGCTGTGTTCTGCGCAGTTACACGTGCATTGGTATGACACGTGATCAGCTTGCAGAATACGTTAATTCTTCTATCATAGGAGCGTTTGAAAACTACAGTCAATCGAGATGGTAAAACCTGCAACTTATATGCATCACATAATAAAAGCGCAACACTATACCGCAAGCCGCGTCATTAAACTTCTCTTACCTACGCTCTGCCTGTGGTGGATCACCCTAACACATCACCTGGGATTAGATAGGAACTTGAATGTTGGATTGGTTCGAAATCAGATACATTCAAGCAGCTAAATTTCATGGGAATATTATAGTAATAGAAATCGTGTACTGCTACTCAGTTCTCAACAAAATGACCGCAAGTTCAAACCTCAACCAGTTCATGTAGAATATTTAAAAGGAAAACTTACATCCCTGTGGGTCGGATTTCTCGTAAAACTGGAAGTCTATTACTATGACCATGATATCAAAACGACTACTGCCTTGCCTAAATTACTCTTAAGAATAAAAAACAAACGCGTCACGCAACAGCCCAGTAGGGCCTTAACCTGCAAGAGCGACTACTAACCAGACATATGCTCTGCAGATTATTGAGGCGGCATGGTCAGCGTAACGGTATCCTCAGTCTACTACTGGATCTCACGAGGTGGAGTGAAACCAGTTCTAGCCCTCAATCCAGAATTAGAAAACTTCGACTGGCCGGAAATAGAACCTGGAACACCCCGGTAAGAGGCAAGCAAGCTAGATTATGGGGCAAAGCAAAGCAAAGCAAAGCAAAGTCATCTCCGTACAATCCATGAAGGCCCTTGGGGGGTTGGAAAGTAAAGCTTTACACTACCGTAATCCCGGCACTTCGTGGGATAAGGATGTTAGCATTACGCGCGGCCGCCTTTGCCCCCAGGAATTAACTTGGTACTCACTTTTGGTGTAGGCTGAGTTATCCTCAGGGCCACGTGCACCTCCGGAAGTGGAAATCTCGATTCTTAAAGTTTTCGAATTCCTGACGCGGAATCGAACCCAAGTCCTTCCGGGTGAAACGAGCACACCGTTACCGTTCGGAAAAGGCATCTCCTTAAACTATAGGCAGAACGTAATAACCACTTCACCGAGCAAGTGGCTGCACGGTTTGTGTCGCCTAGCTTGCATTCGGGAGATAGTGGGTTCGAACCCCACTGTCGGCACCCCTGAAGATGGTTTTTCCGTGTTCTCCTATTTTCGCACGAGGAAAATGCTGGAAATGTACCTCAATCAAGCAACGACCGCTTCTTTCCCACTCCTAGCCCTTTCCTACCCCTTCGTCGCCGTAAGAACTATATGTGCCGGTGCGACTTAAAGCAGAGTGTAAAAAATAAGTAATACTAATGTTATTTGTTTCTACGTCACACGAACTACTTTTTATGGTTTTCGGAGACGCCAAGGTGCCAGAATTTAGTCTCGAAGGAGTTATTTTACGTACCATTAAATCTACCGACACGAGCACCTTGAAATATCAGCGGGATGAGCCAGGATCGAGCCTGCCAAGTTGGGGTCAGAAAGCCAGCGCTTGAACTGTCTGAGTCACTAATTCCGGCAAAAAAATATAATTACGTAATATCTACGTTTAGTGGAATAAGGAATTCTTGCAGAAAGGAACCTGCAATGCCGAGTATACGTGTAATATAATTCATTTCGGTGTAGAAATTGGACTACATGTCACTGAAAACATGCCGTCGAATATTTTTATGTCACATTCACAGAAGAAATTTGCCGAGGGATTTGCCGTAAATCTGTCACGTTCAGAGCTCATTCCTTTTAATTAAATTTGACAGTACCTTGCTCACTAATCAATACCGCAGCTGGAAAGCATTAATCCACTCACTGAATATTATTACATCTTGAATTAATTTTTTGGTACATTGCTTTAGTTGGATCGTCATTCAAAATCATCGATAAGTAATTGTTGGGAATGGTGACCAAGTTCAAATTGACTCGCATGGTTATTTCAAAGTCAGCATCACTAAAATATTGACTTCTATCTCCTAATATCCAGTATCACCAACATGAATACTTACTTACAGTTATAACACAGCATGAGAGAAAATTCAAACATACGATCAGTTTCCATGTAAACATAATAGTGTACAGCAATAAACATATCATTAATTTCAGCAAACCAAAAAACATTGCACTGATAACGAAATACTGGGAAATCAAAAATAGATTTGGATCACAACTCTGCTCATTCACTTAGCCAACTGAACACCCATCGAAGATCATAGAACACATTTCACGGGAATACAAACATAGAAAAGCATTTTACACACTGTCATTGTTTCCTTATTAATAATGGGAATACCTCTAGGTTTATAATTTCAATAAATAAATTATTTAAAATAAATATATACTTGAATAAACGATTATTATTATTATTATTATTATTATTATTATTATTATTATTATTATTATTATTATTATTATTATTATTACTATTATTATTATTATTATTTTTATTATTATTATTATTATTATTATTATTATATTGACGGATATTGTGATCGAAATTAGTATTATTGGGTAAACTATGTACTGCAGATATCACCGAGGAACAGACGAGAAGTGATCATTGTACATCCAGAAAGTACGAGGACGGAATCTGCGGAGGGACACGGAAAAATGAACCGTCTATGCTTGGTCGTGGATTTACTTTATAATGAAAGACCGAATGAATTTATATTACTACATATGAGCCCCCCCCCCCCCCCCTGACTTAACTGGCATATTGTGCGATATATTTTAACTGGGCCCATCTGCATTAGTAGAATATTTTCATGGAGTAGTGGGCTATTCGTTCCACAAGAGCACGCATGCCTTTCAAGCCAATATATCCTTGATCTCTAAGTCAACATTTCTACTTGCCGAAACTGTACTTAGGATGAGACGGCTTGTTTAGAATGGACGCCAGAATCTCCAGGGGATGGAAGCTTTTGGGACCGCCATGGAGCTAGCCCCTGGACCCAAGGAGACACTGCTGTGGTCTCCTGGGACGCACTATCGCGACAGACAGTGCATGATTGTAAGACTGACCCATGTTCCTACTTGCGGTGTGCGTTGCATGCTGCAGTACACAGTGACGCAGCATATTGCGACAATGCGTTCCCAAACGTCTCAATAATATTATCATATCTCATACTGTGTTTTGTGTCTAGAAAAATGAGCAAATATTGCTCATTTATACTCAAAAATTGAAACTTTAGAAATCTATCATGAAAGGTAAGGTGCTGTTATTGGTTAACAAAAATAGTTCTCTTGTGAAGATTTGAAATGTTCAATACAAGTAACGTTCAGTTGGTGTTCCCTTAATGGACCATTTTAATACTCACAGCTCCGAAATTCTCCTGAACCATGACAAAATTCTTCTAGCGTGATCACAAATTTTCTTACATCCACACAAAATTAACTGTGTATATTTTCGTCTTCAGCATTGACTCAATTACAGAAGTCTTTTGAGACAAATAGTTTGCATAGAGTTGATTGTCTTGAACAGAAACTTGTATGAATATGTGTATACCCACAGCTAGTAGAGTAAACTGAACGCCAGTAAGACATGCTATTGTAAAGATTCAAATTTTTACCCTCAGGATCAGTGTAATGGATGTTGGGTGTTGGGCTTAATTTCCGCGTCTGAAGCAGCGGTCGGTCTATAATCGAGTTGAGATCTCACGCGTGATAATCTCAGAGATGCGTTGATAGACGTAACTCGTTAACTTTTAGTGTTTGTATGAAGCATGTTATATACAGTATTAGTGAACTGAGTACATCGCTTCAGATAGAATTAAGACCATTGGAAGCCATTATTTGAGAATCTGCTGCAAACAGAATGGCTGCCATATTATTTTGCACTACGATATTGTCCATCTTCATTATAGTTAAAGTGACTTTCATACTAAATACAGCAGATTAAATGGCCTTCCCCGTCCTGGTAGCTACTGTTGATCATCGCGGAAATAAAAGATTGCTATGTTAAAACTAATAAATGTTAGCACGAGGCAATTTTATGAGTGGGTTTTTTGCTCAACTTCCGCGAGAACAGAACACCGGATACAGCACACGATTGAAAAGTCCATTTTGATGAAGATGTTAGAAGATTCTTTATAGCACGTAATATCGGAAATTTGATGGATTTATGTTTACGGGCAGATATAATTTTGATTGTTACATTTTAAAAAGAGATTAATTTAATTTTAGGTAGTTTTCTGTGAAAATTTAGACTACGGTACTGGAATTGTAAGTCGATATGTTCTTCAGTGTGATGTAATATTCGATATTGTTTTGATCTATAATTGTGTAAGAGTGGGAGTCTGCTTGTGTGTATGCACAGTATAGTACAGGGTAACTTGCAAAACGGACGAAGAAAGCAAACAAGCAAGCAAGATTACGGTTTGTGATCATAGCTACAAGTCCACGATAGTTTCTTGAAACTCGAACCCCAGGGATGTGGCTTTTCATTTCAGAAACTTGACTTACGTAGGCTGGGATAGAAATTGAATT
This sequence comes from Anabrus simplex, assembly GCF_040414725.1. Classification (NCBI taxonomy): domain Eukaryota; kingdom Metazoa; phylum Arthropoda; class Insecta; order Orthoptera; family Tettigoniidae; genus Anabrus; species Anabrus simplex. The sequence continues at coordinate 453,917,210 of NC_090266.1, forward strand.
GATGGTTGCATCCTAGCGAATTCATACATCAAGTAAACCTGAAGAACGCTTGAGAGGCACACTAATATATATGAAAAAAAAAACCTACAACCTGTTTTCCAGTCTTTGACCGGGTCAGGGATGGGATGAATGAAGCATATATAGGCTATTGGTACGATGGGGTCGCCACTCCCAAAGTGATTTATGAATGACTGATAAATGCTATGAAATGATAATGGAGAGTGTTGCTGGAATGTAAGATGACAGGGAAAACCGGAGTACCCGGAGAAAAACCTGTCCCGCCTCCGCTTTGTCCAGCACAAATCTCACATGGAGTGATCGGGATTTGAACCACGGTATCCAGCGGTGAGAGGCCGACGCGCTGCCGTCTGAGCCACGGAGGCTTACTAATATATATATGTATATATATTTTGCGGACGACGAATCTCCTTAGAATAGGTGTAGTTTTAACTGTACTGGTAAAATGAAATGTGGGCGTACATTCTCAGTCGTCCGACTCGTTGGCTGAATGGTCAGCGTACTGGCCTTCGGTTCAGAGGGTCCCGGGTTCGATTCCCGGCCGGGTCGGGGATTTTAATCTTCATTAGTTAATTCCAATGGCCCGGGGTCTGGGTATTTGTGCTGTCCCCAACATCCCTGCAACTCACACACCACACATAACACTATCCTCCACCACAATAACACGCAGTTCCATACACATGGCAGATGCCGCCCACACTCATCGGAGGGTCTGCCTTACAAGGGCTGCACTCGGCTAGAAATAGCCACACGAAATAAAAAATACATTCTCAGTCAATTTAACCATACAATTTCTGTGATTATAACTTTATGTTGAATCCGTCTTTTTCAGGATTCATGTAGAAATACAAGTTTCACTTCATGGAAATATAACTGAACGTGATATCCCGTTATATTCCTTGTGGTAATATTTCGTTCTCTCTGTTCTGTAAAGTGATTACTTTTCACCTTGAAAAATAGTTCTAAGTTATATTTAATTCTCTAGTTTCCTCTGAGGGTAAAAAACTAACATTTTTACGATTTTTGAAGCCTTCAGATTTACAAAACAATTACCCGAATTTTTATATGAGAAGTTGAGAATATATATGATTTAGTTACCTGTAAATCCCGACAATCAATCTCTGTTAATTTCGGGTTGGCTGTTGGCTTTTACGTTCCATTGACACCAACTGGCCTCAAACTCAGTTAATTTTATAACTATTGATTAGATTTAATATATTAAATAAATACTTGATTAACTGAGTACATCTATATATATAAAAGAACATGTCCTGACTGACTGACTGACTGACTGACTGACTGACTGACTGACTGACTGACTGACTGACTGACTGACTGACTGACTGACTGACTGACTGACTGACTGACTGACTGATTCATCATCGCCGAGACAAAACTAATGGACATAAAGAAATTACATTTTGAGGATACATTTATATTGCAATGTAGGTGCTCGCTAAGGGCGAATTTTTGGATATTCCGTCGCTAAGGGAGTGAAAAAGGGGGGTAAATTTTTAAAATGAATGTATCTATATCTCAGAACTTTAAAAGTGTACAGGTGTAAAAATTGGTATTTAGAATCTCTTTTGAAAATAAAGAAACACGTATTATTTTGTTTTCGGAAAATCCATATAGGAGGGGTGGAAAAGGGTGAAAAAATGGTTGAATGCCTTTAATGAGGATACTTACATATCAGAAACTGAAGATATTACAGACGTGGAAAATGGGGATCTGGGATTCCTTACAAATAAAGAAACACGTACTTTTTTGTTTTCGGTACATCCAATTAATGGGATTAAACAGGAGTGACAAATTGTGGTGAATTTTCAGAAATACGTTGTCTACAGTATATCTCAGATACGTAAAATATTACCGACGTAAACATTAGTACTGTATTTGGAATCTCCTGTAAAAGTAAAGAAGCATAGGTGATTTGTTTTTGGAAAATCCACTAAATGGGAACTAAAAAGGGGGTGAAATTTTAAAATGAGATTTTCCACAGTGTATATCAAAAACTTAACATAAACAGGAGTGAAAAATTGTATTTTTTTATCTCTATTAAAAGTAAAGAAACGTTTATTTTTTGTTTACGGTTAAACCACTTGGGTGGGCGGGGAGAAGGGGGGCGTGGTGTAAAAGTGACTGAAAACGGGGTTGAATTCTTTTAATCAGGATACTGACATTTCAAAAAGTGAAGATGTTACACACGTGAAATCTGGTATTTGGAATCTGCTTTAAAAGTAAAGGAACGTGTATTCTCGGAAAATCCAATGAATGGGGGTGGGGGGTAAAAGGATTGAAAAATTAATTGAATTAACTGTATGAGGATACTTACATCTAATAAAAAGTAAAGTTGTTACAGACGTGAAAACAAAGAAAAACGCGTTTTGGGGGGAAAAACCTCTTGGGGGGGTAGGAGTGAAAAGGAGTTTAATTAGTTTTATGAGGACACATATCTCAAAAACTGAAGATGCTAGAGTCGTGATAATTGGTATTTAGAAAATCCTTTACTTTTAAAGAAACAAGTACTTTTGTCGGAAAATTCACGTGGGGAGGGGGTGCGAGAGTGTGAAAAGGAGTGAAAACGTGAATTATTTTTATGGGGATACCTACATCTCAAAACCGAAGGTAACAGACGTTAACATTGCTATTTGGAATCTCTTTTAAACGTAAAGAAACACGCATTCTTTTTTTTTTGGTGGGGGGAATCGACTTAACGGGGGCGGGGTGAAAAAGAATTCAGACCAATTGATTTTACTGTTCATACTGTAGTTATTAGGAGCCTTCGTGACTCAGGCGGTAGCGCACCGGCCTCTTACCGCTGGGTTCCGTGGTTCAAATCCCGGTCTCTCCATGCGAGATTTGTGCTGGACAAACGGAGGCGGGACTGGTTTTTATCTGGGTACTCGGATTTTCCCTGTCATCATTCATTCCAACAACACTCCCCAATATAATTTCATTTGTCATTTATTAATCATTGACCCAGAGGAGTGCGACAGGCTTCGGCAGCCGGCACAATTCCTATTGTCGCCGTTAGATGGGGCTTTATTCATTCCATTCCTGACCCTATTGAATGACTGGAAACAGGCTGTAGATTTTCGAGGTACTTATTCTGATCATAAACCGATCATTTTTTCTTTCCTGGGTTCGTTTTCAACAGCCATCTTTTCCTTCGGAGAACGTTCTTAGATTACAGGATTCTCCTGGCATATAATTAAAAATGTAAACACATTTGAAATAAACGATTGGAATGAGATTGACCGTCAAATTGTTCACCTCTATAATAAGGTCAATAATGCACGGAAGTATGTCATTCGTATCGCCAGAATTCCCGCACGCATGCCTACGCGCGACAATGGTGCTGGTCACATTGTCAACAATGACAATGACAGCAGATGTAATTTACCGCCAAGTAGCGGCCTTGCATCTTGCTGTGGGGTCCTGAACATCTATAATAATAAAAGTGTTTTGGACCGTCATCAAAATGTGCGGAGCGCGTAGGAAACGGGTCCTGGCCGGGTAATGACTACGAATACAGTCCGGCCGCGGGTTCAGTACCGCCAAGGCACCCAAGACGACACCACGCGGGATCTCCTCAAGGATTTGATCCATTTTAAAAATGCTTATAGGAAAAGATGGCAAAGATTTAGGGACCCAACTGACCGGGTGGAATATCTGGACCTAGCCCGGGAAGTGCGAAATCGATTGGTGGAAAGAAAGATTGAAAAAGTGGAGGAACTTTGCCGTACCTCTCAGAAACCGAGTCAAATCGGGAATTTTAGCGGTTTCTCTCAGAAAACGAGTCAGATCACGAATATCGGAGAATTATATATAAAACGTTAAGCATTCAATTATAAATTTCAGTATAATACCGTAGCAAAGCACGGGTATCTTGCTAGTCTATCTATATATATAAAATAACTTGTCCTGACTGACTGACTGACTGACTGACTGACTGACTGACTGACTGACTGACTGACTGACTGACTGACTGACTGACTGACTGATTCATCATCGCCGAGCCAAAACTACTGGACATAAAGAAATGAAATTTTGGGGATACATTCATATTAAGATGTAGGTGCTCGCTAAGAGAGGATTTTTGGATATTCCGTCGTTAAGGGGGTGAAAAGGTGGGTTGCATTTTAAAATGAGTGTATCTATATCTCAAAATTTAAAAGTTTACAGATGTAAAAATTCGTGTTTAGAATCTTCATTAAAAATAAAGAAACACGTTTTTTTGTTTTCAGAAAACCCCAATAGAAGGGGTGAAAAAGGGCGAAAAAGCGGTTGAATGCATTTAATCAGGATACCGGAATTTATATCTCAGAAGCTGAAGATATTACAGACCTGAAAATTGGCACTTTTGATCTCCTTTAAAAATAAAGAAACACGTATTTCTTGTTTTTGGAAAATCCAATTAATGGGAGGGTAAAAAGGTGGGGTGAATATTTAAAATTAGTGTATCTACATCACAAAACTTTGAAAGTTTACAGATTTAAAAATTGGTATTTAGAATCTTCATTAAAAATAAAGAAACACGCATTTGTTTCCGAAAATCCCAATAGGAGATGTGAAAAGGGGTGGAAAATTGGTTGAATACCTTTAATGAGGATACATATATCTCAGAAACTGAAGATATTACAGACCTGAAAATTGGTGTTTGGGATCTCCTTTAAAAATAAAGAAACGTGTATCTTTTTGTTTTCGGAAAATCCCAATAGGAAGAGTGGAAAAGGTGAAAAATATGTTGAATGCCTTTAATGTTGATACTTATATCTCAGAAACTGAAGATATTACGAACCTGAAAATTGGTATTTGGGATCTCCTTTAAAACTAAAGAAACACGTATTTTTTGTTTTTGGAAAATCCAATTAATGGGTGGGGGTGTGTTGAAAAGGTGGATGAACTTTTAAAATGAGTATATATACGATATATATATATATATATATCTCAAAACTTTTAAAGTGTACAGATGTAAAAACTGGTATTTAGAATTTCCCTTTAAGAATAAAGAAACACGTATTTTTTGTTTTCGGAAAATCCCATGAAGGGGGTTGAAAAAGGGCGAAAAAGGGTTGTACACCTTTTATGAGGAGACTTATATCTCAAAAACGGAAGATGTTACAGACATGAAAATTGAAATTTGGAATCTCCTTTGAAAATAAAGAAACACATATTTTTGTGTTTATGGATAATCCGATGAATGGGGGGTGAACAGGAGTGACAAACGGGGTGCATTTTTAAAAAGGTTATATCTGCAAATTATCTCAGACAAGTAACATATTACAGATTTGAAAACTGGTATTTGGAATTTCCTGTAAATATAAACATGCGTAAATATTTTTTTCGGAAAATCCACTTAAGGGGAACTCAGAAAGGGGGTGAATTTTTAAAATTAGCGTATCTACAGTATATCTCAAAAAGTTAAGGTGTTGAGGACGTGAAAATTGGTATTTGGAATCTACTTTAAAATTAAAGAAGCACGCATTTGGTGGGGTAATTAACTTGGTAGCGGGGGGGGGGGGGGGTTGAAAACAGAGATGAATTCCTTTTACGAGGATACATATATCTCAAAAACTGAAAACTCATTAAAGTTTCACTGTGCGCATCACTCATTCGTGGAAGAATTTCGGCTGCACTGCACCCCTCAGCATGAAGAAATAGAACGACAGCACGCACGTCACATTTGGTGGAAGACTCTATAATGTCCTAGGCAAGTTTACGTGCTCACTGCGTGCTCAGAACTAACAAGTGTGACATGACTCATTCGACAGGCATAATAGAGACACTGAGCAACACACATGCACAACGCTTCATCGGATTCTCACTGTGGTTTTACTTTTGCGACTGATCGGAGGTTGAAAAAAATCCCTCGTACAAACGTCAAAACTGAAGTGAGTTATAAATGAATGAAAAGCTTCAGTGTTCTTTTTTATCAGCTCATAAGCTCCTCTCCATACCAATATATGTATTTGAAAACTATAAAAACTATAAAGTATTTCCAGGAAATTGCTCTTTCAGTATGAGATAAATCGTCAATAATTTGTATAATACTAGCAATTACCCGCAGCTTCACTCGCGTGGATTTCGTAATTTGATCAAAGTAATCGTTCCTCGGTATTGTACTAAGACATTATCTGAAAATTCCTACAGTATAAAAACTCACCCAAAAATTGAGTTTCATTTACCCCAGAAATTCTTTGTAAACCATGTTTGTGGTATTACCTTTTGGGGGTAAGACGACCAAGCGACATGTGAGAAAGTCTTTTCTCAAGTCGAAAAAGTAAATAAATGTTTCTTCATTTTTAAAGGAGATTCCAAATACCTATTCCTACATCTGTAACATCTTCAGTTTTTGAAATATAAAAAAATATTAAAAAATATAAAAAATTCAACCCATTTATCAGGTCTTCGGACAAGACCCTTAAGGGCGAGAGAATTGAAAAATTATTTGAATTATTCTTATGAGAGTGTATATATACATACCAAAAAAACTAATGATGTTAAAAACGTGAAAACTTGTATTTGGAATCTGCTTTTACAATAACGATGAAAGCAAACACGCATTTTCGGGGTTATCAACTTGGTAGAGGGGGGATGAAAACGGAGATGAATTCCTTTTACGAGGATATGTATATATGAAAAACTGAAGATGTTACAGAAGCGATAATTGGTATTTGGAAGCTCTTTTAACGAAACGAGTACTGTATGATTTTGGATAATTCACTTGAGTGGGGAATGTGAAAGGAAGTAAAAACTTGAATACTTTTTATGGAGAAACTTATATCTCAAAACTGAGGGTTACAGACGTGGAAATAGGTATGTGGAATCTCCATTAAAATAAAGAAACTCGCTTTTTTAGGTTGGGGAAAACCAACTTAACGGACGGGGGTGGAGCGATAGAGGAGTTGAATTCTCTTCATGAGGATACTTATATCTCAAAAACTGAAGATGTTACAGACATGAAAATTTGCATTTGGAATTATCTTTCAAACGAACGAAACACGTAATCGTTTCCCTTTGGGGGATGAATTAATTGAAAAATTATTTTAGAACTTTGTATGAGGATACTTATATATAAAAATCTAAAGATGTTACAGACGTGAAAATTTGTATTTGGAATCTCCTTTTTAAAAAAATACACATGCATTTTTTGGGGGAATCAAATTGTTGACAGGAGCGGTGAAAAAGGAGTTTAATTCCTTTTTATGAGGATAAGTATATCTCAAAACTGAAGATGTTACAGTCGTGATAATTGGCATTTGGAATCTCCTTTGTAAACAAAGAAACACTATTTTGTTGTTGGAAAATTCCTTTAAGGGGGTGGCTGAAAGGAAGTTAAAAATTAATTCTTTTTATGAAGAAACTTATATCTCAAGAACTTAAGGTTGCACAAGTGAAATTTTGTACGTGGAATCACCTTAGAAAATATAGTAACACTCATTTTAACCATCATTTGTTAATTTACCTGGCACGGGGGCTGGGTATACATGTTGTCTTCATCATCATTTAATCCTCATCACGACGCGCAGGTCGCCTACGGGATTCAAATCAAAAGACCTGCACCTGGCGAGCCGAACTCGTCCTTGGATCTCCCGGCACTAAAAGCCATACGCCATTTCATTTTACATTATATGTCAAAAACTTAACATTCTAGAGACAAGAAACTTGCTATTTGGAAAGTCCTTTAAAAATACAGGAATCTTCACCTTTTTGTTTTCGGAGAGGACACTTAACAGGGGGTGGAACGTAGTGACAAATACTTGAATTATTTTTTATGAGGACACTCATATCTTAAAAACTGAAAATGTTACAGGCGTCAAAATTAATATTTGGAATCTTCTTTAAAAATAACGAAACATGGATTTTTGTTTTCGGAAAATACACTTAGATGGGGGTAGATGAAGGACTGATCAAGGGGTTGATATATTTTTGTGGGGATACTTATGTATATGTCAAAAACTGAATATGTTACAGGTGTGGGAATAGGTATTTGGAATCTCCTTTAAAAATATAGAAACATGTATTTATTTTTTGACTTGAGAGAAGACTGTTTCTCGCATGTACAGTTCTAAGTCGCAAGGTCAACTTAGCCCCAAAAGGTAACGCCACAGACAGGGTTTAAAAATAATTTCTAGGGTAAATGGAACTCAATTTTGTGGTGAGTATTTTTACGTTAGGAATTTTCAGACAGTCTCTTAGCACAATGCCGAGGAACGATTACTATGATCAAATTACGAAATCCACGCGAGAGAAGCCGCGGGTAATTGCTAGTTTTATATATATAGATGATGTTTGGGTTACTATTACTAATCTTTTTAAAGTCAATTGTAATAATAATAATAATAATAATAATAATAATAATAATAATAATAATAATGTTTTTTACGTCAAAGTGACTACTTTTACAGTTTTCGGAAACGCTGAGTTCCGTAAATGTGTCCCGCAGGTGTTGTTTTGAGTGCTGGTAAATGTATAGGGCCACCATAGGTCCCATTAAGATTATTTTGAAATCGTTAAATCTTTTCCTCGATTGTGTGTCCCTACGTAATAAAACCTAACCCCATGGCATTACACCCCTAAGGGCCTTGGCCTACCAAGCAACCGCTGCTTAGCCTGATTTCCTACAAATTACGAGGTGGTGTGTGTTCAGCACGACGAATACTATCGGCTATTATTATTGGCTTTCTAGACCGGGGCCACTATCTCACCCTCAATAGCTCCTCAATTTTAATCACATAGGCTGAGTGGACCTCGAACCAACCTTCAGATCCAGGTAGAAGTCCCTGACCTGGCCCGGAATCGAAGCCGGGGCCTCCGGGTGAGAGGCTGGCACGCTACCCCTACACCACGGGGCAGGCATCCCTACGTAACCCCAGGCTTTACTCTATGTCTTCACCTCGATCTTGATTCGTTAGGACCGCTGATGTAAATACACTAGTTTGAGAAAGGATGGAGAGCTTTTAATGTACAAGCATCGTTAAGGATGGAATGTCCATGTAAGCAAAGTGAGAGTTCAGCTACATAGGGTAACAAGGTGCGTCAACGTGTCTTATGTTGATGCTGCAAGCGTAGTGGCGGAAACATTATTTAGAGGTTCAGGTCTTGGAAATTAGTTTATTGTTAAAGACATGACACTTATGATTGATTTTAATCAATGTACAATAAATTACAAATGTGTTCTTTAATAGCCTATAAGATACCTGTTTTTTTTAAAGTAACATCCAGATTTCAAACGAAAATAAATCAACCACGTATTATGTTTACATTAAATACAAAGTTTGCCTAAGGAATTCCTCAAGTTAAATCTTTTCAAGCAGATGAAAACGAATTTTATATGTTTATTATTTTGTACAACTCTTTCAAATTGCATAACCTAGTAATACAAAATACTGTTTAAACACCACTAAGGAAAATTAATGGAATGTGTTTTGTCCATCTCCAAACGGTGTCCAGTTTGCATGGTCAAGGCATATGCACCTCTCATATACCAACAGTTCGACCCTTTTTGACTTGTGAGACCACTGGAGCCATGCTAGTCACGGATTAACCTGGCCACCACTGAACGAGGAAGATTATGCGTTGCTCCTTGCAAGTCACCCACGTTTGTTTACAATGACCTGCTGTCAGTGACGAAGCCTTTACGAGTACGTGAAAAAGAGTCACCCTATCAGCTGTCGAACTGTTCATCTTATTGAATTTTACTCACGTGCTTGACAGCGATATTTTAATTTTTCCGTCCACGCGTTGTTGGATGCCTTCTTGGCTTACGCTGCCTGAACCGTCAACGATTGACCACAAGTGTACGAATTGCAGAGCATAAAGAGCCGAGCTGAACTGGGTTGACAAATTCTTAACGCAGCCAGTTTATCAGTAGAAGAGAAATGTAGTGAAAATTGTTGAAGACGCCATATAACACTGAATTCAGCTTCACCTTCGACTCATCTTTAGCATAAAAGAGTCCATCGATGGCACAAGATACCAAGCTTACTTTCATCTCACTTTTGTACAAGAGACATTGAAGTTATGCAGTGTACGAATAGTGTATTACGATACAAGGAAGTGTTTAGTCTCAGATTATTGGAATATACATATATGTATAATCAAATATACATGATATAAAACTGCATCGTGAAATTTAATAATTTTGTTAATGGTGCTTTCGTAACTGAAGCTAAACTTTCATTATTTTTGGAACATATTTTCTAGTTCATAGGCACCCAAAAAATTCTAGCTTTGTTTTGATGTTTTGATCCTAATTTCTAACAGCCGTATGCTGACTAGTCATATTATCCACTCCTCGAGGCGCTTGTTCACGTGACAGAGGTCACTAAATTGTACACCTTGTGAAGAAGTGCGAAGGAAGATAATATTTAATAATTCTGTACACTTGACATGTGTAGCTACAGCTCGAACGGTGTGTCGAGATGTATGGCAACAACTTCCGTCATAATCTCTATTTCATCAATTTCTCATTGCTGCGAATACGTAGGACTAGTTGATGATTTTTTTTTTATTTTATTTTTTGCAATTTGCTTTACGTCGCATCGACACCGATAGGTCTTATGGTGACGATGGGTCAGGAAAGGCCTAGGAGTGGGAAGGAAGCGGCCGTGGCCTTAATTAAGGAACAGCCCCAGCATCTGCCTGGTGTGAAAATGGGAAACCACGGAAAACTATCTTCAGGGCTGCCGACATTGGGGTTCGAACCCACTATCTCCCGGATGCAAGCTCACAGCTGCGCTCTCCTAACCGCACAGCCAACTCGCCCGGTTGGTGATAATTTAACCTCGTTGCTATAAAGCTAAGTATTGAATACGGGACATGGATAGCGTATTTTCTCCATTAGGATATTACCATCTGAAACTTAGTACTATCAGGTGCCGTCTTCGGTAGCCCAGGTTGGATTCCCGGTACTGCCAGATATTTGAAAATGGCAGGAGTGCTTGTATGTGGTCAAAATTGTGCATGCAGCTCATCTCTACGGGGTGGGGGCTAATAAGAGCTGCGCCACCTGAGGACGTGGACATGAGTTTACTTAATTACCGCCTGAAACATACCGCTGCATGTCAGTCATTGTGACAATATTCTTATATACCAGTAACATGTTTACTTGTAAATTGTGTCAGTAAATTATTTACGGAGTCAAGAGGCTTGAACTCGGTAAATTGAACGCTGAAACCCTTGCTCTGTACAGCAACATTCCATGCGTGCTATGCGATTTGAAATCCCAAGTGCGCTGACGTAATTATTTGTGACATTCAGCTTACAATATACCATGAGCTTAGTGCTGTCCCCGTGCTATGACATACGGTACGGTGATATGTATGACGCGTAACATTTTCAGATTTTTCAACCCTACTGCTTAGTATGAAACATGACCCTTGCTACTTAAAGATGCGTCATTATTACGCTGAGGACATTTAGGCATTAAACATCCTGTTCTAAGCTGCCTGAGTGGGCACAAAAATAAAATGGGCACTATCAAAATGTATGTAAACTTATCAACAAAGACGCACACGAAATGCTATCAGTGGGTACAGTTACTTATTCACATCTATTTACAAATTAACACACACATAACCCACAAACAAAACACTTCATTCCGAGAACATCAAGAAAGCTGCCATTTTTAACCAACTGCCTAACACATCAGTATGGATACCTCAACCACAGCATGCCACAAATATCTTCTTGCTCTACCGAACAATAACTCTTCGTTACCATCAATACAATCTCCTTATATATGTGCCCGGCCAGGCTTCTTGAAAGCTACGTTACAAAAATACCTTCTCGAAAATTCTAGAGTGGCTAATACACAGATTATAATGTACAGAATATTCTACCATGATCTAGTGCCTCTCTGGAAGTTACAGTGTGTTTCAAAATACCGTAGTGTATTACAAATTATATATACAGATATGAAAAATGTATATACTATTAATTTACAGGTATTTACATGAACTAAACTCATATAAATATTTATATACAGCACTTGTTTCATAACATAACCTCACACACAGAACGATCATTCCACTACGTAAATAATAATAATACTGATACTAAATGGATGTACATCACAATTAATAATAAAAATAATAATAATAATAATAATAATAATAATAATAATAATAATAATAATAATAATAATAATAATTCGAGCTCGATACCCATGGGTGAGAGAATATTGTTTTCAAGTTATAGGCCTATCTGTTTATCACACTTGCGTCAAACTTAAGTTAACTACCGGTACTTAATTATTTCGTTTCAGATTATCTCTTAAGCAATGTTAATTATGGGTTTTACTGTTTATGGGAGTCACCATTTGTTATTGATATCAATTCCGTGATGATGGGATGATACTATACTGAATCTACTGCAATAGCTCTAATCCAACTACATTATTGTTGACTGCTATGTATTTTCAAATTTTTCTGAAGTGAATGTATGCTTAGTTTCAGTCACGATATTTGTAAATTGAGAGAATGTCCAGGGGATGTGATCGGGCAAGACTTAAACACAGCCATTTCCACTGGTGATAGCTCAAATCTAGTGACTAAGGAAGATCCACAGAAGACATCATTTATTTGCTTCACGCCTTCCCTGCCAGGATTCTTTCGATAATTGAAGGATTTACCCTTGTTTCTAGGAATTTCATACAGGCCAGTTTCTGCATTGAAAAGTATCTCCATTGCTTTCGCTAACAGGAGCTCTCTGGCCTCCAGCAATAATATGATATATGGCACCGCTACAACATCTCGCTACCCTGTATGGGCTGAAACACAACCACCTTCCAACACTGCCAAACAAGGAAAGATAATTGAGCGCGCCGTCACGGCTTCTCTATTGACAGAAGGAAGTTTTCATATATTTGGTCATGTGACCGCAGACTGATTGAAATGAAATGGCGTATGGCTTTTAGTGCCGGGAGTGTCCGAGGACATGTTCGGCTCGCCAGGTGCAGGTCTTTTAATTTGACGTCCGTACGCGACCTGCGCGTCGTGATGAGGATGCAATAATGAAGAAGACGACACATACACCCAACCCCCTTGCCAGAGAAATTAACCAATGATGGTTAAAAATGCCGAACCTGTCGGGAATCGAACCCAGGACTCCTGTGACCAAAGGCCAGCACGCTAATCATTTAGCCATGGAGCCGGACTACAGAATGATTGATGTAGCAGAATATTCACTAAAGAGTACAACATTGTATATTTTGTGTTCTGACGATCAGAAGCGACTTGTAACTTTTTTTGTGAACCAACGAGATATGTTGAAGCGAAAAATGAAATAAGTAATATAACAAATTTAATAAATATAATTTTAGGCACCACAATAATAATAATAATAATAATAATAATAATAATAATAATAATAATAATAATAATAATAATAATAATAATAATAATAATAATAATAATTTCGTATCACAATAACAGCCGGATGTTGCCTTTGTGTAGACACAACATCCTCCGATGTGGGTAGGCGGCGTCTGGCGTCTGCCGTGTGTGGGAAGCTGCTTGTTTATGTGGTGGAGTATAGTGTGTGTGGCTTGTAAATTGCTGGAATGTTGAGGGCAGCACAACCACTCAGTCCTGAACCGAAGGATTTAATTGTTTATGATTAAAATTCAACGATCCAGATGGGAATCGAACCCGGAACCCCGAGGCCAGAAGGCCGAGACACTGAACACTCAATCATAGAGCCGTTCAAAATGTACATTCGTGTCCAGAGGTGATGCTGGTCTTTTCAGGCACACCCCCGGAGAGATGGTCTGCATGTACCTACTTTTAACCGCATTATAGCCCTGCTGCCAATCTTGCATTTCTTGCAGTACTGGGAATCGAATCCGAGCCTCAGTGTGATGCTACAGCGCACCGCTCATACTTACCAAGCAAGTCAGACTGGCCAGCCACACGTTGCACAGGCAGATGCAGAAATTCTTCACGACTGAACATGCATTTCTTTGTCGATTTTCTGGGAGCTTCCACTCGGAAGAAATAAAAGACGCTGGAGATCGGGTTATGGTCAGAGCAGTATGTCCTCTTGAAATCCGTAATTTATTTTTGGACAAACTGTAAATTCACACTCATCATAATACTAATTTATAACACTCATTTATAGTACTCATGTGACTAGGACATTGTTTTAAAGACGAGTTCCACTCTCGAACATGTTCCATGTGAAATTCGTGCGATAAAACTCTCAAATTTGGTAAAAAAAAATATACTTTTTAGAGAGTTAAGAATTATTTTAGAGGATTCCCATACTTGCAGTGGCCGATTCCGAACAGATATGACTGCAGATGATAAAGCTTGCGGGAGTCGAATTAGAATTTAGTATTCTAAACAGCTGGTTCGGTGGGATTTCAGTAGAATGTCTATTTCCTGAAAGCTTTGCCTTTCCAACTATAAACATATTTAATTTTTTTTTAAACAGTACAGTCGAAATTCTGATACTATCCAATAATCTAGAGTTATGGAGCTAACGAAAAACATTATTTCATGTTAAAACACATTTCTGATCAAATTGTGACGAATAAAAGGCATTTCTCATTGCATATAAATGCCTATTTGGACCGTTAGCATCTCTTGCATTCAATGTCTATTTCAGCGCCAAAAAGTCCGCCTGCCCAGTGTATTATTTAATGAATCGCTTGCAACACTAACTCCCATGTTTTTTTCCAAGTTGCTTTACGTCGCACCGACACATATAGGTCTTATTGCCGCGATGAGATAGGAAAGGTCTAGGAGTGGGAAGGAAGCGACCGAGGCCTTAATTAAGGCACAGCCCCAGCATTTGCCTGATGTGAAAATGGGAAACCACTCAAAACCATCTTCAGGGCTGCCGACAGTAGGGTTCGAACCCACTATCTACCGAATACTGGATACTGGCCGCACTTAAGCGACTGCAGCTGTCGAGCTCGGTAAAACTCCCATGTTCTTAATTAGAAACGGGCAGTATTGACTCTTAATCTTGCTAAATGCCCTTTCAGAGTAACGCTGCCGAGTGGAGCAAAATGACCGCTGAATAGACTTTACAGGAGCCGGATATGCATATTACGAATGTATTTGTTGAACTGTTGTTGATAGACCGATCCCTCGAGGCTTGTGGATGGTTATGAATATGCTAATTGGTCTGTACACTGCTTGTAAGTACAATTAATTATTCCTTTCTTGAGATTCTGATGGATGCCATTGTACAGCTCTTGTGAAGTACCAAAGTTAGCGTCAATACAAATTCGTGTATAGTATAATGAAAGTATGTGTCCATATTTGGTACAGTTGATACGATGTATAGTCGCTCAAGAATTGAGGAGTGGTATTCTGTGTTCCTCACATTTAATATTTTATAACAATTTTAATTGTTATCAAAGGATAATTCACTACCCATGCTGATACAAACCCTGTGGATATCCACTACAAAACAATATACACTGACTGGCAGAGCAAATGCAACACCAAGAAGGAGTGGTTCGAAAGGGATGAAAGTTGGGGAAAAAACAGAGACGGCACGGACGAATAATTGATGTTTATTTCAAACCGATATGCAGGTTACACAATGCGCACGGCATCGACTCAGTAGGATGTAGGACCACCGCGAGCGGCGATGGACGCAGAAACACGTCGAGGTACAGAGTCAATAAGAGTGCGGATGGTGTCCTGAGGGATGGTTCTCCATTCTCTGTGAACCATTTGCCACAGTTGGTCGTCCGTACGAGGCTGGGGCAGAGTTTGCAAACGGCGTCCAATGAGATCCCACACGTGTTCGTTTGGTGAGAGATCCGGAGAGTACGCTGGCCACGGAAGCATCTGTACACCTCGTAGAGCCTGTTGGGAGATGCGAGCAGTGTGTGGGCGGGCATTATCCTGCTGAAACAGAGCATTGGGCAGCCCCTGAAGGTACGGGAGTGCCACCCAAAGACTTTAACAGTACTTATCTAGACTCACAGAGCGCGCTGACGCTATGCGGAATATTGAACTCTTTCGCGCATCGCCATGTTGCGGGCGCTTCAGTTTCGAATGCATGGATAGCACGTGGTAATGTTTACAGACTCTTGCATGTTTTCGATTTGAATCATGCCTGTTAATGGATCTGTTTTACTATTATATGTGACGGAGTGATAATATATTGTCAAATATTTTCAAGGAATGTGGGAACTGATACATTACAGTAGTTTCGGCAATATTAGGCCTAAAGCTGGGCCTTACCTGTGGAATGGAAAGATATTCACGAGGGTGAATTCGTGCGCAGCCTTCATTTGTACAGGTTGCTATCGGAAGGGATCTGGTATTTCTTTTCACATGTGAGTAGGAATTGAACTGTTATAAAATAACTTTAATTTACCATAATCGAGAACTAAACAGGTTATAGGGTGGTTGATTCAGAGAACGCATGGACATGAAATTTAGAATATTTAGGCTTCTCCTTTGTTTGCCTTTTTTCAATTCATCGGAGATAATTGTTTAGAACTAAAAAGCTGTTCTGAAAAAGGCTACATATTTTTCACACAAACTGTGTAGCGGTATTACAAATTTGATAAACCTGGGCCTAGAATCCGTAAGATATGATTGATATAACTTGATAAAACCTTTTAATGTTAGTGTAAGGTATTGCTTCAAATTATCAATTATCTGAAAAATGATTTATTAGTATCGTATGTCTTCATTTCACCAATTTTTCCCATTTGCTTTATAATGAAAGAATACAATTGTTAATACGCTATTCCAGAAAAATCTGACAATATAAAGTCTAAATAAAGCTCATTACAATCTTGTCAATCCTAGTCTGCAGTAGAAAACGCTAATCAAAATTACTGTTCACTATGATATTAATCTTTTTGTTTGCAAGTGCTTAACTGTCAGTTTCATCTATTTTCTTTCTGGTGTAAATCACGGTGCTCATATTAGAGAAAAATTAGAACGCACTTTCAATTATTATGTGCTCAGATAATGTTAATTCAGAATGAGTTTGTAAAAGCAGTAATATTTAAGAGATAATATTATGAGGAGGATTTTACATCTTAAATGATAACATTCTTACTTAAGCCTAACCGGCGAGTTGGCCGTGGGGTTAGGACCGCGCAGCTGAGAGCTTGCATCCGGGATATAGTGGGTTCGAACCACACTGTCAGCAGCCCTGAAGATGGTTTTCCGTGGTTTCCCATTGTCACACCAGGCAAATATTGGGGGTGACTTTAATTAAGGCCACGGGCTCTTCCTTCCCATTCCTAGGCCTTTCCTGTCCCATTGTCGCGATAAGACCCATCTGTGTCGGTGCGTCGTAAAGCAAATTGGAAAAAATAAAATTTAAGCCTAAACCACGCAGAGAAACTCAAACTAACCCCAGACATTCATTTCATTTTAAGAAATACACAATAAAAGACTAGCACCTGTGTAACAAATGTCAGACAGCATTTACCTAAATCCAAATCACACAGTAATGATAACTTAACTTCTGCTCATCGAATTACGTTATTTCATATCCAAACCAAAACAAACTCCATGGCAAAACAGGCCCGTAAGGCCATGGCCTACCAAGCGACCGCTGCTCAGCCTGAAGGCGTGCAGATTACGAGGTGTCATGTGGTCAGCACGGCGAATCCTCTCGGCCGTTATCTCACCGTCAGATACCTCCGCAATTGTCATTACTTAGGCTGAGCGGACCTCGAACCAGCACTCTATTCAGGTACAAATCCCTGACCTGGCCGGGGATTGAACCCAGGGCCTCCGGGTAAGAAGTAGACACGTTACACCTACACCGCAGAGCCGGCATTTCATATTCAGGAAATGATAAAACATGCATCTGATTGTTTTAGAAAGATTTCTGCAGTCATGTACTTTTAAACAATATGTTCAGAGAATTGAGTAAAATTTGCTGTACGCCTAATGACTTAGGCCCTATCAGAGAGGAATCATAAGCTATGTACCTTTCATAGAAAGATTTTTTTTTCAGAGATTTCCTTTTTTGTTGATATTGAAGATTATTGTTATCGGTACAGGAGTTTGTAAATATTTAATGTATGTGTTCTCCAGTGTGCTGAGGACAGGCAATTTTTATCTCACGACATGTAATCATACTTAAGTTGTAAACTGCTTTTTGAACATGTCTTCATATTTTCAATAAAGCTAAATTATAGAGTCTAGGTTTCTCAAAAGACAGATTGTCACGTGATCCTCGTCCTTTGAGTCTGGCCTTCTTGCCATACGAGCAATGTTCAAACACATTAGTTGCAAACATGACCCTTATATTAAAGTGAGCGACATGATCATTTTCTAGGTACCGCTAGTGTATTTTACAGTCTTCTTATTCAGTCTGCTAACGTTTTTTTAAATTTTTTATAGGTGCGCCACCTAAGGGCTATCCAAAGGATTTATGTAGATTGTTCGGGTTTTATTACAAAAAATATATTTTAATATTATCACAATCTTCATATTATGTACATTTATTGCGTGTGTACACGGTAGTCGGTGTAGACTGTCATTAATTTTGTAGGGCGGATGTTTTCATGCGTGCGAAATTAAAGTTAAAGCATGACTTCCATACTACCTCCGCGTCAAGCTGAGAAGTGCCCGCAACATGGCGGTACACGCGTGGATATGTCTTCCCCAGTCACTCGCTTCTGCGCAGCCAGCGGTGTGGGGCCTTGGTGCCACCGGCCGCAGCACATGCTGCACGTAGCGGTGGGCATTTAACGTGCCTTGAATACGCACTAGAGGTGACGTGGAATCATACGCAATAGCGCCCCAAACCATGATGCCGCGTTGTCTAGCGGTAGGGCGCTCCACAGTTACTGCCGGATTTGACCTTTCTCCACGCCGACGCCACACTCGTCTGCGGTGACTATCACTGACAGAACAGAAGCGTGACTCATCGGAGAACACGACGTTCCGCCATTCCCTCATCCAAGTCGCTCTAGCCCGGCACCATGCCAGGCGTGCACGTCTATGCTGTGGAGACAATGGTAGTCTTCTGAGCGGCCGCCGGGAGTGCAGGCCTTCTTCAACCAATCGACGGGAAATTGTTCTGGTCGATATTGGAACAGCCAGGGTGTCTTGCACATGCTGAAGAATGGCGGTTGACGTGGCGTGCGGGTCTGCCACCGCTTGGCGGCGGATGCGCCGATCCTCGCGTGCTGACGTCACTCGGGCTGCGCCTGGACCCCTCGCACGTGCCACATGTCCCTGCGCCAACCATCTTCGCCACAGGCGCTGCACCGTGGACACATTCCTATGGGTATCGGCTGCGATTTGACGAAACGACCAACCTGCCCTTCTCAGCCCGATCACCATACCCCTCATAAAGTCGTCTGTCTGCTGGAAATGCCTCCGTTGACGGCGGCCTGGCATTCTTAGCTATACACGTGTCCTGTGGCACACGACAACACGTTCTACAATGACTGTCGGCTGAGAAATCACGGTACGAAGTGGGCCATTCGCCAACGCCGTGTCCCATTTATCGTTCGCTACGTGCGCAGCACAGCGGCGCATTTCACATCGTGAGCATACCTCAGTGACGTCAGTCTACCCTGCAATTGGCATAAAGTTCTGACCACTCCTTCTTGGTGTTGCATTTGCTCTGTCAGTCAGTGTATTTATAGGTTCAATTGTTTCTGAAAGAAGCGTACCTGCGGGGAACTTATGCAATGCCATGTGCTAATTCTCTTTTTGAGTGACTGTACAGATCTTATAATATTTCATATTAAGAAATTGAATCTTCACAACACCTTTACCTGCACTATAATACATGGAATAGGTAACTATTTTCACCCTTCATCCTAGGGTTGGAAATTACAGTACGCGTTCAGTACCCTTTTATTCCGAATTATTTATGAGATTAATCGGTATAAGCACTTACCTTGAAATAGAAAATATCCAGAACTCCAGAACATCTTAAGTTTCCTTCCAGATAAGTGGTAGGATTTACTCAAGTATAAATTTAGGTCTCCGTTATCGCATAGAGACCGTCTTCCTGATCAATCAATTTTGGTATTGGTAATGGTAGCCTGCCGGAGTGTGTACAATTTTAGGACTATCTTACGCTGATTAAGATCCATTTATTATCACCAATATCATCCTATCTCACGATTCTATCAATACAACTGGATGCGAGTAAGACCGTTCTGCTGCATTCGTGGAGGTCATTCCAGTAGAACGCTTGCCTATAACCCAATTACAACTAAGTGTTTGCAGATGAACCATGCTGCGACTCATGTTATAACAACTGCTATAGTCTCAGCCATATATATCGTGAACTCTGGGAGGGCAGCTCTTAAAATACGCTGATCTCAGGTGTTCGCACATCTCGGTTGATCAGAACCAAGATGATTGGTATAGACTTCAACTGTTGGTATGTATTATTATTATAATAATATGTAATGTTCATTATACCCAAAAATACATTTCAAATGACCGAACTATTTCCTATTGTTCTACTGTACGAACCTCATTTTAATTAAGATGATTGAATGACATTGTATTTATCTCCTTGACCAGACTGGAATTTTAAGAACACTAATTCACTGATGGCAGATTAATCTCTTCTGGTCTCTTCAAGATTTATCTTACTATTTCAGTACCTTCTAGTGCCTCAGGAGGTTACAATTAGACTACTACGGCACGTGATAACACACAGCGTCCGCTAAAACTATTGCCTTATAAGCTCAAGTAATTTTAAGGAAATATTATCTTATACACCCCTTATTATATATCTAGGTAGTTATTTTTGCTCAGTTTTCATCAATGTTGCTTAGTTATTGTTCTGATGTCGACCTCCCATTTCTAGGGGGTAAACTTTGAGTTGCAATTCCCAAATTTTAATATTGTAAATCCAACTTTTCAGTCTAATAGTTTGTTATTGAGGTAATGAAGATAAGACTATGTGCACTGGTACGGTAACTGAAGATATGTTATCTCGGAGAGTATAATTAAATTAGGTATATGTATTTTCAACTTTAGAGCTTTATGGATATTTGTAACTAATAAAATTATATCCTGTCACTGGGTGTAGGTAGTTTGCACTTATCCAATATTTCTTCCATTATTACACCGGCTGAAGTAACCTGACTGTCCCTCTACCGATAAATACGTATTTCAACAACATGATAACATGAATTTGTTCTGTTACTAGTTCATTTCCGTCGAAGTTTAGTTCACTTGGCCATTAGCAACATTTCCCGTTACCAACTGAAATAGATTTATTGTCCCTGTTTTCCGTTGTAGAAGAAAAAATAAATTATTTATTAAGGACTGAATTACATTGAACAGGTTTTCCGCATACACGAAAGTACTTCTTCTTTGTTTAATCAGCTTCGCTGCTTAGAGTAGGTATAATAAGCTTCAACAGTGCATGTACTGGCACATTCATTTTGCATGCATAGTATATTACGCACCATAGTCAAGCTCATACTCAGGATCATGTCAATGAAAGGAAATAATTACCTTGTGTGTTACCGTGGATGTGTAGAATGACACTGACGTTCTGTGAGTGATGGAATCGATAAACTGAAGCACTTTCAAATAACTCAATTGTAAAGGCTCAAATACACACCTTCAAGTGAAAGGAGTTGAACAGTGAATCGTACGTTATGTTTGACATTAGAAACGCCTCCCATCACTGATATAACCAAATGTATAAAAGTTGTTATAACATTAGAGGAAATATAGATTTTTCATAATAATTATTTCCTGAAGCTCATCACTTCAGTACCAATTGACATGAGTTTCCTTTCATGTAATGATCAGAATTTAGATGTATCAGCAGTTTAGTATTCATTAACGTAGTAGCTATTTGTGTTCATTACCGAAGGACTACAGATCCGTGCGTATACCTAGTCCTATTAGCATCTGTTTAATGCGACAGATGACAATTAGCTGTTATTGTGTTGACTGTGAACACAGTTTGATGTCTCTGACAACTAGACAGAGTGTACATAAATTTAGCCGCCATTATTTTTCGTGGCAGATATAAAAGTTTCATGGCAAACTCTGCTGATATATTGCTCCTCTGTGAATCATCTGTTGAGCTGTAGTAAATCAGGAATTTTGAGTTTCGCTAGGTTCATAGTATATGTTTTCGCACGTTCATGTTGCTCTCAATAGTGACTGTCGTTCATATTATGCTCTTCAGTGTCATCCTATGTTCGAACATAGGTAGATATCGGTATCTGAAAAATACGTCTGCGTATTTTTTATAATGCGATATAACACTAGAATTCTCAGAACATGACCAAGTATGATTTGGAAGAGCCTCATTCCAAGTTAAGCAATGGAAGACTAACTATCTCTACAATATATTCAATGTTCTTTTAAATGCTTTTCACTATGGCTACATAATTCGAAAATGTGTCGGTTCTTAATATAATTTCTTACTACGGGCATATGGGCCGTTCTCAGGATAGGACGCTAGACTTTAAAAATGCAATACGCATTTTACCATTATACTGTAGAAATTTTTACTAACATCTGTTAATAACATAATTACCCACTTTGGGGACACTTGAATTCATGTCAGTCGTTTTTTTTGTAAAACTAAGTATACCATGATTACTTAATACATAGAGTATCTGAACAGGACGGAATTCATACCACTGGGAGTATATGAGAAGTAGTAGGATAATGGTAATTGATTATTTGACGATGGGTAAATTACGAACATTGTTCTTATTAACAATTAACGAGCACATCTTTTTCTTATAATTAGCATAAAACCTTATTAGTTTTTGAAATTCAACTGTTAATGTCTTAATATTATTTGGAAGTATTACTAAAGCAATATCTTCAAAATGAACACAGTGTTTTAATAAGTTAAGGAACTAGCGGCCGCAACCTAATATACGAGAAGGATAATGAAAATAGAAATGCTTAATACTCACAATGTCGTTATGCAAAACACTGTTTTGGTCCTCCAAATTGTTAAAATGTCGCTAATAACACGAGTAAACTCTCAGGAAGAGTTTGTGCAAGCTAGCCTTCATTACTTAGAATATTTTCTCTCTATACTGGTCTTACTCGCGTACGTATGTACATATGTACACACGCAATTTGTACTCTGCTACTGGCTGCTTCGTGTTCAGAATATGTAACTTACAGTCCACAGAGTAAGGTGACCTAAATCAGATTTGCAACGCGACACAAGTAAAGGTAGATTCTGGGACAAAAGACGGTTTCCAGTAATGAACATGAAACACACTAACGCTTGGATGAAAGGGATGCGGAAATACGGTCTCATAATTATGCAAGCGTTGTAATAAATAGTGTAAATTGTTCGAGTTCAGAGTCTGTGAATGTTAAAGCGGCGGCCGGTGTTTGCACAGCCAAACCAAAGGACCTCGATATGTTGATAAGTAGTGCGATCAGATCTGACGCCACGAATGTAGACGTGGTCATTGTAACACCGCCTGTGTGGCAAAATAACTAACCAATAACCTATGTTCATATTTATTTAATAAGAGAGCAGGAACTACTCATAAACTAGTGTTTAATGCCGAACTACGGTTTGGAATTAGACCTATACTTCTGATATGTGTATATGGTAGCAAATGAAGAAAGGCGTTCTAATTGAAAGAACTCAGCTGCCGTAAATTAGCATTGATACTTCGAACAGCGCATACAATCTAAATGTCATTACTTACCTTACATTTTTAACATCTTCACCTTCTTTTAGCTGAAGGAACAAGGAGAAGGAGGAGGAGGAGGGTGATATACGATTGTGCAGTAGAACTTAAGGCAACTGCCACTCTTGGTAGGAACTTCTTCATAATACTGTACTGCAATTTCTCTACCTTATTACTTTCAAAATACTGTACAACTCAGTAAAGTTAAAATTACATATGGAAGAAATTAATTTCGACCGCAAAATCAGTGCGATAGTTTCACAACTGTACGTTGCTACTGTCGAGGAGCGTATAGTACTCATTCTATGCCTCTTACCCTAATTTTGCCCCCTTGTCCAAACGACGTTATTGAAACCTGATGAACTGTTTCATGTCTACGGTATGAAATTCGTTAGAAATTGATGTCTAAGCACCAAATACTGTCTTTTAATTTCTGTTTAGGTTTCTGGATTTTTAATATTAATAAATTGCGGGCTCTTGATCCAGAGAAAGCTGATATAGGTGGTACAATTGGTTCATCTTTGTCATTCTGTCCTCAACATAATGCGTTCGATACTAGCTGAGGTCGTTGTCATTTGTAGGTGTTTAAATGTAATAAGGCTCTCCGTGTCTATGCCTTCCAGCACGCTAAGAAAAAGAATTCTGATACCTTAGCGCACTTAATGTGTACACATACTGAAGAAACAATGGAATAAATACTGTAGCATTATTATCGAACCCAAGTCAGTCTAGGAATAGTTTTGGCAAATGTAGGAATGTTGCATGTTCTCAACTTCCTCCACGGTGAGGTTTCTGTTTAGATTTCTTATTTAACAGTGGTGCAGTATACCTCAACTACTTTATAACCTTCTACATAGTATGCACTAATGTGGGGAATTTGTTATTGAACATTTCCGTGATAATTTATTTTCGCATTATTATTAATATTATTAAGAGCCTCCGTGGCTCAGACGGCAGCGCGTCGGCCTCTCACCGCTGGATACCGTGGTTCAAATCCCGGTGACACCATGTGAGATTTGTGCTGGACAAAGCGGAGGCGGGACAGGTTTTTCTCCGGGTACTCCGGTTTTCCCTGTCAAATTGAATTCCAGCAACACTCTCCATTATCATTTCATCGCATTTATCACTCATTAATAAAAATCACCTTGGGAGTGGCGACCCCATTGTAATAAGAGCCTATATATGTTTCATTCATTACATCCCTGACCCGGTCAATGACTGGAAAACAGGTTGTAGGTTTTCATCTTTCATTAATATTTTTATTATTATTATTATTATTATTATTATTATTATTATTATTATTATTATTACACTCATGTTCACTGAAAACAGAACATCTTGAAAAACTAGAGATAGAAAGTTTATATTCACAGGATATGTTCATAAGTATGTTCTGCAGAAACGATTAGTATTTCAGTCACCTGGGTTGAGCATATGTCCTGTTGCCTAGTAGGCACTGGGTCCTCCATGGGCACTGATGACTTGTTCCATCCGTGATGGCATCAACGCGTATAAGGCGCGAATGGCGTCCTTGGGCATAGCCATCCATGCGGCATTCAGCTAACTCCACAGTTCATCTTTGGTCGTTGGAATTGGGTCACATCACCGCACCCGTCGTTTCTCCATATCCTACACATTTTCGATTGGTGACAAGTCCGGCGTTCGGGCGGGTCAGGGCAAAAGTCTGACATCTTGTGACAACAAGATGGCACGTGTTCGTGCAGCAATATGTAGTCACGCATTGTCCTGCTGAAATATGGCGTCTGGGATGTCGTGCAGAAAGGGTATAGGTCGCAGGATGTCATTCACGTAGGTCAAACTGGTCACAGTGCCCAGAACACGCACCAACTGTGATTTGTGGTTGTGTCCAATAGCATCCCATACCATAAGGCCTTGAGTTGGCGCTGTATGTCTTGTGTGAATGCAGCCAATGTAATGCCTCTCACCCTGTCTGCGGCGAACCAATGCTCGGCCATCATTTTCAAACAAACGGAACCTGAATTCGTCCGAAAACACTACCTGCTGCCATTCCTGACCACAGAGACGACGTTCCATACACCATTGCAGTCTAGCATGTTTATGCACATTAGTCAAAAGTAGGGGGAGAAGTGGAAGACGCGCCGGTAACCCAGACGGTAATAAACGGCGACGGACTGTCACTCCTGATTGTGTACGATGTGCTACACTTTTCCACTGTTGCGGCAGAGCCGAGGAGGACGCAGATCTGTCCTGCAGTGCCATTGGGATGAGGTGTGAATTTTCTGGCGGGGTGGTCTGGGTGGTGCGACCTCACCCATCTCGTCGTTTCTGTGAAACATTCTGTACACATCCCCTGCACTGCCGACACACTTCGTCCCACACGAGCATCAATTTCCCGGATGGATGCATCACGGTCTCTCAAGCCAATAACGCGCCCTCTTTCAAACTCACTTATTTGACAGCACGGTTTTCGCATACTTCTGCGAGGCATCCTGTACGTCTGCTCAAGTCACACGGATCCATTACCTTCGGTTTGTAGCGAGAACGAGAGCCGCAGGCACATTTTAACAGTCGGCGGTTGTGCGCCGAAATATCGATGTGAACCTTGAACCTGAGGACCGACATGGTTCCAATGCTAATCATTTCTTCAGAACATGCTAATATACATGTTCTGTGAATATGAACTTCTTATCTCTAGCCTTTGAAGGTGTTCTGGTTTTTATGAACATAGTGTATTATTATTATTATTATTATTATTATTATTATTATTATTATTATTATTATTATTATTGGTTTACAATTTGCTTTACGTCGCTCCAACACAGATAGATTAAATGGCGACGATAGGAGAGTAAAGGGCTAGTAGAGGGAAGTAAGCGACCTTTACCTTAATTGAGGTACAGCCTAGAGTAAAATGGAAAACAAATTATTATTATTATTATTATTATTATTATTATTATTATTATTATTATTATTATCTTAACGAAATGCTCCAGTAGTACGTGTTCCCTCGTTGATAGTACAACGGAGAGTGCAGTGTGGTGTAATGCTCTGCCATCGGCGTGAGGCCAGCTGGCTACTTTGTCGGTGACTTTCTGTTACGTCTTTTTCCGGTGTTAATGATAGCCACGGCTGCATCCTTCCCGCTCTTAGCCCTTTTCTTTCCCATCGTTGACATAATACCTATCTGTGTTGGTGCGAATACTGGACACTGACCGCACTTAAGCGACTGCAGCTATCGAGCTCGGTAAGATGAAGGACTGCAACAACTATCGAGGTATTACACTGATCAGTATATTAAACAAGGTTTTCGCTAGCATTTTGGAAGGGAGGGTGCGACAAGTGGTTGAGACTAAGTTGAATGAAAAGCAGTGTGGTTTCAAACCGCAGAACTGCTGTTAGGATCAGATTTTCAGTATGCGCCAGGTAATTGAAACATATTACGAGAGTTACAGACGGTTATGTTTGTTTCGTAGATCTACTGTAGAGAAGGCAAATGGCAGAGCACCGAGGAAAAAGTTGCTCGCCGTACTGGATGACTGTGCGATTTACATTATAATCAATCAATGGCATTTATGTTGACAAATGGGCTCCAGTAAAAATAGCTTTAACCCTGGAAAATAAATGCCTTATCATCTCACTTATTCCGATATACCGGGTGACACAGCTATCCCTATTTTTTCTCGGAAATATTCAACCTACTAGGAATGAAATGTCTCATAGTTGTATCTCACTGCTTACAAAAATTTATTTACAGCTAGACCGATATAATCTTCCACGCCCAATGCGAAACTGTACAATAGGCAGTATGTAATGCCCATCTCCAAAACACTGTACGCTTTCATGTAGAGAAAGGTCCATTTTTCTACTCATTTTTACGAAATGTTACTATTCTGTACAAACCATATCCACCCCTATAGCCGTCGATAGTGAATTTTTAACCTGATTGGTTCAAGAGGCCATGTAATTTCAATAGAAATTATTATTAGCGGTGTCATAGAAAACGTGATAGTTGAGAACAAATTACGGGCATGTCAATTCACCGCCATTTTGTACCGTCTCATCACATGATATATTTGATGCCTTCCCGACAGAACCAATTATAATTCAGCCATAGGTCACCCAACAGTGATCTAGTACCTGTATGACTTAATAGAGTAAAACATTGACATGGAGACATTCTAAATGGCGTGTGCAATGAGTTGCGGAGTGAACTGTCTGGGGACGACATTGCGCTGTGAGAGGCCGTGTTGGAGAGGAAGAGTTGTGGTGGGTTATGAGGATCCTTGAAACTAAACTGAAATGGTTACTCAGAGAGGTAATGTGTTGTGCAATCGACTAAATTTATTAAACTAAATTTTTTTCGTTATTGACAACCGCACTCGCATCCAAGCTTTCCACTTTACTCAGTGTGTACTCAGGAAATTCTGTGAAAACACACAACCTCTCGCGTGTCCTTCTCATGCTCTACAACACGGCCTCTCACTGCACGATGTCGTCCCCAGACCAGTTAACTCCACAACTCAACTCGCATGCCACATTTCATGTAACCAACATCGTCTCACTCCTCGTTGATTCTCTCCCAGATCACTTGCTCCTAACTCGCTGACTGTCCCGGAACTGCCTCGTACTTACTCGCGACTGACTCAAGACAGTCTTGTGTTCCTTAGCTTTGCTCTGTTATAGGTCAGTGGAAGATTCCGAATAAAAAATCTCGCAGTTTCCGTATCCATATGATTCTGGGCGACTATCCATTCTTAGCTAGATTCTAGCTTTTTCTATGGAGCTCGTCCAATTTCCTTACCACGTTCCCCAACAATTCACCGGGGCTAATGTATTGCTGGCCGCTGGCCCTACCCACATTTTCACCACTCCACATTCACTGTCGCCTTCTATCGGACCCCGCACGCTCGGCATTCAATGCCATATATTATTATTATTATTATTATTATTATTATTATTATTATTATTATTATTATTATTATTATTGTGCACTTGCCATCAAAATTCTTCGCGGAGATACTGATCGAAAATGGTATTTTCCAGTTAGCAGTCTGCTGTTCTATTCAGTACAACTACTACAGTACTTTATACCACCTAGTATCGAAATGCTACTGGTGCCAAAGTTTACACCTATTTTAATTCAAAAGGGAATACTACGGATCTGTCTCGAAGGAATGCACAGTCGTCAAAAAAAAAGGGGGGGCAGGAAGAATGAACACATGGTATAGCGTAATTTTTTGGCTGGTACATGTCGCTCAGATTGAATAGATATGATGTTTGTTGGGGATATCCATAGGGTTTGTATCTATACGAGTTGATATTGAAGAGTGCATAAACAGCGTAAAAGATTTACTGGAACGTTAAGGACGACCTTCTCTGGGCAAAGTTCCGACGTCTTTTAAAAGCCCTCTAATAGCATTCAGTTTATTTATTATGAAAATATTCATTTTTAGCCGTGAATTTAATCAGTGCAGTTAACATTACATGATAGATGTATTCGAAGAAACAGGAGAGGATGTTTTCTGAAGCACGATTTATTGCCATAGTTAAACACGTTCACCTTCCGTCGAGAACAAGACGTGACTTTTGGTAGCGTTAATGATTTCATGTCTTATGTCATCATGAATTATGATTCCGCTACATTATCCCACAGGAACTGTATAGTGAGAGTAAGAACTTGTAAGATTTATGGTCCCCTGGGTAAAGTTTGCTATTTAGAAAGACAAATGTAACGAGAGAACAGGTTGTACGTGGGGCATTGGTCATAGGGCCTGCTGGCGAGAGCTATGGCTTCCTTCCCGTAGATCATATATTGAGCCCGGAAAGACGGCGCTGCTCCTGCTGCAAGTGGAGTGTGAAGAATGCCCCCGCGACCTTCACTTGCCTCGTCCAGAGTAATTAATGGCATTAGTAGATATTGTATTGACTATTACACTCAATCATATAATGTTATGAAAATTTCACTTCTTGCATAAAACATCAGATAAAGTTTTGCACCGGAAATGAAGAGCAGTGTGGACAAAGACATGGGTTCTACAGATGTAAAGATCTTTACTTGTCGACTGAATGGCTCAGGCGGTAGAGCACAGGCTTTCAGAGCCCAATTTCATTGGTTCGTTCTCTGCTCAGTCCTCATGATCCTTGTGTCCGTAGATTTATCCGCACGTTAGACAACTCCGGCGGGATACTGCTCCGAAACCTCAGCGTCTGCGAAACCCGTAAAAGTCGTTTGTGGGACGGAAGACATATAACACTGTTATTGTTATAGGCCTAATATATTTGTCCGCTTGGTGGCCATGATCGTTAAGGCATGAAGTCTATACGGTCTGACACCGCGGTTACCCGGTTCGAGCGTCGTTGGCCGCAAGAAAATAACGCCATCAGAATGTTGGCCGGCAGGGTAGGGAAGGTGGTGATACACTATTACTAATCATTATGATTGCGTGCCAAAAGCTTGGATTAAATTCCAAAACTCTCCGCAAAGCTCACATGAAGTGAGGGCATATGACGCTGCTGATGGTGATACATCCGTCGAGGGGAGGCATTAAGCCTGAGCAGGCCCCTTGGTGCTATTCAACATCAGTAGCCTATGTACTGGCACCACGTTTCACCCCCTCACTTCCTACTGTCATATAACTCATCATTCATTTCATGTCATTAACTCCTCTCATGAGGTTGACGTCAGAAAGGGATCCGGTCATAAAAAATCGCTACGATGATTCATCTCACTTCATACCTGACGCCGTAGAGGACGGAACGAGGGTTGGATACGTTTAAAGTGAGTGGTTTTGCTATTTTCTAAGTCTGTTTTTCCTTCGTTTCAAATGTTACTAATGTCGTACACAGGACGAAGTATTGAGAACATTCCCTTAGTATCTACTGCATGCAAAAGTGACTTAAACCTAATCGTCATGGATTATGTCAGCTCGAAAATACAACAACACATGCCAACACGGCGTTGATAAAGGCTTTTTCAGCACGGTTCTAGAGGTTTTCTTTAACGCTTTGCCTCCTTTGACACTCCGCTCATTGAGGTTCAATACGTTCATTAAATACGCTTGAAGCTATCCAGATTAAACGTTTCTTCTCACGAAACTCTTGACTTGAATGCGAAGAAATTATTACTTCTGGCTAAATCATTCTGTCCTTTATTTCTCCTTTCTCATACCTAATTTCTTTTGGATGGTCTCTCCAACGCTCACCTTTTGGTATCTGAGAAGTGTTAAAACGATAATGTATTTCTTGCCGTAACTCTTTTCTACCATTGGGATTTTTACAGTTGTGAGTAATGGGATGTAAGATATTCGGGAGTTAAGCTGCCATCTGAGTTTATTTTGTATGACCTCGGTATAAAGATATTATTTAGATCAGTCCGGCTCATGCTGAGCGGGTACACAGCATATAACTGGATGGACGGGCGATCCATCATTGGTTAATTTCGCTGGCACGGGGGGATGGGTGTATGTGTCGTGTTCATCATCATTTCATACTCATCACTACGCGCAGGTCGCCTACGGGAGTCAAATCAAAAGACCTGCACCTGGCGAGCCGAACATGTCCTCGGACACTCCCGGCACTAAAAGCCATATGCCATTTCATTTGTTGTACTGTGCGCAATGAATTGCAATTTTTAACATTATATTTTAAGAGGGAGTTAAGCTGATAAGCTGTAGCTTGTTTTTAAATGATCTGATAAAGCCACCGGAAATCCGATCATTTTTACCGGTAATAACATTTTAGTTAAATTATTTGACGTACTGTATATCTACCTAATGCTACATTTACAATGTTGTTGTAATTTAATCTTGGAGAGCAAATATCTTTCTCTTCGCTCAAGAAGAAAGTTACTCGCCATATATAGGCTAGCTATTATCCTCGGACATCTGACGATAAGTTTCAAGTAAAGTTGTTAGGAACACAGTGAACAGGGAAAGTAAAAGAACACAACAACAATATGCAAAATCAATCATTAATCTTGTTCAATTATGCAAACGTATTCAGTTTTACTGAATGAATAACATGAATATTACTTTCCTTAGTTAACATTCTGTCATTCCCACCCAAGAAATTGTAAATCGTACCTTGCACATTTAAACCCCATATGGTTGTACATTGTAATACGAAAATTGTAACGTAGCAGGTTTTTTGAATATGTAAATATATTATGAAAATAAAACATGTATCATCAATCGTAATATACATCAAACACGAATATTTAAAGAGAATAGGCTTTTCTTGTTATTATTGTATCATCATTTGTATCGACTCCAATCAACATTTCGCTGAAAATGGTGCGAGGAAAGCTCCGTAGTAAAAACTGAACGTCACTGCTCCTGTGCCGTGCCGTATGTTTTCGCTCTCTCACTTGACTGTGACGTAAGCTTGACACGTATGCTGCCTGCATTTCAGTCAATCTAGCCCGACCGCACTGGGTTTGTCGCAACAAGCGTCCAGCTGCGCAACTTTGATTTAGATGGTGTGAAATCACACGTATAGGGAAAACGTATGTCGGGTGAATTTTTGAACAGGTGACACTAATATATTTTTTTCGTGAAGGTACCACAGAGACACTGCCACTAGCTTGTCATTAAGGCATTTACATGATTCAAATTCTTGCCACTGCACTTGATAGTTTTGAAATGAACAGTCCCAACCACCTCGCCTGGCTTTAGGTCCTGTGGCTTGTGATCGCCAGGTTAACAGTCACGTGAAACTGAAAGTCTTTTAGCTTTCTTTACATTGTTACTCACATAACCTGGTTTTCGGCCAGCAGGAGGAAATCAGTAATAATAATAATAATAATAGGCTTATGATATGGTGATTAACAAGTAAGGAGCGCTGCATTTATACTTCATCAACATTCCAGGATCATGCATCCCAGCTCAATCTTGGCAGGACCAGTCAGATATTTCTTTTAATAGGCTGTGTGGTACTCCATGGCTGAGTTCTGTCAATTTGTAAAATAATCGGGTCGCAGAATTACTAACCATCTGACGTAAGCCGTTGAGGCTAGGAGGTATTGGTTTGATATATGTTGAGTCCTCAGACCAAAGGTTGGTTGAATACACAACAGCAGCACCATTGTCAGTTAATGAGGAGCGTGGTACATTTTCATTGCTTTTATCACTGAGCCAGAAAGTGCTATTACATATCGGTCTGCCAACCCTATTGAAATACACATACCAACGGACCTTATGAGTGAAACGTTCACACCATTCATAACAGGGATTGAATGTGTAAGGAGTGGCATTTCCAGTATCGTTCATACCTCAATGAATATCTTATTGTTCAAGGCAACGAGGAGACCGACACAGTGAACCCATAATTCTACGATGAGAAACTTATTTTTTATTTTCCCAATATTTATTTCAGCTACAAACTACTTTTTTTTGAGAGCAGCCATGTTTGCATTTCAAGAGCCTCTCTGTTTCGTGGGAGCGAGCTCCCCGCGTCAAGCACGCTGTGAACTCGTGAAACGCCGGGACACTTCGGTGGACTTCGAATATTCAACAATTTTTCAGGTTCAAGGAATTCTTCGTAACTAGAGATTTTGGCAACACAGTAAATCCAGAAATAAAGAATCTAAATTATTCTTAAACCCTATGGGAAGACAGAGCCCCCAGGGTAAAAATAAATGCAGTTAAGCCTAGAGAAGAATTTGCGCCCGGCTCCCGAACTAGCGACACGTGCCAAGGTCGATAGACGAAGAAAACTCGCGAAAAGCCCGGGCAGAAATAATTTATTTCTCCTGTTGCGAGTATGGTAAAAATATGAAATTAACACCGTAATAAATCGTAAGTCTGTCCGAAGTTATGCAACAAATTTCAGGAAAATTGGTCTATTGGATGCGGAATTAGCACATTACACAAACAAGATTCATGGTGTGAGTAGCGTCACCCCATAGGGTATAAAAGAAATCTCCCTTCGTACATTTCATTTTCTCTGTCTGGTTGTTAGAGCAGCGAAACCCACGTCACTCGTCTGCAGAAAAGTGTGGAGATTTGTTCTCCCAGTAACTTATTACATGTCCGTGTCTATGGTTCAAATATACTGTTAAAGTGGAGGATGATAGAAATTTTCTGAGCTGCCGCTAATGGGAACTTTGAAGGTTTGGAAGTAATTGAATTTCTCTCGGTATTCAGTGTGTGTTTGTTAAAGAGGAGTTTGAAGTTAGCTACAGCGTATGGTTTATTTTCTTTTGGAACACCTGGCCCGTAGTAGGAAGAGAAGGGGACAGTCTTGCGAACGCAGTGGACGTGATCATTTGAGAAGAAGGCTCGTCGCCTGGTAAACGTTTTGAAAGTGCGTTGTAAAGTGTAGTGTAAGTTAAGTTATATGTGAAAATATAAGAAGAAATCCCAGATAGCCATGGAAGGCTAAATAAACGAGGTCTGCTGGCTAGATGCAGCCAGAATCCAGGACGATGGCTACGATCACAGGTCTGTGAATATTTTGTATCAATGTTGTAGTTAGATTATTGTTTGTCCCTACCAATTTTCATTGCGTGTGTCGGGTTGATACTTAGTAATGATCAAGCGAAGGTATTATATTTCTGGTCATCGTGCGAAACTCTTCAGTGTTGTAAAATTCACGTCAAAAAACTATAAAATGCGAAGTTTAAATATTGTGTTAATATTCTTTGAGATATTGTCCGAATTGAGAAAATTCAGGAAGGTGATAACGATAACGTAGTCGTGGCGAATGTCTTAATTTCGAATATCGTTTGAAGTCAGAAATTTTGTCGAAGTAGTAGTAATAATAATAATAATAATAATAATAATAATAATAATAATAATAATAATAATAATGTTTACCGCGGGATAAAATTTTCTATGTTAAAAGTGGATTTGACAAGCATGTTCTACAATGTTTGCGGGTGTCTAGAAAATTCCAGTGAAATCCGATAAGGTAAGGTAAGGGTTGTTCTGCCCGAAGGCAGGTCCGAACCTCCGCAGAGGTATTCCTGAGCCGGAGTTTACTTGCGGTAGGATGGCCAGTTCCTTTCCGCTCCTCCATTCCCTTACCCCCCACCAACAGCGCGTGGCAACCCATCCAACTCCTGACCACTCCCAATGTTGCTTAACTTCGGAGATCTCACGGGATCCGGTGTTTCAGCACGGCTACGGCCGTTGGCTCAAATCCGATAAAGTTCAGTTTTATTCATGGGAAGTAAAATTTTGTGACATCGTGTATGTCGATGATATGGAAAATCACGGTGTGTTGTTGTATTCTCGAGGTCCGAAAGTTGTAGTAACAGTAAAATAAAAATATATTTTTATAAAAGTTGTTAGTCACGAGAGGATTGAGGTTTGAAAGGTCTTGAAATATAAGAAAATGGATTGAGAGCGAAGAATTTATATATGTGGAGATAAGAGTTGTAGAAATGTTGAAGGCAAGAGGAAGTCTGTGTATGTCATATAATACCGCCCTGAGAAGGCGATGAGAATGAATTTTTGAGACAGGCTATATTTGCCGAGAGCGAAGAATTTTTAGACAGGCTGTATATTAAATGTGAGATTTATGTGGCAGGCTGTAGTATATTCCGCTAACAATCCGAAAGCTGAGACCTGGAGAAGGTTGGTTCGAGATGATTATTGTGTGAGGCACAGTAAATTTCAAGTAAGATCCCAAGTGAAAAACAATTTATGGTGGAGATTGTAAATCATGGTAGTAAAAGAAAAAACTTCAAGTGACTACTTACGTAAAATCAGTATAATGAATATTAGAATAATATGACCTCAAGGATAGAAGAGCATTTTGAATACACGGTTGGTGTTGTTTGACTGCAATGACGAGTTTCCAATCAGTAAACATAAATTACAAGGCGATAATTTATCATTAAATCAGAAACATTGTGGGATGAGATATTGGACGTTATCAAAGCGAGATGTTTGGCTGTGTAGATTCATTGGGTTTCGTTTTACGGGATAGTCATGGATATGAATATTTGGAAAAATGACGGTAGGCGATTTGAGGGCTTCGCCCTAAAACTGCAGTGTGGATTTTTGCGGTGGTGATGGTTATTGTTTGGCGACAGTCAAGTAGTGTTAGACGTGTGTTGGAAGTTATTATTATTTTTCCAAACTTCATTGCGCATGCTGGGATCGTGTTTGAGTTGTGGATTGCTCACCACGCGATATTTATTTTCAATTTCACGTTTAGTAATAAGATAGGGACTTATTGCTTTTCCCGACTTGCGTTCATTTCTGTTGCAAGATTCGTTTGGTTGAGTGTTATTAGTTTCGACCAGATTTACAACCGAAATATCTAAGAGTTTGTTTTAAGACGGTTTCCCCTTATATGCTAGAGGAAGCGTATACGACCCAGTTTCCGCTCGACAGTAGATTTAGGACGTCACATGTTATCCTAGGATTATACTGATGATGAGACGTCCTAGCTCACGCTCAACGATAGGATTAGGAAGGTATGTGTACATAGAGGTTAGTGTTAGGGTGTGCAGACGTTAGCTAAGCCCGACCATAGGTCTGCGATGTCAGCTGTACATACTCAAGTCTTAGATTAGATGTTTTTGCGAAGCGACTTGAGCGATGGTAGTGTCTGCAGTGGTGTATGCAATGCGAAGTGTGTTAGCTCAGTAATTTGATGTCAGGGTTGCGTTCAGTCCTTTACCAGCTGGAGGGTGTTTACCTAAGATGGTGGAACCACTATCGGCGTATGAGGGCTGTCCAATATTGGGTACTGAGCTAGCGGTGATTGAATATTTACTGCAGTTTGCCATGCGTGTTTGAGTTCAATGAACTTCAGTATTTATTTTATTTTACGGACCTAATTGTTTTGTCGTTCTGACGTCCGTTTTTGCTTTGGCATGTGTATGTGTGTGAGACTTGAGTTTCGAATGCGGATTCGATTCGTCAGCCGGTAAAATACTGTATTTTATTTTCAATCTTTGTCGTTCTTTCATTTTTATACGTAGTTGAGTTTGGTCCATTGTTAACTTTGTAGGTAGTGTGTTGGGACAAACAATAAGTAGATGGATCTATGATGGTAGTCATTGTTAAATACGAAATAATTCTATAATGTTGTTTTATTTTACCATGTGGACTTGTAATTTTATTAAGCGTAATGTAACCAGTTATAACCTGAAAGTCGGTTTTATAATAATATTTTTCAAGTGATTTACCACTTTTTATTTAACTTCAGTGTTTTGCATTTCTTCTAAATGCGTGGTGAATAAGTGTTTCCTGCATTTCGCAGTTTTGTTCCTTCAGAACGACGTAACGTAAGGTCCTCTCGGATCGTGTTGTTGTTGGTTCCTTCTGAACAGCTGTTTGGGTGATGCACATTCAGCATCGGGAATATTTTATCACTTAAGGGTGTCATGAAATGACAATCCATGGTGGAATTTTTGTTTTCATATGTGAATACTGCTGTTACCTGGTAGTGAACACCATGCTTTCCAATAATATTTTGCAACCTATCCAAAGAAACTGATAGTCAATTTGGTTAGATTAAGGGTCCATTCGGCGGGTGTTCCGTATCCGAAAGGGTATTCGACTGGTGGATAACCTTAATTAAGAGTAAATCAGGCGCTTCAACTTGTTGAAGGTCAGATTTTCCACGGATCGTGTGGATTAATTCTCAGTTATCGTTTGGATTAGTAGGTGCCCGATTTTTCAGGTTTTCTTTTCACTTTTTCAGTTTCGCTGTCCACTAAATTATGAGATTCCTATTTTCTCCCAAGAAAATTCTTCGACATTGTAATAAATGAATTAACGCTGTGCAATGTGACTGCGTTTGAAACATTTAATAATTAATAATTAATTTTTGGTCAAGAATTTATATTTAATTTTTTTTTGTGTGCGCAATTAAGAATTCAATAAAAGTTAGTAAGCACATATTTGCTCCTCATTCCAAGTAGTTAGGCTCTCTTCTGAACCCCATCGTTTGGTTAAGATCGTGACCGAAACATTCCCGCAACGACCCCAAGATTTAAGAGTTCAATATTGCTCTATTGTAGCAGCTGTGGCCGACCAACGATGGAATGGTAAGTCAAAGGTTTCAACAGGTCAATGAAAGTAACATTTACTTTTAGCCCACACCACAAGACATATAGCCAACGGCCGTAGCCGTGTTGAAACACCGGATCCCGTGAGATCTCCGAAGTTAAGCAACATTGGGCGTGGTCGGGAGTTGGATGGGTTGCCACGCGCTGTTGGTTGGGGGTAAGAGAATGGAGGAGTGGAAAGGAACTGGTCACCCTACCGCACGTAAACTCCGGCTCAGGAACACCTCTGCGGAGGTTCGGACCTGCCTTCGGGTAGAATAACCCTTACCTTACCTTACAAGACATATAGCACTGCAAATACTATGCCTGACCATAAATGGATCTGAGTTTTGTACCGGTCATGAGGATAGATAATTGAAGCTGATTCGTGGTTTGGCAGATGTGGCATTAAAATTTATGTCCACAACATAATACCCGGTATTAAAATATTGTTCCTTTATTGTTGCTATTCTAACATAGCTTCTCATAAGATCGTGGTCAATAGCCTCGTGCACTTCATGGGTGTGAACTCGATTTGCAAACTTGTGTGACTGTTCTACTCGCATGAAACTGAAACCCTGTTTGTGTGCTGTACTTTGTGACTCACATAACTTAGTTCTGATTCTTGATTCCAAGTTCGCAGGCTCAATCTCGGCTGCGATAGCTGATTTTTGAAGTTTGTTCAAAAATCTGGGCACTTGCATTTCATTGTTAAAATGGCGCATGGCTTTTAGTGCCGGGATATATCCGAGGACTTCCACTCGCCAGGTGTAGGTCTTTTGATTGACTCTCGTAGGAGACCTGCACGTCGTGATGGGGATGACATTATGAAGACGACTCATACACCCAGCCCCTGTGCCAGCGGAATTAACCAATGACGGTTAAAATTCCGACCTTGCCGGGAATCGAATCTGGGACGCCTTTAACCAAAGGCCAGCACGCTAACCATTTAGACATCGAACCGGACATTTCAGTGCTGTTAGCATGTCAGTGATCTCTGGCGGTGCGCTCGCAGAATGTTCAACACCCAGTCCGTAGACCACGTCACGTACTCCGTTGCGCAGGAAGATCGTGTCAAGTCTCAACCCTTGAAAAACTCAGAAAAGCTGCTTCTTTTGGTCACAACTACAGAAATGATAAATTCAGTCTGATAAGACTAATCTCAGAAGGCAAGGTACAAAAGAAACGTAGACATGAACGGGGAAGATTATCCAATCTTCTACAAGGAAGGAGTAATAGGAGTAGGAGTAGAATTGAGGGTAGGAAAGATGACGAAAGTACTCTGGCCTGTGTGTTAGTTAACATCCCAGCATTCGCCTGAATTGCTATGGGGAAATCATGACTGTTTCTAGACTGGTTAAGCGGGAGGTCACAACTCAATCTTTCCAGTAAAAAGCAAACAAATCCACAGTTCTAGCCATTCTGGCAGGCAACTCAATGTTCCGGTCTCTGAATCTCTGCCTAATGATGGTGCAGTCTATTTTATACCTACCTAGAGTATCCAGGAGTCGTCAACGTATACAGAGGTCGTCTGTGGTGTTTGAACCATGTATTAGCAAGAAATAAATTATAATCGGTGCAGAATTCAACCAGTCGACGTCCTCTTTCATTCAATTGTCCCAATCCGAATTCTCCCACTGTATTACCTTCTCTTCCCTGGTCTGCCGCTATATTCCAGTCTCCCATCACAATTAAATTCTCGTCACCTATTATTTATTGTATTCAATCTTCAATCTCTTAATACTTATATCCTTTCGATTTCTTCATCATCAGTTGACCTAGTAGGCAAATAGACCTGCAGTATTATGGTGGGCATTGGTTTGGTGTCTATCTTGACAACAATAATCTTTTCACTATACTGTTTGTGGTAACTTATCCGCTGCCTTATTTTCTTATTCAATATTAAACCAACTTCTGCATTCCCCTGTTTGATTCTGTGATGATAATTCTGTAGTCGCCTGACCCAAAAATCTTGCTCTTCCTGCCGACGTACTTCACTTGTACAGACGATATGTAACTTTAGTCTATCAATCTCCCTTTTCGTATTGTATAACCTATCACAAATATTCAAATTTCTAACATTCTACGCTCCGACTCGCAGAATATCAGTATCCTTCTCCCTGACGATTTCCCGCTCTCGTGCAGACCCCCACCTGGAAATCCGAATTGGGGACTATTTTACCTCCGGAATACCTTTCCCAGGACGAAGCCATCATCAGTGCACCATTCATACAAAGGGAACTGCACGCACTTGGGAGTTAGTTACGTCTGTAGTTGCCAGTTGCTTTCAGCCCTGTATCAGTATCAACACAGCTAAGTCATGTTACCGTAAGTGTTATTACAAGGCCATATCAGTCAATCATCTAGACTGCCGCCCTTGCAACTTCCGAAAGGCTGCTACTCGTCTTTCGATGAATCATTCGTTCGTCTGGTCTCTCGACAGATAACCATCCGATATGGTTGCACCTGCGGCTCGGCTATCTGCTTCACTGGGATACACATGCCTCCCAACCACGGCAAGGTCACATAGTACGCAGGGGATGAGTATTAAAAATTTCTGCCATAAATACGTAAATAAATTTAAGTTGCTCAGCACTTTATTTCGTATTTATATCGCTAGAAGCATCAGATTATTCAGTAAGCTAACACTGAATATGTCCCTCGTACTTCCGGCAGTAAGCTGAATTGTGGCAGTCACGTTTAATTAAAAGTAATATGTTGCTTTGAAATCATCGCAATTTGACAGGTTCTTACCTACGATATACTGTGTTCAGAACGTACGGGTACACTATCTACAGATCTCTGAGCATTTTCCTTTTTCCGTTTTTATTGTTCGATGATGTAAAATTGTAATTGAACCTCCTCGAATTTCAAACTGTATATTCATTTTACAGCGGATGATATCCAACGGATGTAAAGATAAAACAGACCACTTTTGCTTTGCTGTTTGTGAACGAAACACTTAAATTCCTTGGGAATTGGTGATTGTGATTATTATTAATATTTACAAACACCTTTATTGCATCATGAATATTATTTGATCGGTATGGAAACAATGCAAAATAATATTGGAAAATTCAGAAGAACCAATCATCTTCTCTTAACTCTGAGCAGAGGAAAAAGGAATCTGACAATTCGAAGAAATGTTATCGACAAAAGAAAGGAAAAATGCTCCGAAGGTTGTGAAAGCGAAAGTCACCCTAGCTCTTTAATACATAGTACAGTCGGGTCGGGAAGAGAACGAGTGTTGACCAAGGAAGGTTGGATAGAAAAGCTAAAACTGAGGAGCCTGGCACAAGCAAGTGGCTCAGGTAGAAATCTATTGGCTGCTGACTTTGGTTCCAATGTTGAGAGACCCGGGGGTACGCCTTTTGGTCATCTATTAGGAGAGGCAGGAAACACCGTAGATGTATTCTACCATCGCCACCTACAGGGGAAGGGATTCACAAACGTTGAACATGAAGTTAGAGGCCTAGAGGCTTTTATGAGGTTCTCGCTCTGTGAACGAAAATCCACCATCCGATGATGATTAGGCCTACAGTCTAATCCACCGAAAAACGTGATCAATCACGTATTTCATTAAGTTGAAAAGCTTGGCAAAGGGAAACTGTGAAACCAAGTAAATCCTCGAAGGCTATTTATATTTACAAACACCTTTATAATATTATGAATATTATTCGATCGGTATGAAAACAATACAAAATATTCTTGGAAAATTCAGAAGTAGTTTGTCGTTAATGGTGTAGGCCGTAATATTCGTGAGACATTAGGAGAAGAGGATATGTACAAAAATAATGTTGCTGAACTGAAACTGTATTGGATGACCTATCGATTGTTATATGCAGGTGATCATCGATGGATTATTTTGACCAGACTGCCAGCACCCTGCAATCAGAGCTGTTAGCGCGTGGCCAAATATGCCAAGGGAAATATATAATGCATATCACTGCTGCTTGCATCAGTGAATAGGGCTGGCTATGTTGGGCTTTTGGCGTTGCTACAGTCGGAGTATTAACTAGCTACGAAACTTTCACTTGTACAGATTAAAATAAGCAGAACTATGTGATCTCTTGAGAAACCCTAAACCTTGTAAAATGGAGTAATAACGGGCTCTGCATTTTCATACCTAGATGAAGTCATAACAACTTTCCACGCCA
This sequence comes from Anabrus simplex, assembly GCF_040414725.1. NCBI lineage: Eukaryota > Metazoa > Arthropoda > Insecta > Orthoptera > Tettigoniidae > Anabrus > Anabrus simplex. The sequence goes on from NC_090266.1 coordinate 453,958,989, forward strand.
AAAAAGGATGTTCTGAACGTCCTTTCTCAGTTAGCATGGTGTAATATACAAACTTTGAAAGAACGAGGAAGTGTGGAGAATATTTCGTTCTGTATTATCATAACGTGGCATTTTATAGCTCTACTGGCTGTAAAGTTCATGGTATTAAACAAACTACTGTAAGAATGTTAACAAATTAGTCATGAAACTGTTACTGCTCCTGCAGCTCCTTTTTAAGTGCTACGCACTATAGTATACAGCTATCAGGTGAAAGGAATTCATAGTGTGAAAGTTCCAGGTAAGTCCACCAATATTGTAGTGTCTGTAGTAGCGTATGAGGTTACAATTAGATGATGTCTGGATTGTAAATACACTGCTGAGTTATTCACCTTAAACGCTCCGCTGAAAAAACTTGTAATCCAAGGATTATATCGACACGTTGTTGACTTATCCTTAAAAGGCATGAAGGCGCTCGTAAAACATTGTGCTGAGTTTCTCAGTGGGACTTTTAGAAACGAAAATATGTGCACCAGCTTTGTTTCTTTTTAATGGAGCTATGGTTATCTCTGCTCCTAGAAGAAAAGTTAATACTTTCACGAATTCAGTCTTGCCGTATCAGACTGTTCGTTTGCACAAAGTCTTGTTGACACATGAACTGCTTCCTTTTCGTGATCTCAGCCACATAACTGGTAACGATCCATACTTGGGTTTTCAAAAGAAATAAAATAATAATATTAGTTACAAAGAAACGTATCTAAAGCATTATTTTCTCGTTTTGAGATTACAGTACATATGAATTGAAGAATGGAAGAAACAAATTTAATAAAAGCTTTGTTATTGTGTTTATGGAGTTGATGAATATGGAAATAATAACACATCGGGTAGTAGGATCCGCGGTAGTAGAATTTGGTATTGAAAATTTGGACATTCTCACGCATTCGCACGTCCTTTAAACGCATGGACAACGCCGTACCACTGCAGCAAGTGCTGCGATATCTTCAGTCTGTGGCATCATCCCTCCGGAAAAGACTACAGATGTGCATTGCCGTTTGTGGTCAACACTTCGAGCACATAATAAAATAGAAAAATGTTGTGCGAGAATCACTAATTGAGCCGTTCCTTTCCAGGCATCTCTTAATTCATTTGTATCCTTTGTTTTTGTGGTAATTCCACCTAAAACCAACTAACGATTGACCACGAATGGAGGGTCAGTGTATCAACCGAGTGACTGCGTGGTTTTGGTCACGTAGCTGTGATCTTACTTTCCCACTATTGACGGCCCTGAAGATGGGTGTTCGTGGTTTCCTCCTTTTCACACGAGGCAAATGTTGGAGCTATAGCTTAATTAAGGCTGCGATTGCTTCCTTCCTAGTCCTAAACCTTTCCTATCCAATCACTGCCATTAGACATGACCATTAAAGGCACGAGTTTATGCTCGCGGATTAGCGTTCTGTTCTTTTCAGCTATTCACTTAGCGGACTCACAACGCTCAGCAAAGGTCTTCTGGCCGCCGACACTCTAGAATGATCTCCGCTTCATAGAATGATCCGTGGCAGATTCTTTTTCAGACAGGACCCAGAAACCGTACTCACCGCGTAGCAATCAACTCAATCTACGTCGCCTCCGACATGCTGTTATTTATGAGATAGAAGGAGACAGTAGGGAAGATTGGAAATAAGTGATGCTCTGCATGCTGTCAGGCCAGAAGAGGTGATGAGGTGTCATAGGGGTGTAATCGGGTAGTAAGGATCGGGAACAAATCTCATACACAGAAAGAGAAAGGTGCGACATATAAAACCTGACAAATTGTAGATAGTATATGCAAGGATGTGGACTGGAAGAGTCCAGGTAATATTGCTAGTTAGCTGCAAGTATCAGTCCAGTTATTCATTGGATCAGTCCTAGTTGGCACTGCTGTGAATAGGACGGGCCTTGCCGGTTACCAAGATATGTCGCAGGAAATACTAGGAACTGCTGCACAACATGGTTCCCTTGGAGTCCGTGGTATATAGTGTCCCATCCGATCCTGGAGAATGTGGCCACGCCCGCCAAGGTGAGGGCGTATTGGAAGGCACAATACGACAGGACTCTTCTCTGCCCGAGCCACTGCTACATATATCCCAGGCAATTGCTATGAGAGCCAGAATGCCCCCCCCCCACACCGGCGCTTCCATAAGTGCAGAACAGTCTTTGTGGTCGGGGTCATCCGAAAGCGGTTACAGCGCTCTGAGAGTCAAGAGCTAAACTGACGATGGCCACACATCAAACATCGGAAACACTGCAATAGCTGTTGGGGGGGGGGGGGACGTTCAGATGCCACTTGATTGCCGCTTCCACACGATTGTTCCTCTTTCGACTGCCTTCCTGGAAACAGTCTTTGGTTGCGCCCGAGTGGTCCTCTCCTGATGGGCCGAGTTTTCATTCTTCTTCCTGTGTGGGGGCGGCGTCTTCTTATTGGTGATGGTCTCTTCTCGGCAAGGCAGGAGGCCTCATCCTGGAAATGCCCCTCCTCCCAGCCTCGGGACCGTGAAGGGAACGGGAAGCCCTTCCCATGCCGGCATCTTCTTATTTCTGGCTGGTGGCGGCGTCAGTAGACGCTGGCATGTTAGTGTTTTCGCTGTCTTGTATAGTACACACCGATGTCTGCACCGTGAAAAGGACACTGATTGGTTGTGATACCTGGGTAGCAACCTCGGAAACCCAAAGGGCTTTCCTCTCCCTTTCCGTGGAGCCATCCGCTGTCCGAGGTGCCATCCTGGGTTGCGCCCGTGTGATGTTCACTTTCTGGGTGGCCCACGCAGTTAGCTGACGTTACTAACTGGCGCTCTTGGGTTTCTGCGTCCACTTCAAAAAGCAGGACAGGAAGACCTGGGTCGCGAAGTACAGATAGCTCAGTTCAGATTTTGGTCTTGGGGCTAAGCGCCTTGATGAACATCCGCACATCAGCCTTGTAGTAGCGGTCGGCTGGTCTCACGAGTATGATGGTTGCTAGCATCTTCCCTTAAATAAAAACCTATAAGTGAAATGGCACTAAGAAGCACAGTGCTCTATGCGGATGGGGATGGGGGCGTCACTGTCCACACCAGTCCCCGCTGTCGTAGGCTCCATGCCAGCCGAAGGGCATAAGTCTTTGCCCACCTGCTTGTGGCTGCATTAATGGAATGAAAATGATCGAGATACTGGAGAAATTCTGCCCTCCTTACCTTTCTTTATCGCGTAAATTTCGTTAGCACTAACTGAGAGTAGAATCCGAGGTGTGACGTAATAGGAACTGGTAGTACTGAAAGGCCGTACCAGGAAAGGATAAATAGAAGTGAAGCAATCAAATTGTGTCTATTGAAACATGGGCTCAAAAGAATCACGTCAAACTCTGACTCTGTGTCTTCGCAGTACACTTGTGTGTTACCAAACTGCGTTTCGTAGACCAGTTACGAACAAACCAAAACCTACCAAATACTGTTTTCTTCATTATCTGCTCGGATAAAATTTAGGAATAAGGAGAGAGACATTTTGTGCCGAGCGAGTTGGCTGTACGATACAGGTCGTGCAGCTGTAAGTTTGGATTTGGAAGGTGATGGGCTCACTCCCTCTCGTCGGCAGCCCTGGAGATGGTTTTCATTGGTTAATCATAAACAGATAAATGCCGAAGCTTTAGCGAATTATGGCAGTGGCTGCTTCCTTACTAGAAAGACTTTGTGTAGCAGGAACTGACAAAGAGTTGCATTTTAGAACTGTACTTTTATTCCTGATGACCCATAACTTCTATCCAGTCAATGAATTATCTGTACTTCAGACATGTCTTTCCTACGGTGCCACCCTTTCCTGTTTGAAAGGAAGCTCAGTAAATGCAATCACTCTGTAAGGACACGCATGCATTCCGTCACGCCACATCTGCGTAAGATGAATCACGAGTTCCCAAACGGTTTCAGTTAACATTATGATCCACACCAGTCTTAAGTGTAATGGCGTGGATTAGATTTCATTTTAACTAACGGTCTCATTGTGTGGATAACAATTCGTTTCCCCGATTGTTGGCTATACGACATCCTCCAGACTGATGCCTAGGGAACCGGGCGAGTTGGCCGTGCGCTTAAGAGCGCGCATCTGTAAGCTTGCTTCCGGGAGATAGTGGGTTCGAAACACACTGTCGACAGCCCTGAAGATGGTTTTCCGTTGTTTCCCATTTTCACACCAGGTAATTGCTGGGGATGTTCCTTAATTAAGGCCACAGCTGCTTCATTCCCACTCCTAGCCCTTTCCTATACCATCGCCGCAGTAAGACCTATCCGTGCTGGTGCGACGTAAAGCAAATTGTTTAAAAGAAATAGGAAAGGGAAAAATAGTCGACGAGTTCAAGAGCTGAGTGACGTCATTTGCAGTGTTTTATGAGCGCTTCGCACTGGGCGAACACGGATCGGCTATGATCGTGCTTCATCTGTAGCTGCCGACTCGAGTGTTTTGGTCAGCGCTTGTTTCGAAAATACGCGTCAATAACAAGGAAAGCGAACTTTTACGTATACTCACATGTCATCACGGGTGTAAAATGATTTTGACGCGAAAAATAAAATATTTTTTTGCATTCATGGATTAATTTCACGAACTCCGCTGGGAATTACGATCAATCACGTATTTCAGCGCAGAAAATCACTTCCGTCAATGTACGAAAGCCACACAACTCTCGTGCCTATGTTAACACCTTTATTTTTCATTTCTCGGCAGCAGTGACTCAATAATGTAATCATTCATGAAGATACTGCGTTAGTCAGGTTTACATAAACATATCAGCGTTGCGGAATACGTTTACGTTTTCTTCAATGTTTTACCAAGAATAGTTAGTAATGGCTCGTACCTATTCTTGTATAAATGTGTGCAATACATTCTATAGAACGCACGAAGTTATTCTTTCGTCGGTACAGATACAAGCAGTGACCTGCCGGTAGTACATAAATCTTTCTCATCGATGGAACTATCATCATGCTCACACCCCAGCTCCTCCTGGGCAGGTTCGAATTCACTCGGACGGTGACGGCACAATGTCGAGCCTTTCGAGATCTCTCAATCGCATCTCTACTGATACCATGACATACCTGTCCTACCATCTGCTGAATGCAAGTGTTGCTGATGCTGAAGCCCATCACGTTCATGACGTAGGCCTTTGAACAACCACTGTACAATTCATGACATCGAACATTTTGGAAAATCGTTACTTAACAACTGATTTTGAAGGTATGAAGATAAATGGAAAGACGCTTCTATGACACCAGATCTTCAAAATGACCTGATGGTTACTCCACGACAGAAGACCCTCGCTTCGTTCATGCTACCTCCAGCAATTACCGCTCACTTTAATGCCCACACATTAATCGCGAACGAGGAGTAGCTGGGGAGGGAGAGAGGTTCTAGAAGGGTCAAAATATTCCATTGCTGGCTTATTTCCCTAGAGGAGCACATTGTAGTCCGTACGTGCTGTGCCTCCCTACTTCCCAGGGGCGTGAAACTCCCTCCCCCTCATGGGCGTAATGTGTGGCGCCGTCCCTGAGGAACATCTTGTTTCTACGACCATTCGCTTCAATAATAATGATAATAATGGACAAAGTAAGATCGAATAACAAACACGTTGACTGCACAGATTGGTTATGATACAATAGAAGTTAATTTTGCCGTCCAGAAACTTTATTTTCTCATCAGCTCAAAGTCATTTTTCACTACCAATATGGGGGCAAAGTGTTTGAGTCCAGATGTTACAGCAAATATTATAATCATAATCATCTGTTTATACCATAATTATAGCAAAGAGGATAGGGATATCGGTCTCTAAGTAGATGAAGTTTTAAGGGTGAAATTCAGATAATAATGCACAATTTTGAAGCACGAATAATCAGACAATGATGAATGTGTCAGAGCTCATTTCCATACTTCTGAAATTACCTCAGTTTCCTAAATTTCGTCCGACCGAGCTCGATAGCTGCAGTCGCTTAAGTGCGGCCAGTATCCAGTATTCGGGAGATAGTAGGTTCTGACCCCACTGTCGGCAGCCCTGAAAATTGTTTTCCGTGGTTTCCTATTTTCACACCAGGCAAATGCTGGTGCTGTACCTTAATTAAGGCCACGGCCGCTTCCATCCCACTCCTAGCCCTTTCCTGTCCCATCGTCGCCATAAGACCTATATGTGTCGGTGCGACGTGAAGCAAAAAAAGAAATCGTCTGTAAGTTTATGAAGTTGTTCAGTCATATCATCACTTGCATTTATCCACATTTCCGCGACAATTTAATTTTCTCAGGAAGTCTTTTTATCTTTTAATATGCATACGCCTCTTCAGTCATGCCTAGGCCATTCATGACAGCTGATGGTGGAGCTGTTGAGGATCCAACCAGCCTTAGGGCTGTGGACTGAACATACATACATATTTTGCATGATGCTTTTGAATTTGAATACATATATTCAGGTTATATTTTAACAAAATTTATCGCTGGTTTTTTCCAGTTGGGGAACTTATTGAATTATTATTATTATTATTATTATTATTATTATTATTATTATTATTATTATTATTATTATTATTATTATTATTATTATTATTATTATTATTATTATTATTTAATGGGATCTGCAGATGTTTGCTATCAAAGTGTATATTGTCACCCCCCTAATTAATTTGAAAATTACAACATGTGCATGTTAAGAGTTTCTTACGGATGCTTGTCAGTCATATTGTTTTCTTATCTTATTTATTTATTTATTTATTTATTTATTTATTTATTTATTTATTTATTTATTTATTTATTTCTTTATTTATTTATTTATTTATTATGGTTGGTCCGCCTCTGTGGTGTACTGGTTAGCGTGATTAGTTGCCAGCCCTGGAGGCCCGGGTTCGATTCCCGGCTCTGCCACGAAATTTGAAAGGTGGTATGAGGGGTCCACTCAGCCTCATGAGGACAACTGAGTAGAGGGGGTTCGATTCCCTCCTCAGACATCCTAGAAGTGGTTTTCCGTGGTTTCCGACTTCTCCTCCAGGCAAATGCCGGGATGGTACCTCACTTAAGGCCACGACCGCTTCCTTCCCTCTTCCTTGTCTATCCCTCCCAATCTTCCCATCCCCCGACGGGGTCCCTGTTCAGAATAGCAGGTGAGGTCGCCTGGACGAGGTACGGGTCAGTCCCCCAGTTGTATCCCCGACCCAATGTCTCATGCTCCAGGACACTGCCCTTGAGGCGATAGAGGTGGGATCCCTCGTTGAGTCCGAGGGAAAAACCAACCCTGGAGGGTAAGCAGATTAAGAAAGAAAGAAAGATTTATTTAGGTACCTATTTTTATATATCTTCAAGCTTCAGGTTATATTTCACAAGTACATTTCATTTTTACCCATCATATTACACACCCAAGAAAATTAGGCATCATAGCAAGCACATTGACCGTTCATAAAGAAGTCACCTTCGAACTACAATAACAGGTGCTTGCAGACTACTACATTAGCAGCATCACAACAACTAAACAGGCAAAGTCGCCGAATAGCCTTCGGAAATAAATAAGTACTAATGGACTTATTTCTTCAATATTCTTACTTTCTAACTGGGAGGCTGGAAAATCAGAATAATTCTTCTCAGTATCTCCAGCGAAATCTCAACCTTCAGGAGCGATACTTCACTGATTCAATGCATTCAGTGGACATTTATTTTCCTTTGGTTTTCAGCCACTCGGAAAATCAATCTCCCAAACAAACACAGAAACAAAGACTGTTATAAAATATTCCTACCTATCCTCGTTAACTCCACCATCACTATACGTAACACTTAAGTCATTTATCGCATCACAGCTTCCAGTGTTGCCAGTTTTACCAGCCGCCTTCTTGCGGATTCCATTCATAGATCTGCAGGCTGATATCTATCCACAATATTCTGGCTCATTATCTGTAAGGAACATTTAAACCGGAAGCTTAAAAATATGGCTGTAATGCTCTATCTATGATCGCTAGGAACCGAATCCAACATTAAGATGTATATCTGCAAGCATTTATCAATGTTTGAGCTTCATGCACTCTATTGTGTTTGCTTTTTCTCTTCAGAGTTTTATTGATTGGAATTTAATATGCGGTTTTGATAGTCTTTGATATTCGTGTGTCATAACCTGCAGTCCTGTGTCAATTTTAATTGCTCTTCCATCAGCCTGTTCCTATATGAGTTCATAAATTGCTCTTTTAGAGCTTATAATATGGCGATCGTGTTCCCACTTCTTTCACTGGCTTCCGTTTATATCCAGGCAATTTATAGCGTGATAGCTACTTTAATATACAACGCAACACACGCTCTGTGTAAGAGAATTACAGGGCATTCTAATGCGGTTTAGTTCGCGTGTTATATGAATAAAAGGGGAGTGCAATGGCTTATGCATTAAATATGAAACTAAACTCATTTTCTAATTCTTTGATGTTAAATTGTCCGTTAAAATTGTTACAATATTACCACAATATTATAATTCACTTCAGACTCAAATGGAGGTCCGGAAATATAACAACTGCATGTAAGTTTCAATAAACGTAGGATCATTCGTCAAGCCGCGGTGGCAAAGATAACTGAACCATCAAAAATTTGTAAAGAATAAAGAGAAAAATAGGAGTGTTACACTTCTTAGCGTGGTCTTCGCTAGAGTTCACAAAATGGTCAAAGCAGATTTTCAACTTGTACGATAAGTAGTGATTGAATAACGAGTCGAAAACGTTCACTCCATCTAAATCAAAAGCCAGCCAGATTCTTCGATGTGGTAAACCACTTAGGACGATCAGATGGGCAACCAGACTTGGTGAATGTATATTGAATAACCAAACCAAACCACGTGGCGTAAAAGCCCCCCAAGGGCCAAGGCCAACCAAACGACCGCTGCTCATCCCGATGGGATGCAGATTACGAAGTGTCATGTGGTCAGCACGACAAATCCTCACGGCCATTATTCTTGTCTTCCTAGACCAAGGCCGCCATCTCACCGTCAGATAGATCCTTAAGTGTAATCATGTAGGCTGAGTGGACCTCGTACCAGCCCTCAGATTCAGGTAAAATTTCCTGACCTGGCCGGGAATCGAATACTGGGCCACCGGGTTAGAGGCAGCCACGCTACCCCTATACCGCGGGGTTGGCATTGAGCAGTGATTGAAAGAGACGTGTATGAAGACGAACATAAATCCTAATCCGCGAGCCAAGGTAATTAAGCATATGGTTTGTGATGCTGGGAGAGGAAAGGTAGTGGCCGCGGGCTTAATGAAGGTACAGCCTAAGCATTTTCCTAGTTAAAAAATGGGACATCTTCGGGGCTGCCATTGGTGTGATTCGAACCGTCTACCTCTCGAATACAAGCTTAAAGCTACACGAGCCGTGCCGAGTAGCCAATTCACCGTCTTCTTCTTCTTCTACTTTTTCTTTTTCTTTTCTTCCTCCTGGCCTTTTTCCCATTTCCTTTGAGTCAACACATCACGTGGATTTGGCCTATTTTTTTTTTGCCGTACATTCAGCCTAACCCGATTCACTATTGTGTGTTTCTGTGGCTGTGGTGGTGTGATGTGGTGTTTGTAGATAAAGTGACGTGTATTAAGACGAACACAAATCCAAATTCCTCGAGCCAAAGTAATTAAGCTAAAATCCACAACCCAGCTGGGAATCAAACTCGGTTCCAGCTGAACAAAAGGCCACCACGCTGACCATTTATACAAGGAACTGGATGCGTATCCATCTCATGGACTGTCATATTTTTGACATAAATGAGGTTTTCTAAGTCTTATAATTTTCAAATTTCTCAACACATGGCTGGAGATGTTATTCCAAAACTATGTTTATAGCCATCATTACGATGGATTGCCAACATTCAAAGTAATTAGTGATTTCTTAAAAAATAAATACATCTGTTAAGCAGTTAACACGGGAGCTTTAAAAGTAATCCAACATATCCTCATAAAGTGTGCAGCTGGCCTGTCAACAGGGAAAATTGATGGATACAATTTTTTTTACATTCACAAGCTACCCCACAGCGAATTCTCTTCGGAAAAATAATGTAACGCGAAGAAGTAGAGTGTTTCTCGCAGAACAATTGAAGAAGTGTCATTATAAACGCTCATTGTTGAAGTGGCATATAGCCACGTCTGTCTTACTGATAGGAAGAGACCGGGCGAGTTGGCGGTGCGCGTAGAGGCGTGCGGCTGTGAACTTGCATCCCGGAGATACTAGGTTCGAATCCCACTATCCGCAGCCCTGAAGATGGTTTTCCGTGTTTTCCCATTTTCACACCAGGCAAATGCTGGGGCTGTACCTTAATTAAGGCCACGGCCGCTTCCTTCCAACTTCTAGGCCTTTCCTATCCCATCGACGCCATAAGACCTATCTGTGTCGGTGCGACGTAAAGCCCCTAGCAAAAAAAATAGGAAGAGAAATTCCTCATAAGAATTATTCCACGCTTCATAATCATATTTCATTAGCAAGTCGAAGCCACCTGGTAAATATGTCGTATGAGGACACGGGTTGTGTCCACCTAACAGGTCCTAGAGTGATCAATACATGTCACCGTTGTAATGGCCTGCCTAGGCCATGCCGACTGGGGCCCCATTAGCGAAGTTGCGCCACTGCCGTGATTAGGGCTCGAGTGGGCGACTCTTAGTCGTCGAGCTGCGCACATGAATTATCACAGAGGACCACTAAGTATTGAAGTTATTTATTGCTTGAATGTATCACTATGGTTTGGGAATTGTGGTATGTGCCACACAGCACTGACCATGCATCAATAGTTCCACTTGAAATAACACAGCTGAAGTTTAGTACACTATATATTCCCCTTGAAGTAAATAACACAACCCGCTCGGCTGCTTTATCATAACACACTGACATTAACGCACGATTTCTAGGCTATCTGTGAACTGATGTTCCATTCCTCGGTGTTTTATCTTCTAATTTTTAGTTTAATTTCCATCACAGCACCCAACCTAGTTTCTCAGTTAGTACAGAGTTGGCCAAAGTATCGGATTTGACCCTCAGCTCATTCAATGGTATTAATAACGTGGTGTTAGTAGGGTCCTTTAAGCATATAATGTACATCAAATAATACTTTTTACTTCCATCCTGTTCATGAGAGGGCAAGATTGTTCAGTGACATTATCACTGGTTTTTCACCAAGCTGACAGCTGTTCCAATCCTTGCCAGTACATATGCGATTTTCGTATATAAGATTTTGTCTCTGTGGTTCATATTCTACGTGGAAATTATAATTGTGTTGCTTTGACATTATATCAACTCACATAAAGTTGTAACTTGTTTGATATTACCTCCTCTATGATTATTATTATTATTATTATTATTATTATTATTATTATTATTATTATTATTATTATTATTATTATTATTATTATTTATTTATTTATTTATTTATTTTTATTAGGGCTCGGAAGTTGAGGAAAATTCCTTTCTCGTTTCCTCTAGAGTGTCCGAAGACGAGGCCCAACATAAATTATGTTCATTCTGGTGCATTGTAAACCAGAAAATGTTGGGTTTTATTTTTCCTTTTTTTAAACTTTTCTGGCTTATGGGTTCTATTTTAGTCTTTTTTTTGCAACTTCACCGTCTGTCGAACATATTTGTACTGCCCATTCTTAATTCGAATCACCATTAGTTCATCCATCACCTCTGAAACATCTTTTCTTTTGTAAAAGAGAAAATGAATCGAAAATCAAGTGAGATAAAATGAAAAATGAAACCAGTGCATGAAAAATCCAGGGGTATGTTGCAAGATGAGTGAAATATTGAAAGGAGAAAATTTCGATATGAGTGCTTTCGAAGAGGAAGATATCACTTGCTTCAAGTATGAACTCTTAACATCCATTAATAATTTCGTGTGGCCATTTCTAGCCGAGTGCAGCCCTTGTAAGGCAGACCCTCCGATGAGGGAGGGCGGCACCTGCCATGTGTAGGTAACTGCATTTTATTGTGGTGGATGATAGTGTTATGAGTGGTGTGTGAGTTGCAGGGATGTTGGGGACAGCACAAACACCCAGCCCCCGGGCTATTTGAATTAAACAATGAATATCAAATTATTATAATTAATGAACCACCTTTCCAATACATAAAATCCTTATATTTAGGATGAAACCATTTAATCACAAATTGGACATGTTTCACTCAACTTTGTGAGCATCATCAGCAATAGTTAACATAAATCATTGGTGGGTCAGGGCCAGGGCCCTGATCCTGGTGTATATCACAAAAGAATGTCTAATATAAAATAAAATAAAAAATAATAATAAAAATAATATATAATAATAATAATAAAAAATAAAAAATAAAAAATAAAATAATGGCAGAAATTACAACGCAAGGAGTCCCATAAAGGCTAAATTACGCCGATCTAGACGACATTTTATCACCAGTGAACTCGTTTTTCAACCATCATGTGCGATTTTAGCGTTTCTCATCATGTTTATTCTTAAAAAACAGCAACATAGTCTATAATAAGAACTCACCCTGATTTGAAAAACTGATTTTATCATAAACAGTGTTAATATAATCGAGCGTAGATATGTTGGACAACGATTTTTAAGAACATCTAATTACCATATACTATTTTTAACATTTAAGCCATCCATTCCGTTTCACATTTTAAACAATCTGATTTTTTTTAAATTGTTTTAATAGACATAAATAATCTTACTGATTATTTTTAAATTGTTAAATTTATATATTTTATCAATGTATATTAGACATTCTTTTGTGATATACACCAGGATCAGGGCCCTGACCCACCAATGATTTATGTTAACTATTGCTGATGATGCTCACAAAGTTGAGTGAAACATGTCCAATTTGTGATTAAATGGTTTCATCCTAAATATAAGGATTTTATATATTGGAAAGGTGGTTCATTAATTATAATAATTTGATACTCTGAACTCCAATACGGTTGAAAAATGAGATTTAAAACTTGTAATTAAACAATGAAGGTTAAAATCCCCGACCCGGCCGGGAATCGAACCCGGGACCCTATGACCATTCAGCCAACGAGTCGGACTTAACATCCATTGATGTGGAGGGAAGTTTCTCGACAATTTGCAATGTGCTGTCTGAAAACCGGCGATCCTTTACACCTAAAAACCTGCAGATGACTATTGTGATACACTGAAAAGCAAACTGAGGTAAGGTTTCCGAATTTCAGTTAGTGGTTAAGCCAAATATGATTCCAGGTATTGTAATTTCAATTTCTTTCTCGAGGATATCCATTGGGGGTTCGCTGAATTCATTCTAGGTGGAAAAAACATTTCATTCTGAATTATTCTGCATGCATCCTTTATTAACAAACACGGATTTTTTTAAAAATATTTTGTTTATAAATAATTATACCACTATGATGTCTGAAAGCATAAGTACTTCACTCATATAAATTTGCACTGTAGAATTTTACATTTTAAAACATTACATTCCTTCATTAAAAATGTTATGAAAACAAAAATCATTAATGAATTTGGATCGCATTTTTACATCCTTTTGGCAGGTTTTAGATCTTATTCTAGGTATTTTAGGTCTTTCTTCTTCTTCTTAATCTGCTTACCCTCCAGGGATGGTCTTTCCCTCGGACTCAGCGAGGGATCCCACCTCTACCGCCTCAAAGGGCAGTGTCCTGCAGCGTTAGACATTGGGTCGGGGCTACAGCTGGGGAGGATGACCACTACCTCGCCCAGGCGACCGCACGTGCTATGCTGAACGGGGCCCTTGGTGGGGGATGGGGAGATTTTTTTTTCTATTTGCTTTACGTCGCACCTACACAGATAGGTCTTATGGCGAGGATGGGATAGGAAATTCCTAGAAATGGGAAGGAAGCGGCCGTGGCCTTAAGTTAGGTACCATCCCGGCATTTGCGTGGAGAAGTGGGAAACCACGGAAAACCACTTCCAGGATGGCTGAGGTGGTAATCGAACCCACCTCTACTCAGTTGACCTCCCGAGGCTGAGTGGATCCCGTTCCAGTCCTCGTACCACTTTTCAAATTGCGTGGCAGAGCCTGGAATCGAACCTGGGGCTCCGGGGGTGGCAGCTAATCACACTAATTAGGTCTTTTTACATATAATTTTTAGGTAATTTATAGGTCTTCAACTTCTGAGCCCTAATTATTATTATTATTATTATTATTATTATTATTATTATTATTATTATTATTAAAATATGATTGCAATTGTTTTAAAAGTAAAAGCTATTTCAACATATTTTGTTATGCCAAATTCAGTAATGATTAATTTCCATCAATTACCGTTCTTCAACAGAATACTATTTTCAATTTTGATCTCTAAGGAAACTCTCAATAATATTAATCATCCAGGCTGAGTAGCTCTCTTGGAAGGGCACTGGTTTTCATGGCGGATTCGATCCCGTATCGGACTGATGGTATCTAAGGCTCTCAAGTACGCCAGACTCGTGTCAAAGATCGGCTTATGAAAGAACTCCTGGGAGACAAACTTTCGGCACCTCGGCGTCTCCGGAAACTGTATAAGTAGCTGTTGGGACTAAAGCCAATGACATTATTATTACATTAAGGAAGGAAAATTTAAATATTCTACCTGTTTAAAAGGTGTTATACTTATGGGCTAGAATTACTATGTTAATTGATTTTGTACAAGATAATTTGGGAATGCCCTGGTTTCTAGTTTGCATATTTGAAATCAGTAATATCTACAGGTATGTAGACTCTTTGTATGAGATAATAATAATAATAGGTTATTAACAAGAGCAGAAGTACCGGAAAGAACTTCAAGTGAAAGAGACATTATCAGCATTTATAAAACTAATAAATTGTTAGGAATGGTTTCTGCCAAAACCACGAATGAAAAAAAATCTTATAAACTAAACTATTCTTCCAAATACATGCTTCAACCTTAGTAGGTAATAACATACTCATTCCTAATGTTATCGCATTAACTTCGTGGAAAATCCCAGTATGTACGGGGAAATTGTTAGTCCTATATGAAATCAGCACACCAAAGTGTGTATAGATCAGTAGAAATATTTGAAACAATTTTCTGTCTCATCAGTTTTAAAGGCCTATGTTATTATTTATTTATTAATGGGTTAGTGCGTTGGTTAAAATAATAATAATAATGTTATTTGCTTTACGTCCCACTAACTACTTTTACGGTCTTCGGAGATGCCGAGGTGCCGGAATTTAGTCCCGCAGGAGTTCTTTTACGTGCCAGTAAATCTACCGACACGAGTCTGTCGTATTTGAGCACCTTCAAATACCACCGGACTGAGCCAGGATCGAACCTGCCAAGTTGGGGTTAGAAGGCCAGCGCCTTAACCTTCTGAGCCACTCAGCCCGGCGTTAGGTAAAAAAACCTGTACATTCACATATTAATTGGCTTACACAGTACATCATGGTAAATGAATTACACAAAATTAGGCAATGAATGCAAATGAACGGCTCGTTGGCTAAATTGTCATCATTGAGGCCTTGGGCTCAGAAGGTTCTGGGTTCGATTTCCAGCAATGACAGTGTAACCTCGTTCGGTTAATCAATTTAATTTGGGGACTGGGTGTTTGTCGTAATACACTTCTCTTCATTCACATACACAACATATCATACTATCAACCAGCTCAGAAACACGCAATAGTGTACACATCCCCCCATACAGGGTTTGCGTTGGAAACGTCACTCGCCTGAAAAACTGGACCAGATCGACATTTGCAACTCATATCGCACCCTCGACTCCACCAGATAGTTCAGAAAAGTGGTAGAAAAGAAATGGAAAAAAGGAGGGGGTGCATGAAGGTTGAGTGGCGTAGCATAATCAGCGGTTTCTGAGCGGTGCGAATCCCAGTCAAAGAATGAGGGATATCTGTTTTTCTTTTTACAAGTTGCTTTACATCGCACCGACACTGATGGGTCTTATGGCGAAGATGGACTTGGAAGGGGCTAGGAGTGGGAAGGAAACAGCCGTGGCCCTAACTAAGGTACAGCCCCAGCATTTGCCTCGTGTGAAAATGGGAGACCACGGAAAGTCATCTTCAAAGCTGCCGATAGTGGGGTTCGAACCCACTATCTCCCGATTACTGGATACTGGCCGCACTTAAGCGACTGCAGCTACCGAGCTCAGTGATATATGAAATGAAAATTCATGTCTCTGTGATTCGGATTCCACGTCAAACTGGAGGTCCCGTCTCTATATCAACAGTCACTTAAAACTACAGGCTTGCTTTCAAATTCAAATAAAATCTCGTTTGGACATGAGGTACATTTTTGGCAGTAGTGATAGGCTATATATATTTTAGTTGACGTAAATTAACTCATCCATTGGTCTAATAGCATTAGCTTTTCACGGAAAGTAAGATGGAATTACAAGAAGTAAGAAAGAAAGACGATAACTGCTCTCTAATTCTTGCTAAAGTAGCCTTACGGGCACATCAGGACACGTAGGTAATCGATTTTAAATAGTCCTATACTGTTCTAGCCTAATGAATTATGTTCATTACGGTGGTAATGTCCCCGAGTTGGTATGGGACCCTAAGAAATTAGAATAACGCGTGATATCGTCTCACTTAGAAGGACATCCTTAGATGGAAGGGTTCCAGGCAATTTCTTAAATATCGTACGAAACACACTTCTTAGTGAAATATTTCAAGCCAGACTGAGTGGCTCAGACGGTTAAGGCGCTGGCCTTCTAACCCCAACTTGGCAGGTTCGATCCTGGCTCAGTCCGGTGGTATTTGAAGGTGCTCAAATACGACAGCTTCGTGTCGGTAGATTTACTGACACGTACAGGAACTCCTGCTGGACTAAATTCCGGCACCTCGGCGTCTCCGAAGACCGTAAAAGTAGTTAGTGGGACGTAAAGCCAATAACATCGAATTATTGAAATATTTCAAATAAAATCTCGTTTGGACATGGGGCACATTTTTGGCAGTAGTGATAGGATATATATATTTTAGTTGACGTAAAGTAACTCATCCATGGGTCTAATTATGCAGAATATGTTTGTGGCCACTTGTCACTATACATTAACGTTCCAAGAAATTAACTACGGATATTAATATAAAATAGTGTATAATCAGGGGCAGTTAACATGCTCCTTGTAAGTCAATAAATAATCTCGCTATATCCGCTAGGATAATTTGTGCTCATAAAAGGGCAGTTACATTACTGTGCTTGTTCTACTTTTATTACATAACCATAATATGTACCATCACTCCAGCCAAAGGTGCTTGTTCACTTTAGCGTGCAATTTTTGTACTGTTCAAGTTCAGATCATTATAGTGAATGGTTGGAAAAACAAATTTCAACATATTTCTTGCTGCACTAATCGTGGTGCTGAGTGAAAAGACATTGTAGTAAGATGGCGAAGGAACAAAAACTTTAACGAGCGAGCTGGCCTTGTGGTTATGGACGCACAGCCGTGAGCTTGCATTCGGAAGATAGTGGTTCGAACCACGTAGCCCTGAAGATGGCATTCCATGGTTACCCATTTGCACACCGGCCAATGCTGGGACTGTACTTTAATTAAGGCCACGGCCGCTTCCTACGCACTCCTATTCCTATCCTAACCCATCGTCGCCATAAGACATATCTGTGTCGGTGCGACGAAAAGCAACTTGTAAAGAATGGTCCTACCGAGTTCGATAGCTGCAGTCACTTAAGTGCGGCCACTATTCAGTAGTATGGATATAGTGGGTTCGACTCGCACGGTCGGCAGCCCTGAAGATGGTTTTCCGTGGTTTCCTATTTTCACACCAGGCAAATGCTGGGGCTGTACCTTAATTAAGGCCACGTCCGCTTCCTTCACTGATCCACCATCGTCATAAGACCTATCTGTGTCGGTGCAACGTACTGTAAAGCAATTAGCAAAAAAAAAAAAAAAAAAAAAATATGAGGCGTACTGGGCAAGATGAGAAGTGGGGTGACTTGCCAAGCAGTAAAACTCCAAGACGGTTTTCAACAGCATTTATTACAATCACAGGATGAATCCTCTGAAATAACTGCTCCACTTTGCTTCGGAAACCCTACCTAAGGCGAATATTTCATTCCACTGCACCAAGATGTGTCATGACGCCAATCATCTCGCTTGTAACTGATGGAAATTTAATGTATAGTTTTTTAAATTTTAATTAATTGAATAATAATAATAATAATAATCTTATAGAAGTAAGAAGATATCACAAATGAGTTCTGAAATGAAATGTCAACAGAAGTCAAGGCAATATCAAAGGTAATTTCATCGTGACTCTTAATGGAACAGCGAGATAGACTAAATTCCGCACAGTCTCTTCCGCTAAATATATGGTAATAGAGTATTTGCTAGGCTAGGGCTAAATGCTCAGCCATACGCCGGTCTTATCGGCGCAATGGAAATTGCTCGTCGGAGAAACGTACCCTACATTACTGGAGTAGTCGACGGGAAGCACATTATACAGCTGTACGCACCAATCCTGGCTAAATCCGTCTCCGAAGGGCATCCCATGTAACAACCACCAGATAACAGGCAATCCTTCCTGTGGAACTCGCCCTAAATATTTTATTTAACTGCAATTTACTGTCGAAGGATTTTATCTAAAGGACCAAATATTATTTTATGTAAGTAAGTAAGTAAGTAAGTAAGTAAGTAAGTAAGTAAGTAAGTAAGTAAGTAAGTAAGAAATAAATAAATAAATTTGTTAGTAAATGATCGATTGAGTACATTCGTACGTGTATGAGCGAGTTATTGGTTAAGACAAGGGTCAAATACATTATAATATTTACGTTATTATTAACTGTGCGTAACTATAACTGTTAAATTTACTCTCATGCTGAAGTCCGGCTCTTTGGCTGAATGGCCAACGTAGTGGCCTTTGCGTTCGGGGGTCCCAGGTTCCATTACCGGCTGGGTCGAGGATTTTAGCAACGTTTGGTTAATACTCTGGCTCTGGAGGAGCGGGGTCTGGGTATGTGTGTGTTTTCATCTTAATACACACTTCTTGGAATACGTACAACTGTAGTGTAATAGTGAATCCATCCCACCATATAAGTTCGGCGTCAAGAAAGATATTCGGCCATAAAACTGGACTTAATCCACTTCTAGAATTTTGGGAAAGGTGAGGAGGAAGAGGTAAAGATTTGCTCTTATGCTAAAGTGAGTCAGAACACTGCACTTTAGAGCATTGCTTCCAAGCTTCGCGGTAGTCAATTGACTACTTTCATTTTATCTCAGCACACCCCGTTATTTAAGTCAAGTGTCTTGTCGAGTCTCAGTACGTTGATTATTCCTATAAAATAATAATTTTCTGTATATGTTTGCTTACTTTCACCTGAGGATGTGAGTGAAGTCCAGTGTTGTAACTTGTCAATCAATATATCTAAAAATTGACTCTAATTTTGAACGTCTAATTAGATGAACTTACATACATTTGGAGTGGCTGCGAAATTTTAGTATTTGTAGCGAGAAAGTGGATGTGCGGTTTGGGTTTAGGTTCACGTAGCTATCGGCTTGCATTCGGTAGATAGTGGGTCCGCACCCCATCATCGGCAGCGCTGAAGAAGATTTTCCGTGTTTTTACATTTTTCCACCAGGCAAATGCCGAGGCCAATATCGCTTTCTTTCCGCTCCAGCCCTTCCCTATCGCATCGTCACCACAATTCCTATCCGTGTCGGTGCGACGTAAAGCTCCTTTTTTTTGCTATTTGCTTTACGTCGCACCGACACAGACATGTCTCATGGCGACGATGGGATTGGAAAGGCCTAGGAGTAGGAAGTAATCGGCCGTGGCATTCCTGGTGTGAAAATGGGAAACCACGGAAAATCATCTTCAGGGCTGCCGACAGTGGGTTTCACGATGTAAAGCAGGTTGTAAATAAATGGTGTGCGGGGATGGTCAGGATGTTCCTGTTTTGGGAGCAGGTGTTGAGTTGATGAGTCTCTGAGAGCTTGGTAAATTTGGGTGGATGGTACTGAGATGTAGACGTACTTAGAATGTTGTGTAGTTGATACTGGGCTCGTCTGTTGGTTTAGCATTGACAGTTTAAGATATGGAGTGATATTTTTACCTGTTTTCACAATGAACCGAATGAGTTAATGTTGAGCTTTCTGTAGTCCACTGGGTAACTGTGAGATAAGGTCGCTATCATCAATATAGGCATTATTGAAGTTTTGAATAGGTTCGTTTTTATTGCTAGAGGTAGAATTTTCTTGGATCTTTGCAACGGACGGAGGAATCGATACAATCTTGAACAGATAGATATATTTCACTTGCTCTGACCACGAGAGGCCTTCATCAAAGATAACTCCAAGATTTCTTTTCTATTTTATTCAGTGCAACTTTTGTGTCAAGCCGACCTCGTGGTGTAGGAGTAGCGTGCCTGCCTCTTACCCGGAGGCCCCGGGATCGATTCCCGGCCAGGTCAGGGATTTTTACCTGGGCGTGAGGACTGGTTCGAGGTCCCCTCAGCCTACATGATTACAATTGAGGAGCTATCTGACGGTGAGATAGCGGCCCCGGTCTAGACAGCCAAGAATAACGGCTGAGAGGATTCGTCATGCTGACCACACGACAACTCGTAATCTGCAGACCTTCGGGCTGAGCAGCGGTCGCTTGGTAGGCCAAGGCCCTCCAAGGGCTGTAGTGCCATGGGGTAACTTTTGTGTCACGTAACAGAGCTTCTGGTAGATTCCCACTTCTGAAGAAAGTTAAATCATTTTGGTGATCTATTATGATGGTTTTGCTCTTTTCAGGGTTAATTCTGAGTCTATTTTGTGTACCCCAGTTACAAGGCAATTGCAGTTCAGAATTGAGTTCCAGTCTGGTTTTCGGGATGTTACATTGGGTCAGAGTGTATATAAAGTTGCACATATTGGGCATAAATATGGTAACTAAAAGTTGTTAATGACTTTGAAATTTCACTGATAATGATCAAATTAATAATGGGCCCAGCACAAAACCTTGAGAATCTCCAGAAGTGACCATACGCCAGGAAGATGAATTATTGACCAAATTTACTCTCTGATGCGTGTTATTTTGAGGTACGAACCAAACCACTGTGCCGTGCCAATGCACATGTTGAGGGTTCTGAGCTTTGTAATAAGGATATCAGGAACCACGCTGTCAAATTAAAAGCTGAAATAGATTAGAATCATTGGAGTTACTTTCCTGTTATTCATAGCACTTCCGATATCTTCTGTGGAAGTACTACAATTGAGTCAAAAACACGACTGCAGGTGTCTAATACATTATACTGACGAGAAATTGTTACCTGAGCATGGATTATTCGTCCAAAACCATTGGAGAGAGCTGATATGATATATGATTTAATAAACCGGCTTTGTCATCAATTGAACTCATCAATATAATTACATGTTGCCTCGGAACACTTATAGATTCATATTAAGTGGTTGAATTTTGATGTTATTTAAGTACCTAAAAAATTAGGTTTGATTTATGCTTTGGACAACGTAGATAATATGCCATGTTTATTTGATATACCTGGTACTGAGAGCTGTCCATGGTGTAAGACCTTACGGGGACAGTTTGTAAACATTAACTCCAAAAGAGACTATTAATTATAACTGACGGAGGTAGCTTTCAATGGCAGAATAATGACTGTAGCATGTCAGAGAGTTCCCTTGAATTTGGGATTGTTTCAATGGCACAGTGAGTTCTTGACTCTCCCTGTTATTCGAAAGAAGTTTGCAGTTGAAATCACCCGTGGTACTCGCTTACGTGGTCAAGGAGGAAATATACTTTAGATGGACAATAGATTACAGCAACCAAACATTTCTTCTGACAGATTTCAATTTCTAGAAGCATTCATGCAACGCCAGAGTCGATATGGTTAGCAGGAATAGCAAGAATAATTATATTCCCTAAAAAATGGCGAATGGCTTTTAGTGCCGGGTGTGTCCGAGGACATGTTCGGCTCGCCAGGTGCAGGCTTTCGATTTGACACCCGTAGGCGACCTGTGCGTCGTGATGAGGATGAAATGATGATGAAGACGACACATACACCCAGTCCCCGTGCCAGCGAAATTAACCAATGATGGTTAAAATTCCCGACCCTGCCGGGAATCGAACCCGAGTCTCCTGTGACCAAAGGCCAGCTCCCTAACCATTTAGCCATCGAGCCGGACTATTCCCTAAAGCATCTCTAACTTAAGCTGATATACCCCCTCCCGTTCGTGAAACCCCGTGGTTTCTGAAGAGTCTGCATCGGAGAGGTTTACCAATCAATCAGGATGTGTAGGCCGGGCTGAGTGGCTCAGACGGTTGAGGCGCTGGCCTTCTGACCCCAACTTGGCAGGTTCGATCCTGGCTCAGTCCGGTGGTAATTGAAGGTGCTCAAATACGTCAGCCTCGTGTCGGTAGATTTACTGGCACGTAAAAGAACTCCCGCGGGACTAAATTCCGGCACCTCGGCGTCTCTGAAGACCTTAAAATAGTAGTTAGTGGGACGTAAAGCAAATAACATTATACATTACAGGAAGTGTAGACCGTAACCAGTATTCAGTGATAAGTAGAATATCAGCATTTACTGCTGACAGTATATTATTTACTTTGATATAGTGACGTATGAGACTGAAAAAGTGTGTAAAGAACATGAAGGTTTCTAGGGTCTGAGTACAAAGCTTTTTGGAGTGAGGCGACCGTAGATCTATTTAGGGATTCACACTCAGAGGGATTAATAATAGAAGTGGGAAGGTAAGAGGTGGTTTCGAGTATATCGAAAGGGTCTGCACCCTATAGTTCTAATAATTCACATGACAAGCTTGACTTCGAGTCGTCATTTGGTGCAGATTACTCATTCAGACGGGCGTATTAAAAATTCAAGCTACATTAAAAAGTACCATCATTAAGAAAAAATTAAAAAAGGAAAGAAGTAGATGATTTTCTTCAGTTATCACTTTACATTCGTACAACCAATGTACACTGAGCAGCAATTGAATTAGAGATAGCTACCGTTTTGAAGAAACGACTCTGTAGTCAGTCCGATGAATATAGTAGGATCAATAGAGTGACAGCTGAACACAAGGTGTGTCAGACACATCTCAGTGTATTTGATCACAGGCAGATTTTCGTTGCCACAAGTATGGGCCATTCGATTTTCGACGTCGTACTATCTTGAGTGTACCCTGAATCCGGTGAAATACCGTGGTGTGCTATGTGTTGATTACAGGGTCACCGATGTCTACCTCGGATAGTAATAGTGTATGGACGGATAGCAGTGCAGCAGATCGCTATCGAATTCAATACTGGACAACAACGAAGTATCTGCCACCATACCATCCAGAATCATCTCGCAATAGGATACAGAATCCACTGTCCTATCAGCGTAAATCTATTTGCCGAACATCAAAAGACACATTGATTCACTTGGCAAGGATCAACCGCCATTGGACTCTCGAAACATGGTAAAAATCGCCTGGAGAGATGAGTCGAGGTATCAGGAACTCCCAAAAGAAGTACAATTATTCATCATTTACTAAGGCTTGTTCAAACTTCCTGTAATGATCTGGAGAGTTGTTAATCAGTCTACACTATACTTCTAAACCACGAAATACAAAACAACTGTTTTCGAAACGAATGGTGACTGGAGATTCAGTCACCAAAAAAATGTCCCTCATGATAAATATTCAATTTAAGAATGTTGTTGTGTACGCCTGGTGGTTTTTAGAAATAAATTTTGCAGTGATCTACTCTCACTCATTTATATAACCAATTCGGATGTATTAATGCAACCAGTCGGGGAATCCATTTCAGAACATTCAACAGGCGATTTTAGGACCAGCAAAAACTATGGGCAGAGTGTTTCGCCAAGTCATGGCGAAGTCTCAGGTGTCTGTGGCGAATGATATCGTCATGGGTATCACCAAGGCCGCCTAGTTTCGAATCTCGGACATGCATTTGGCGCCTCTGAAATGGAAGGCCACGTCTCTGTGATTCTAATACCACGTAAAACTGGAGGTGTCATAGCTGTGTTCACGAAGTCATCAGTAATGTAATTCTACAAGCTTGCTTGCTTTCAGGCTATACCCTTGGAAAGTATCTTGTACTGCCTAGACAGTCTTGCCATACCGTGTAAGATACTATATTATCCTTAAGAAGAGTACTATACTGCTCTGTACAGAATTCTTAGAACAAGAAAATCACTTGATTTTTCATTTCAAATAATGAATTCTTCGGTTTCAAGCCAGCTCAGTCCTACGATGGTGAGATTTAAAATTGACGGACGAACATATACTGTCGATTTCCGTCCAAGAATACGTTCCAAAATTTCTGGGCAAATTACTAGCAACAGCAGCATGAAACAAGACAGTATTTTGTAGTTTCATATTGAGTTTTATACAGGCCCTATATAGCTCTAGGGGCTGCCTGGCCGAGGCGGTAAAGGCGTGCTCGGTTCGCCCGGAAGGACGTGGGTTCGAATCCCCGTAAGGAAGTCGAAAAATTTAAGAAACGAGATTTCCACTTCCGGAGGTGCGTATGGCCTTGAGGTTCACTCAGCTTACACCAAAAATGAGTACCAGGTTAATTCCTGGGGGCAAAGGCGGCCGGGCGTAGAGCTAACCACTCTACCCCATCACGTGCCGAGGTTAACAATGGTGGAAGCCTTTACCTTCCACTCCTCCAAGGGCCTTCATGGCCTGTACGGAGGTGACTTTGCTTTGCTTTGCTATGTAGCTCTGCTAAATTCCTCTTTGGATACATATCCTCCCTAAGCTCGTATAGAACACACGACGTTTGCTCACATATAATTCAGAAATGCCATACAAATGACTTATTGTGGCTATTGATCATTCATGTTAGGAGTTAAAAGTAATTTGTGAAACGTTCCCTTAAAGGCTTATCTCCACTTCCAATGCTATACCGAAAAATATATTTACTCGTATTTCGCAGTGCTTTCATTATGATCTGTGTGGCGAGGAGAGGCGATGAAAGACGGAGAAGAGGTCTCGTTCTCATCTGACGAGGGCAATTGCCGAGCAACCGGGCAGCCAGCAACTAATAATATTGTGTTTGCTTATTGCTATTCCTCCCCGCGGGCGGGCGACGGCCGCTAACATCGATCTGCGCCTCCTCATGTTTTAGTGCCTGCTCTGCAGATGTAGAGTTAGCACAACCCGAGCTACTTCTGGCCTATGCTTCCGAAGTTAATTGGAAACCAGGGCGGTACTAGACGAGCTGAAACACCACCTTCCGACTAAAGTGCAAACTGTTCTCCTAGTGGAATTAGCCAGACTGTAAAACTTAAGGGAATACCGGAAGCATTCGTAGAATTTCCATACTGGGAACAGAGGCACACTTTCGTAATCCATCTTCTTCTTTCACTTTTCCCACACCTGTGGGGTTCCGGGTGCGAACAGTGTAGCACATGTGTATTTGGCCCTGTTTTACGTCCGGATGCCCTTCCTGACGCTAAGCCTATGTGGAGGGATTTACTCAGTATTGAGTATTTCTGTGGTTGTTGGTAGTGTGAGGTGCTGTCTGAATATGAAAACGAGAATGTTCTGGCAAACACAAATACGCAGTCTCCGAGCCACAAGTATTAACCAGACGGGATTAAAATCCCCGACCCGGCCGGGAAACAAACCTGGAACCCTCTGAACCGAAGGCCTCAACGCTGACCATTCAGCCATGGAGTCGGACATTTGTATAATAATAATAATAATAATAATAATAATAATAATAATATGCCCGGCTCCATGGCTAAATGATTAGCATGCTGTCCTTTGGTCCAAGGTGTCCTAGGTTCGATTCACGGTCGGTTCGGGAATGTCTACTTCCATTAGTTAATTCCTCTGGCTCGGGGGATGGGTGTTTCTGATGTCTTAAGCATTAGATTTCACCTGCGGTAGGGTCCCACACTCACAGACGCGCAGGTCGCCTATATGGCGTTGACTGGAAGGAAATGCACCAGGTCTCTCTGGCGGCTACACGCAATAATAATAATAATAATAATAATAATAATAATAATAATAATAATAATAATAATAATAATAATAATAATAATAATAGGTATTAATTGGTGGAGAAAAATTGAGTTGAGTAGAAATGTAATAAGGAGTTTGCTGGTGACTGATCTTAATAGCAGGCTGTGTTGAAAGTTTGCAATATAATTATGTTAGAAAATAAATGTAAGTATATTGTATGAAAATTAGAATTTTCCAGCTTAGAATGATGCCAGTTGGGAATAAACTTTAAGAGGATTGAGAGAATACGAAAATGGAACAGACCGATGCTGTTGTTAGACAGCAGCCATCTTAACTTCTCAGAGTAACTATTCTAGATGAATGTTTGAAAGTAATGGAGGGAAGTTCCCTCTGCCATCTGGTGGCAGAAAAAGGTAATAATAACAAAGCATTCTCTTATTCTTAGATTATCTGTGGAATGTGGCCAATTACTGTCAGGTGGCCAATAACTGTATGGTCTCCCCTACTTGTCCTTATATTAAACCTTATTTACTCCTCGGAGAAATGAAACATTTATCCTACGATACACCGCAACTTAGAGGCACCCACGAATACTCGGGACCGGTGATCTAAGTTCCATTAATGCAGCATCGAATAGGTAACCTCGTGATGTCTTAATTCCAAGAAACGTTCCCTATTACGAAATTCCAGAGCATCAGGTCCCATCCTCTCACTGTTATTACCGTGTACTCAGAATTAGCAAGCATCTTCTTCTGCACTTATTGCTTTTGATAACATCACATAGTGAAGTAGAATATAATCTTTAATATGTGCCTTACGAAGAATTGTCTTCCTTTTCCGATTACAATATTGTAACAGTATATTGTGGTAGATTACATGAAATAATCTACACATTTCGTTACAAGGAATTTCGTAATATATCTACAGATTAGTGTGTTTAGAGCCTCCGTGGCTCAGGCGGCAGCGCGCCGGCCACTCACCGCTGGGTTCCGTGGTTCAAATCTCGGTCACTCCATGTGAGATTTTTGCTAGACAAAGCGGAGGCGGGGCAGGTTTTTCTCCGGGCACTCCGGTTTCCCGTGTCATAATTCATTCCAACAGCACTCTCCAATAGCATTTCATTTCATTTGTCATCCATTAATCATTGCCCCAGAGGAGTGCGACAGGCTTCGGCAGCCGGCACCATTCCTACCCTCGCCGCTAGATGGGGGCTTCATTCATTCCATTCCTGACCCGGTCAAAAGATTGAAAACAGGATGTTGATTTTCATTAGTGTGTGTATAGCTCACGAGTTGATTGTTTGTATTGCCCACATACAGTAGACTATATTCCTTGTTTGAATATCGTACCTTACCTTGTTGAGCAGGCCTAGATGGTATCTAAATCCGAGTTCAAGCTTGACAGAGGTCATCGGATGTTTGAACGGCGGGAAAACGTCATTTCTGAGGTGCCGGGATTTAATTTCTCAGGTGTTCTTTTAAGTGCCAGTAAATCTGCCGACCAGAGACTGACATATTTGAGTACCTTCAAATACATCGGACTGAGCCAGGATCGAACCTGCCAATTTGGGGTCAGAAGGTCAACTCCTCAATTTTCTGAGCTACTCAGCCTAGCAATGGCGTAAAATCAAAATGCCTTTACAAGGTACCTGAGACCATAAGATTATTATTATTATTATTATTATTATTATTATTATTATTATTATTATTATTATTATTATTATTATTATTATTATTATTATTATTATTATGTACGATTGCTGCTTACGGGGAGAGAATAGGTAGTGTTTTTGGAATCCTTGATTTCGGAACTCATATTTCCATTTTGTCCGTGATTATCATTCCGTGGTTTCCCATTTTCACACTAGGGAAATGCGTGGGCTGTACCTCAATTAAGGCCACGGCCACTTCCTTCCCACTCCTAGCCATTTCCTTTCCCATCGTCGGCATAAGACTTATCTGTGTCGGTGCGACGTAAAGCAACTTGTAAACAAAGAAAGTCAGTACCAGTATTGCGATGCCAAGACTAATAATAGGTAGTATGTGTCACGAGACGTTAAGTCCAGATTTAGTCAACCAATCAATACCTTCCGTTTCTGAGTTAGCCCTATAGCAGCCTATAGATTATTTTGTTTTAGCTTCATGTAAGGAGCTTGGGACATCTTGACCATCAGGCCTGTGTACTTTGCTTCTGTGACGTTTTGATCTGATAAGCTGTGCAATGTAATGTCTGTGTTGAAGTGCATATTGTGTTTAGCTGGGGCTAGAACGGAGTAGGAAGCGGTCGTGGCCTGTATCTACTACAAGTACTGTCGGGATATTCACCTGGAATTGAATTGGAAAACCATGGAAAAACCCTTCTTAAATGGTTGAACTGCACTTGGTTGTGTTCCCTGGGGCTGGGTGTTTTCCGTCCCGATACCTCAAAACGAATGTAAATTATGACTAAGCTAGTAATCGAACCCTGGACAGCAGGAAGTAATCTTAAGTAGTGGTAAAAAGATTAGTACAACATTCAAATAACACGACAATCCACCTAGAGTTTGATCTGGTATTGTAGGACTTAAGAATGTCTAAAGTAAGTCTGCTGTAAAATGTTGCCATTATTACCACCAATTTTTTTGTCAGATATCGAATTAAATGAGTTTCTCTCTGAAGGATGTACTTCATAATGTATTTCAACATTGGCCTAATCCATGTCATACCGGGCGAGTTGGCCGTGCGCGTAGAGGCGCGCGGCTGTGAGCTTGCATCCGGGAGATAGTAGGTTCGAATCCCACTATCGGCAGCCCTGAAGATGGTTTTCCGTTGTTTCCCGTTTTCACACCAGGCAAATGCTGGGGCTGTACCTTAATTAAGGCCACGGCCGCTTCCTTCCAACTGCTAGGCCTTTCCTATCCCATCGTCGCCATAAGACCTATCTGTGTCGGTGCGACGTAAAGCCCCTAGCAAAAAAAAATCCATTTCATATTCTAATAAGACGTGGTGGAAGATTTCCCAACCTGACTTGCCCGTTGTGAGTACAGTGACTCTATTACAGTATTTACGTGTGGCTAAGTCCAGTCCAGCCGCCATGTTTTAGCCACATACTCAACCAGCTGATAGGAGAAGGAGAGTGGTATGATTATTGTTTCATTAAAGAATAGTTCAATATTTTATGATGTTACTTATTTTGCTTATACTGCTTATATATATATCAGTGTATATATACGTATATAGGGCCTATCAACGTATCAGTATTTGTTATATTCAGAGTCTGAGTACCTGACATAAGACTTCTAAGTTTAGATTTCTTCTTGATTTCCAGCAAGTCACAATTATTTAAGAGGTTAGTAATTCTGTGTTGATAAATAGGCTTATAATAACACTTATACTAAAATACATGAGGGATTAAATAGTATACTCCTTGTCTTGAATAGCATATATCATGACTGCTGATCTCCAACGACAGATTGCAAAGGTGGATTTTTACTTCGGAGCGTTGTGGAGGGTGGGTGAAGTCCGGAACCTCCACGTAGCGATCATCACAGGAAACATCGCATTAAAGGATACATCATACTTGTCTTCATGTCAGACACGCTCTCAGACAGACTTATAATTTCAGTACTGGTCGTTTTGCCGCATACTCTATAAGAAATCCATTATACATTCTATCCAGCTGTGAGCCTGTCCGAGGATTTTTACCTACTTCCCGATGAGCTAGGAAGTTATAATTTACGTACATATTCCGCCTAGAATGTAGTTTTATTTAAAAATCATAAAACTGCCAAACGTTGGACGAATTTTTAATAACAAGAAAATATCACACAAATTTACACTATGTACCCATAGCTGTAATTTCCCTCCCGCTCCGTCTCACTTTTAAGCACAAATACAGTACCTCCATTCGCGCGCCTTGATTAGCCGAGTACTCAATCAGGTGATATGATGCGGAGTAATACTGTTACTATTTCAAGGAAAAAATCAGTGTTTTAAGACGTTATTTATTTTGCTTGTGCTGTAGTCTATATGTTATATATACAATAACAGTATTTTTTAAATCCAGAGTCCTACTACCTCGCACACAACTTTTCATATTTAGATTTATAAGTAGTATACAGCAAGTCACAATTCTTTAAGAGGTTAGAAATTCTGCGGGCCGATGACCTAACTGTTAGGCCCCTTTAAACAACAAACAAACACAAACAAACAGAATTTCTGTGTTGCTGGGTAGGCCTATACTAACATTTATATTATAACACGAGTGGCATCAGTTTATCTGTGAATAGTGTCCGACTCGTTGGCTGAACGGTCAGCGTACTGGCCATCGGTTAAGAGGGTCCCGGGTTCGATTCTCGGCCGGGTCGGGGATTTTAACCTTAATTGGTTAATTCTAATGGCACGGGGGCTGGGTGTATGTGTTGTCTTCATCATCATTTCATCCTCATCACGATGCGCAGGTCGCCTACGGGAGTCAAATAGAAAGACCTGCACCTGGCGAGCCGAACCCGTCCTGGGATATCCCGGCACTAAAAGCCATACGACATTTCATTTACATTTCATCTGTGAATAGTGTCAAAGGGTTTCGTCTCCTTACTAATGTTCTGCAAGATATGTCAACTGCGAATTTGAGATATACTCTCTAAATTGTACAAAATCTCCTGCACAATTTAAAAGTAGTTTGAATAAACAGAATCTATCAGGTTGCCCTGAACATAATAAATATTTGCTTTACGTCACACCGCCACAAATAGGTCTTATGGCGACGATGGGATAGGAAAGGCCTAGGAAGTGGAAGGAAGCGGCCGTGGCCTTAAGTAAGGTACATCCCCGGCAATAATATATATATTTCAACATCCCTTCATGTCTAATGAAAATTAATTAAATGTATTTTAATTTCTGTTGTCACTCATAGATTGATCAGTAGGCAGAACATTTGTGGTTTTCCTAGTATTATGGCAGCTATCCATCGTGGATTCTCTGTCTCATTATGTTGAATTATGTATGTGGTGAATGTAAAGTTGTCTACATTCAAATACTTGTAATACTTCCATATTCCTGGTTACATGGTTTTACATATCAGAATATACAAAGTCATCAAGTGTAACTATACATATACTGTATATTTATTTATTTATTTATTTATTTATTTATTTATTTATTTATTTATTTATTTATTTACGTATGACTTATCAGTTCAGATATAATGTAAAAAATCGAAGAACCTAGAAAATAATTATAATCAGTTAGTGCTAAATTAACTGGTAGGCCTAGGTAGACAAAATTATATTACATAGTTCCACACAACACGTGGCCCTGCAGCACTTACAAGTGCCCCGCAAGCACTAATGATGAATGGGATGGTTCACCGTTGGGTTACAAAGGAGTGTTACAACGTGCTGTGAAACAAATAGTAGTCATTCTACTGCACACGTTCTCTAACAGGGTGCATTTGTAAACACGCCAAAGATGCAGAAAATAAAGTTTAATAACTCATTAATTTATACATGTACAGACATTCCACTCCACCAAAACTTTGCTTGTATGTGCCTTGAACAATCCATAAGCTTGTAATTGCAAATCTGTACGGCGAAATACGTGCATAGAAGGCAGGTGGCTACTTGGAAACTATTCGCGCATACAGTCTGCGAGCTTCGGCAGCATTCCAACCTAATTCTAAATAGATTAAAATTGTTGTTGTTTGAGTCATCAGTCCATAGACTGGTTTGATGCAGCCCTCCATGCCACTCTATCCTGTTTTAACCTTTTCATTTCTACGTAACTATTGCATCCTACATCTGCTCTAATCTGCTTGTCATATTCATACCTTGGTCTACCCCTACCGTTCTTACCATCTACACTTCCTCCAAAAACCAACTGAACAAGTCCTGGGTGTCTTAAGATGTGTCCTATCATTCTATCTGTTCTTGTCGTCAAATTTAGCCCAATCGATCTCCTCTCACCAATTCGATTTAGTATCTCTTCATTCGTGATTCGATCTATCCATCTCACCTTCAGCATTCTTCTGTAACACCACATTTCAAAAGCTTCTATTCTCTTTCTTTCTGAGCTAGTTATCGTCCATGTTTCACTTCCATACAATGCCACGCTCCACACGAAAGTCTTCAAAAACATCTTTCTAATTCCGATACCAATGTTTGAAGTGAGCAAATTTCTTTTCTTAAGAAAGCTCTTCCTGGCTTGTGCTAGTCTGCATTTTATGTCCTCCTTACTTCTGCCATCGTTAGTTAGTTTACTACCAAAGTAACAACATTCATCTACTTCCTTTAAGACTTCATTTCCCAATCTAATATTTCCTACATCACCTGCCTTCGTTAGATTAAAATTATGTCTGTGTATTCGTCGTTGTTGAACACTCCAGCCATTGTCGATATGTTGACAGCAACTGTAGTTATTATTATTAACAAATACATGGCGAATGAGAAGTAACCCGGTGGCAATGATCACTTACAGTTGTGAGATAATAAAGTTAAAACAGTATTACCCAACAACAACAACAACGACAACTACAACACAAGAGTACGACAAGCAATTCTATGGAAGGGAAATATTACATTATTATTAACATTCTAAATCCAGCATGATCAGATACAAATTCACACGTACCTTAAAGGATGACGAATATAAGAACAAGTGTGAGGACTCCTCGAGTTCAAGCGCCGACCCCCACCCACCAGACAGCGCTAGAGTGGCAAGCTTCGCAGTACCGATCAGCTGGTCTTAGGAATTATGCCAGGGGAAACGTATTACTCCTTAGCTGATATTAGTGATGGGCTAGCGACGGAATCGAGTAGAATCGAGTAATGTGCTCTTAGAATCGGTATACTCGACTCCAGACTCGAGTCTAAGCATACTAGTATCGCTATCTGTGGACATGTCTTATAACTGTAATCTATTGTACTGGATTGCACGGCATTCAGGGTCACTCACAGAATATTTTTGTGATGTGGATTGCAATATGTTTGCTGCTGATGATTGGTTTCATTGAGTCATCGGTCGTCAATAATTTGATTGTTACGATAATTATTATCATCATAGGCAAAATATTTATGACTTACTAACAAACCGTCAACTTGAAAGATAAACACGTAGGACCGAAGATGAGCGTGGGATGGGGGCAATTTCCACACTGTGGTGGGGACGTTTTCTAATGTCGATAACGGAAGCGTTCTATTATTATCGTTATTATTATTATTATTATTATTATTATTATTATTATTATTATTATTATTATTATTGAGCAGCCTGGAAGTAGCCACCAGGGATTTGTTGATAGCTATGAAATATTATTCCCGCGACGTCCTTGTAGGAAAACGTGTAATAATATTGTGCGAAATAATGACAATTTACTGCCAGAGAATTTATTGCAAAGATACATGATTGTGTAGGGCGTTCAGAAACATACATGTGCTGTAGTATCACTTATTGTTATTGTTCAACTCATCGGCTGAATGGTCAGAGTACTAGCCTTCGGATCAGAGGGTCCCGGGTTCAATTCCCGACCGGTTCGGGGATTTTAATCGCTTCTGATTAATTCCCCTGGCTCGGGGACTGGGTGCTTGTGTCCGTCCCAACACTCTCCTCATCATATTCACACAACACACTACACTACAAATCACCACAGAAACATGCAGTTCGGTTAGGGGCGCGCGACTGTGAGCTTGCATCCGGGAGATAGTGGATTCGAATCCCACTGTCGGCAGCTCTGAAGATGGCTTTCCGTGAGTTCCCATTTTCACGCCAGGCAAATGCCGGGGCTATACCTTAATAAAGGCCACAGCCGCTTCCTTCCACTTCCTACGTCTTTCCTATCCCATCGTCGCCGTAAGACCTATCTGTGTCGGTGCGACATAAAGCAAATAGCAAAAAAAAAAGTACTGCTTACATCCCGCCGCTATTCTTCGACCTTCGCTCAACTAAAGACTACACTCGGTTTTGTTCCTTTCCACAGTCATGTGTTGCAATGATAAATGTCAAAACGGAGGGTGTATTTTGTTCATTGCGTTCATTGTTTAGCTAGAACAGAATGACGTTCTGTCTGATAATGTGCTTCGTGTACATACATCACATTTCGGACGCCTAATCTTAATACCCTACATTATATCTGCCGAAAGTATGGCGTAAGTATAAACTATTCACCTGTCCCCTCGGACGATTGTAGGCATACCGTGACAGTAAAAAGAATGAAATGGCGTATGGCTTTTAGTGCCGGGGAATCCCAAGACGGGTTCGGCTCGCCAGGTGCAGGTCTTTTGATTTGATTCCCGTAGGCGACCTGCGCGTCGTGATGAGGATGAAATGATGATGAAGCAACACATAAACCCAGCCCCCGTGCCAGAGAAATTAACCAATGATGGTTAAAATTTCCGACCCTGCCGGGAATCGAACCTGGGACCCCTGTGACCATATCCAACACTCTAACCATTTAGCCACGGAGCCGGACACCGTGACAGTGATTTTAAATAATAACAATGTTATGAGTTGGATCCCTTCCTTTTTTCTCTCTGATTAGTGTTATATAGAGGATGGTTGCCTAGTTGTACTTTCTCTTTAAACAATAATCACCACCACCACTTTTACGTCCAACTACGTACATTTTTATGGTTTTCGGAGATGCCGAGGTGCCGAAATTTAGTCACTCAGGAGTTCTTTCATGTGCCAGCAATTCTACAGACACGAGGCTGACGTATCGGAGCACCTTCAGATACCACCGGACTAAACCAGTATCGAACCTGGGCTGAAGGCCAGAGAAGGTATGATATCATTATTAGAATATAGGGCATATTCAGTGGAGTGGGTGAGAGACGCCGTGAACGGATATTTTCATACTTTATTGTGCGTATATAATTGTAGTATTATCTTTCGCAAGTCATCATCAAATTCAGACTATTTATTTTGCTCACTCGTTAAGAATACTTATATCGTACCGGTCCATCGCTATCCCATAAAACCTCGGCGACCACTTGTACATACGCTCCATCCATCCAAGAGCGGGCGAGAGAGCGAACGTGTGACGTCATGCTGGCATCGAGTCTTCGCAAGCGAAACGAGCCCGAGCCTGGACTCGAAAGAGTCGAGTACCGCGATTCCAGGCATCACTCGCGCACATCACTAGCTGATATAATTAGAGCCCGGAAGTTAGGCAAAATGCCCTTTTTTACCTGGGTGGATATATCGAAGTGTCACGTAGAGACAAACATGTTTCCGTCCGTTTTGTACCGGTAATACCGGGCGAGTTGGCCGTTCGGTTAGGAGCGCGCAGCTGTGAGCTCGCATCCGGGAAATAGTGGGTTCGAACCTCACTGTCGGCAGCCCTGAAGATGGTTTTCCGTGGTTTACCATTTTCACACCAGGCAAATGCTGGGGATGTACCTTAATTAAGGCCACGGCCGCTTCCTTCCCATTCCTAGGCCTTCTCTGTCCCATCGTCGCCATAAGACCTATCTGTGTCGGTGCGACGTAAAGCAAAAAAAAAAAAAAAAAAAAAAAAAAAAGGAACGCTACGAGCAGTTATTATTTTGCCTTTTGTTGCCTATTTTAGCTTCCGTAGCCTATTTCATAGTTTATGGCCTTTTCTGCCGTTTTTAAGTTGTTGTGGATGTTTTCTGATGTTATTTATCTATGAAAATTAATCAGTGGGAGAAAAAGTATATAAATCCAATGCACTGTTCTAATAATAAAGAAATCATTTTAATTTAATAGATAAAAAATAACATTTACCTAGTCCGGCTCCCATGGCTAAATGGTTAGCGTGCTGGCCTTTGGTCACAGGGGTCCCGGGTTCGATTCCTGGCAGGGTCGGGA
Source organism: Anabrus simplex (assembly GCF_040414725.1). Taxonomy (NCBI): domain Eukaryota; kingdom Metazoa; phylum Arthropoda; class Insecta; order Orthoptera; family Tettigoniidae; genus Anabrus; species Anabrus simplex. Next base: position 453,994,671 of record NC_090266.1, read on the forward strand.
ATTTTAACCTTAATTGGTTAATATCGCTGGCACGGAGGCTGGGTGTATGTGTCGTCTTCATCATCACTTCATCCTCATCACGGCACGTAGGCCGTCTACGGGCGTCAAATCAAAAGACCTGCACCTGGCAAGACGAACCTGTCCTCGGACACTCCCGGCATTAAAAGCCATGCGCTATGTCAACATTTACCTAAACGATATTTTCGTATTGCACAAATCTCTACCGAAATCTCCACAAGCCAAACGGTCGAGAGTGTTGCCAGGTCCCGTCCTTGCTACGTAAAATTAAGTGTTGGTGGTGGTTATTGTCTTAATAGAAAGAACAACTTAATAACCAGCCTCTATTAACACTAATGAGAAGGAAGACGGAAGAGGTCCGATACTTCGAAAAATGAAGGGTCTCGTCGCCATAAGACTTATCTGTGTCGCTGCGACGTAAAAGCAACTAGCAAAAAAATGAAGGTATCGGAAACAGAAGAGGAAGGACCAAGAAGAGCGCGGAAAATGAAAAACTCCGTAGGCCTCGCAAATCTAATACCGTCAGGGTCGGAAAAGAACAAGAGTTGAACAAGTTAGGTCAGTCAGGAAAGGTAAGAGCGAGGAACTGACACAAGTAAGTGGAAGCAACGCCAGACTCAGCTGGGGGAACTGTGGTCGCCAACCGAAACTTAGAAGTTGAGAGGCCCTGGTCCCCCTTTTAGTCGCTTCCTCTTACGACAGACAGGGGAGACTGTTGACGTTATTCTATCCTCCCCACGCACCGGGGGATGTAAGATTAAGTAATAAAATGTGATGCAGATGTGTGTTACGTAGCTTAGTTTAAAGCAGCTTTATTATTTTTGTGCCTATTTCTGTCATTATAAATGCTTATTTTAATTATTTTACTGCGTTCGAAAACGAGCCTTACTAACGCAAGGGGCGCATGTGACTTGCTGCGCTGAGGAACAAGCAGCGAGCGACCGTCCAGTTGTTATCTCCTCATATTGTGACATAACTAATCTGTAGGCAGTAATACGCCAGTGAAAATCAGTTGTTAGACATCCCATTCACCATTCTACTTATGGTACTGTGCATGTTGAGTGCAGAGCCCGGAAGCTGGTTTGGACCTCAGAAGCTCCGCCATCAGCCGTCATAGGTGGCCTAGGCGTCACTGAAGAGGCGTACTAGGGAAATGAGGAGTGAGGTAGTTTCCCGTTGCTTCCCCCACTAAAGTAGAAGTTGCTATTGCATTTTTCAGTCTGCCAAGCCCACTGAAATGCTTGCACCAACCAACACTATGAGCAACATTTTCACACCATTCACAACAGGAACTGGCTGCATAAGGTATGGCATTACTAACATCACTCATACCTCGGTCACTTTCATGTTGTCAAAGACTGAAACAGGTCACTGAGAGTAACACATTTGTTCTAGTTCACACCAGAAGACGTAGTGCAGTGTAAGCACAAGGTCTTGCCAGCAAAGACAAAACTAACATAACTAACAACAATAAACTGGAAGTTTTGGTGGTGAAAACAAGCAGTTGTCATGATCTCAGGGTAGTTGTGTTTAGTGCTGTATTAAGGACGTCCAAGGTTCGATCACCGCGATGAGCGATTGATTGCTGGTATCTCTATACAGTATATTTTGAGAAAAACACTACTTTTTTCCAGGTGAAAACCATTTTTCCTGATCCCCTGGTACTTGTGTTGAGGGCATGGTTACCGCCCACACGCTGTTCGATCCCCATAATTTAGCGCCCCTGTTCGGTTGGTACTGGTAGATAGATATCCGCTGTGTTTTAAACATTCGATTTGTTACTATCTGTTTTGCTAATGCGTTGTTATTAATATTATCATTATAAGGGATAGGAAAGCCCTACTTGATGCTGGGTGTCACTTATAGAGTCATTTATAGATGAATAGCAAAAACTTGAATTCGAGAACATGTCCATCAAGACAGCTTGTACGCTGAAAATGAATGAGACATAAATGATTAGAAGTGGCAGTTCCTATAACATTTGATATCTAGGGCATTTTAGATAAAACAGATATTTCTAATGATATTCGTAAATTTATGACAAACGTAATAATCACTAATATCTCCGTTATTTTTCTTATTGCAGTAAAACCACACGGAACGCATAAGATCGGAAAGTGCATTTTAAACAACTTTCGTTATGCACAAGTTTTCGATTCAGCTAATATTAATAGGGACATATTTGTCATTTATTGCTTTGGTCCCTTAAAATTATTACGATACTTCGTTATTATTGTTACGATTGTAATGAATGACAAAATTTGGCTCCTTGTTAAATGCGTTCTATAACGTGGTACATAACTTTGAGAGCTAAAAATAAGCAATGGTCCAATTACATTTTACAAACCTTTTTTTCGGGTCTCCTTGTACATCCACAAGTACAAACCTTGGCATGCATTTTCTTCAAAACTAGGACCTCAGAAATACGTAAATCCATATACATCTCAAAACTAGTAATAGATACATTCGGTACTATTTAAGTGAAAATAGGTAGCCTAAACTTCACTTTAATTTGCATAAAGGGATATCTTATCCTGTGTGTAACACATGTGTTTAAATCAGCTCACGGAATATATCACTAAAAGGCGGTGGAGTCAATCAAACTGAAGCACTCGTTGGCCACACTACGCCTATAGGGTCGCTATATACACAAGCGCCTAGACTTGTCTTCTTACCTGTTCATTGAAACTACAGGTTATGTGAGTGCTCTTCTCTATCAGGCGGCACTGATTCTATCTGAAACGAGCAGCTTGGGGCCTATCAGTATTCAGTGTCCGTGCCTTATTGAAGTCGATGTCCGACTCGTTGGCTGAACGGTCAGCGTACTGGCCTTCGGTTCAGAGGGTCCTGGGTTCGATTCCCGGCCGGGTCGGGGATTTTAACCTTAATTGGTTAATTCCAATGGCACGGGGGCTGCGTGTATGTGTCTTCTTCATCATCTTTTTATCCTCATCACGAAGCGCAGGTCGCCTACGGGAGTCAAATAGAAAGACCTGCACCTGGCGAGCCGAACCATTTCTGGGATATCCCGGCACGAAAAGCCATACGACATCTCATTGAAGTCGATCGAGTTCGAGGCTGTAATTCTTATTCTTTTCTGTTCTGGTTGCATACGTACAGAACTGATTGTTGACGCTTTGTGATATTCATTCTCTTGAAGAGGATACTATTAATTAAAGTGAGCTGTTAGCTGTAATTCTTATACTTTATTGTTTCTTTTATATACTTAATACGTCCGCAATTGAAAGTTGACTCTTATAGTATTCATTCCTTTGAAGAGGTATGAAGGTGTTTATTCGGGAAGCACCTCCTCCTGTCGTAGAGAGGCAGCTAGTATATTGTAAAGATCACTCACTGAACTCTCAGTTTCTGATGCTAATTCAGTTATAGCAGCAAAAAGTCAGCATGTTAATTGTACACCGCCCAAGAAATCGACGTTCGAGAATATGAAACCTACAGTGAAAATAGTTTCCTAGGTGCTACTCAGATATAAGTGCTCACCCACCAGTTGCTATCTTAACCATATATTGTTTAATTTAATTACATTGTATTCCATTGGAAATGACTGATAACACATGAGCCACCGTAATTCGTAACTTTTAATTATAACTGTAGTTACTACAACCAAATAACTGAATCGTTAGGATGATGACAACGCTTCTTGTTGCTGGGTTCACACTGACGTAAATTGGTTGCCCTCTAAACCTCGACTGCCGCCTGAGTGGTGCACACACAGCAGATTCTATTTTGTCATGCTTAAATACTTTTTTGGTATTTTTTTATATAACGGCTGAAAGGATTCGTTGTACCGACCACGTTACTCCTCGTACCTGCAGGCCTTCGGACTGAGCAGTGGTCGCTTGGTAGGCCATGTCCCTTCGGGGCTGTTGCACCATGAGGTTTGGTTTGGTTTATTATTTGGACACTTCGGGGCATTAGTGTGAAGTTTGTGCGATTATTCAGGACTTTGTGAGCAATACACTTGAAGCATAACAATTGTTACCACCTGGTCATTCCGATATATATGATATATTCTTATTGGGCATGATCTACTGATGATGAAAGGAAGAAAATTTAGAGAAGAAAAATGTATTGTGTTTCTATCTCCTATATTTAAGCGTTACGTTCCAATGTATAAGAAGTAATTTCTACCATTGAAGCTCCATATCCTCGCCAGAATCCTGTAATAAGTTTCACATCACAGCCACAAGTAGCTACCAGCTTTGCTGCCGTTGCTGATAACGATTAGGCTCATGAGATACCTTTCACCCTATTCCAAAAAATAAAATCCGTTATGGCTGTAAATGACCACTATAGGAATATATGGTACACAAATGGAAATAACATACTTACTGCGGATCTTTAAGTAGCGATAGTGGTTGAAATAAATTACTGTGTTCTCATTTGGTTTTCTGACCTGAGGCAGAGAAAAGCAATTCGATGCCAACTGAGTCCCGTAAATGTCCTCATTGCGACTATATATGCAAAGACGATACCATAAACACATGTTAAAGGAAGCACTGCTCTACTTTATGGTTCTTATTTAGCATATAAATGTGTTGTACTATTTCGTTACGAAAGCATCAACGTGTATTCTAGAGCCCTGAAATGATGCTACATATTTAACTTCACTTAAATTATCATGATTACATTCGTTCATACAATTGTTGCTAGTAATTATGTTTATATTTTAAATTCAGAAGTTTCCTGCCATACATTCAATAGTAATTCTCCCAGTCAGAGATCAAATGAAGATACATTTTACTAGTTGAACTTCGTACTTTGAGAAAATGGATTTAAATATATTGCCTTTATTCTCAGGTGCTTCTTTAATTTTATCGGGGAATAAAAAGACGCATAATGGTTCTGCTCCAATGAGAAATCGTAGTACATAGAAGATAAAGGTTTAATTACTACATTTGTGTAAACTTTGCTAATTTATTGTATGACTCACTGATTGAGAGATAATAAGTTGTATCTACGTGTATTTATATTTAGGCCAGTCCAACTCGTTGGCTGAATGGTCAGCGTACTGGCCTTCGGTTCAGGGGGTCCCGGGTTCGATTCCCGGTCGGTTGGGGGATTTTAACCTTAATTGGTTAAATCCATTGGCTCGGGGGCTGGGGTTTGTGCTGTCTCCAACATCCCTTGCAACTCACACACCACACATAACACTATCCTCCATCACAATATCACGCAGTTACCTTCACATGGCAAATGCCGCCCACCCTCATCGGAGGGTCTGCCTTATAAGGGCTGCACTCGGCTAAAAATAGCCACACGAAACTATAACTATACTATATTTAGGTAAATACGTGGATATAGACCTAAATTGCCTTCATTATCGCGATCTACAACTTTATCTTACAATAAGAACGCTGCATTTGTTTCCTTATTAGATAATTTTATGCAAATAATAGTGTTCAGTACGCTAACACGGAAGCTAATAATATTCATTTAGAAAAGTTTGAGAACGAATTTATCGTAGAATATATAACTAAAGAAGGTAAGAAACTTTGCTATACATGGAACGCATTTTAATCATGTCGGAAAGCATTATTATAAGCATTGACTTATTTTAAATAGAAATGATATAGTTACATTTGAATACCCAGGGAAATGTACAAACGAACCCAGGTCATAAAGTGGATAATTATTTATACTTGACACAGGGAAAAAGATTACAATCTAATAATTAAAAATTACTGTAATAATTATCGAAGAACATCCCGAAAAATTAAAGTACTAACGACTCTGCAAGTGCCTAACTAAGAGTCATTACAAACAGGCAAAGTAGACATCCTTACTATATGCATAGGTACATACATACATACATACATACATACATACATACATACATACATACATACATACATACATGCATACATACTGAACCCTTATTATTAATTGGAGTCATTCCAGCTAGTATGCATAATGGTGAATACTTCTGTATGTTCAAAATAACAAATGACGCTACATATGTGTGCGGTGAAACAATTCATCAGGCAGTTGACCATATTCTTTGGTAGTGTAAATTACTCAACTCCGAGAGAGATGAACTTCGTACAAGTGTTATGAATTAAGTGTTGTATTGACAAACGTCATATGTAAATAATTGTGTATAGGGTATTAATTAGTACTGTCATGTATATACAAGCATGTAGTATTATTTTATGTAATGGAGCACGCTGTTAATAAATGATAAAAATATTACTGAACCTTTGGATAGTCCTGTAGCAGTAAAATATTATCTCGTCAATGTTAACGGCATCTTAGTAGATTCTTCTGTCTCAGGGTAGCATAAGGGCTCTTCGTCACTTTCTGACATTACTGGCGGGTATCAAGGAAATACCTAACTAATTGAAATTAAAAGCTGAGAGATACTAACTAAAATATATTTATTATAAACAAATGTTATGATGTCGAGATAAATAGGAAGATTAAAAACAACAAGAAACTGATGGCTTTAGGATTCGCAGAATTATTTACCACATTAGAAGGAGGTCGCGCAATCTCAGAATAAATTACCTTAAATGCCTCAGGGGCTATTTGAACCGAAAACCACTCTTTAAGTTTACTAACACAGAACAACTACCTTTAAGTTCCTTTATTCTACAGTGGGTTAGTCTCTCTTAATTCTAGAAAGTACAACTCTCGGGAACGTAGCTCCAGACTTTAAGTATATATAAGGATATCCACCACAGTGATATCAGGGCATGATATCTTATACTTCACATGCACCCTTCATTCACTCGAAATGACCTACAGCAATGTTATGGATCGATAACTATCATTGATGTTCACTATAAATTACCGGGGCTGATGCCCAAGCATGAGTGCCTAAAGTTACAGCCTGATTA